>NC_139998.1:28137671-28644144 GCF_964263955.1 Coregonus lavaretus | reverse complement strand
GAGAGAGAGAGAGAGAGAGAGAGACTTTGCAGTCAGTGTAATTTGTTCAGGGTTCCAATTCGATGCATTAGTTAATGTGCAGGGTTGCAACACAGTCCAGCGTTGAACAGCCATAGACACATGGTCTGTTAGATTTAGTTACAGAGCAGGGTTTCACTAGCTGACCACTACCACACGGAGATGAGGTGAGGAGGAGAGGTTAAAACAACTACTCTGCTAACTGACCAACCAAACTCTATACAACATGATCTAGTTCTCCAAGAAAGACACCCCACTGCTCAGATAGCACATGTACCTCTGTAGTTGGTGCACTATAAAACTGTGGCCAAAACTTTCCCTATCTAGGACATGGTCTAGCTCAGATAGCTGAATGCTCAGGAAGTGTGGCCATCATCAGCCTTCATTCAACATTATACAGCGAGGCAGAAAGCATGGAGTCACTTATGCCTATTTCCTCTCATTACACCACTTCACACACAGTGTGTTAGGGTCAGCGAACATAGGCGTAATTGAGCCTCCGGACCTCTCCTCTAAAACCTGCTACCAGTTTCCTCCCCCATAGACCTGTCACTGGGATGACTGAGCTAGCCCCCACTACTAAGTGGTTGTTATGGTTTCCCTCCGGAATGAGAATTCCTATGAAATGTTTGCTGACAGTTGAATATTTATTTTATTAGTAGGCTCTTTGTTAACACCCAAGATTAATTAGTGCTCTTTCAGCGGCACTGTGATTTCCAGACCTCAGCTTGAATGCTAGAGAAATGCTTTCAGATGTGGTTTGGGCAGGTTAATCTACATATCTGACTTTGAATTCAGTCAGGTAGTTGAGGTGAATATAGTGTGTCAATGTGAAGTGGAATAATGTAGTCCTTTATACGAGGGAAAATATCACCAAACAACTCAGCAGTGATTCTTGTGACGAATAGCTGCGGTCTTACAGGCTCCTGACCAAATCTGCTATTTTGTGTATTTCTTTACGCTTATCTGAACTTTTTTTGTACAGAATATTTCTGCCATCATTTCCTGTTATCGAAAACAGCTTCTGGACATCAAAACAGCGATCACTAACCTCGATTTGGATGAAGATTTCTACTTCAACGAGTCAGCAGCTGTGGATGTACTGCTCATTCCAGACCCTAATCCCTGATGAGACTACGTCGGTGAGTAAATAAACCCCCTCTGTTCTGTTGGCGAATGTTCAATCACTGGAGAACAAACTGGACGAGCTCCGTTTGAGGCTCTCCTATCAACGGGACCTGAAGAACTGAAGTCGTGGCTGAACAAAGACATGGCTAATATACATTTAGCTGGTTTTTCTATGCATCGCCATGGGTGAGGTTAACAACAGCTGGTGCGCAATATCTGATGTAAGGACGTCTCGAGGTTTTGCACGCCTTAGTTAGAATACCTCATGATAAGCTGCAGACCATACTATTTACCAAAATAGTTTTAATCTATATTTTTCGTAGCTGTCTATTTACCACCACAAACCGATGCTGGCACTAAGACCACACTCAATGAGCTGTATAGGGCCATAAGCAAACAAGAAAAGGCACATCCAGAGGCAGCACTGCTAGTGGCCAGTGATTTTAATACAGGGAAACTGAAACCTGTCTTACCTCATTTTTGCCAGCATGTCACCTGTGTAACTAGAGGCGAAAAAACTCTAGATCACCTTTACTCCACAACGCATACAAAGCTCTCCCTCGCTCTCCATTTGGCAAATCTGAACATAACTCTATCCTCCTGAATCATGCATACAAGCAACAACTTAAACAGAAAGTACCAGTGATGTGCTCAATATGGAAGTGGTCTGATGACACCGATGCTAAGCTACAGGACTGTTTTGCTACCACAGACTGGAATATGTTCTGGGATTCATCCAATAACATTGAGGAGTTATTTTGACTATTTTCTACATTGTAGAATAATAGTGAAGACATCAAAACTATGAAATAACACAAATGGAATCATGTAGCAACCAAAGAAGTGTTACAAAATTATATTATATTTTAGATTCTTCAAATAGCCACCCTTTGCCTTGATGACAGCTTTGCACACTCTTGGCATTCTCTCAACCAACTTCACCTGGAATGCTTTTCCAACAGTCTTGAAGGAGTTCCCACATTTGCTTTGCACTTGTTGGCTGCTTTTCCTTCACTCTGCCGTCTGACTCATCCCAAACCATCTCATTTGGGTTGAGGTCGGGGGATTGTGGAGGCCATGTCATCTGATGCAGCACTCCATCACTCTCCTTCTTATTAAAATAGCCCTTACACAGCCTGGAGGTGTGTTGGGTCATTGTCCTGTTTGAAAAACAAATGATAGTCCCACTAAGCCCAAACCAGATGGGATGGCGTATCGCTGCAGAATGCTGTGGTAGTCATACTGGTTAAGTGTGACACCATAACACCACCTCCTCCATGCTTTACGGTGGGAACCACACATGCAGAGATAATCCGTTCACCCACACTGCGTCTCACAAAGACACGGTGGTTGGAACCAAAAATCTCGAATTTGGACTCCCGACCAAATTTCCAGCGGTGTAATGTCCATTGCTCGTGTTTCTTGGCCCAAGCAGGTCTCTTCTTCTTATTGGTGTCCTTTAGTAGTGGTTTCTTTGCAGCAATTCAACCATGAAGGCCTGATTCACACAGTCCCCTCTGAACAGTTGATGTTGTGAACTCTGTGAAGCATTTATTTGGGCTGTAATTTCTGAGGCTGGTAACTCTAATGAACTCATCCTCTGCAGCAGAGGTAACTCTAGGTCTTCCATTCCTGTGGCGGTCCTCATGAGAGCCAGTTTCATCATAGCACTTGATGGTTTTTGTGACTGCACTTGAAGAAACTTTCAAAGTTCTTGAAATTTTCTGGATTGTCTGACCTTCATGTCTTAAAGTAATGATGGGCTGTCATTTCGCTTTGCTTATTTGAGCTGTTCTTCCATATTACGGACATGGTCTTTTTCCAAATAGGGCTATCTTCTCTATATCCCCCCCCCCCTTACCTTGTCACAACGCAACTGATTGGCTCAAATGCATGAAGAAGGAAATCAATTCCACAAATTAACTTTTAAGAAGGCACACCTGCTAATTGAAATGCATTCCAGGTGACTACCTCATGAAGCTGGTTGAGAGAATGCCAAGAGTGTGCAAAGCTGTCATGAAGGCAAAGGGTGGTTATTTGAAGAATCAAAATATAGTTTGATTTGTTTAACACTTTTTTCATTACTACATTATTCCATATGTGTTATTTCATAGTTTTGATGTCTTCACTATTATTCTACAATGTAAAATTTTTTAAAAAACCCTTGAATGAGCAGGTGTGTCCAAACTTTTGACTGGTAGTGTATATGTACATATCTACCTCAATTGCTCGCCTCGTTACTGGTACCCCATGTACTGTATATTGCTAAGTTATCGTTACTCATTGTGTATTTTCTCCTTGTGTTCTTTTAATTTATATATATATTTTTGGGTCTCTGCATTGTTGTGAAGGACCCGTAAGCATTTCACTGTTAGTCTACACCTGTTATTTACGAAGCATGTGATAAATAACATTTTATGGATGATGTATCATATCCAGCCTAATTTAGCACCGTTCACGTCCTGTCTCTCTGGCAGCCGCTATCTCCAAGGTTATCTCAGAGGAGATCCCTTCACACACACACGCACGCACACACACCACACGCATGCACGCCCACACCCTGCTCAAAGGGTCAGGTTCCCATCTCGACACTCTCTCAGACTAATGGTTGTGCTGTGAATTCCTCCAGCCAGCCACAGCTCTAATGGATGACTTTGTTATGTTTCAACCCTCTGTTCTGAAGTCAACACAATGACACCATGTGTTTCTTCTGATCCTGCCAAGGTCATTATATGCTCTGGGCTTCTGATCTGCCTCTTGCAAGTTACATACATTAGATGTTTGGAGGGTGGGGGTTTCAGTTGGGTTTGGGGTGTAAGTGGGATTCAAATCAAATCAAATTGTATTTGTCACATGCGCCGAATACAACAGGTGTAGACCTTACAGTGAAATGCTTACTTACAGGCCCTTAACCAACAATGCAGTTTTAAGAAAGAATACCAAAAAACTAACCAAAATAACCTATACAAAACATGTTTTGTTTTTAAATACTAAAAAATAGAAGAATATCACAAAGAAATACAATGTAAAATAATACGAAATAAAAGTAACAAATAATTAAAGAGCAGCAGTAAAAATACCATAGCGAGGCTATATACAGGGGGTACCGGTACCGAGTCAATGTGCGGGGGCACCGGTTAGTAGAGGTAATTGGGGTAATATACACATGTAGGTAGAGTTATTAAAGTGACTATTCATAGATAATAAACAGAGAGTAGCAGCAGCGTAAAAGAGGGTTGAGGGGTAATGCAAATAGTCTGGGTAGCCATTTGATTAGATGTTCAGGAGTCTTATGGCTTGGGGTTACAAGCTGTTTAGAAGCCTCTTGGACCTAGACTTGGTGCTCCGGTACCGCTTGCCGTGCGATAGCAGAGAGAACAGTCTATGACTAGGGTGGCTGGAGTCTTTTGACAATTTTGAGGGCCTTCCTCTGACACCGCCTGGTATAGAGGTCCTGGATGGCAGGAAGCTTGGCCCCAGTGATGTACTGGGCCGTACGCACTACCCTCTGTAGTGCCTTGTGGTCGGAGGCCGAGCAGTTGCCATACCAGGCAGTGATGCAACCAGTCAGGATGCTCTCGATGGTGCAGCTGTAGAACCTTTTGAGGATCTGAGGATCCATGCCAAATCTTTTCAGTCTCCTTAGGGGGAATAGGTTTTGTCGTGCCCTCTTCACGACTGTCTTGGTGTGCTTGGACCATGTTAGTTTGTTGGTGATGTGGACACCAAGGAACTTGAAGCTCTCAACCTGCTCCACTACAGCCCCGTCGATTAAAATGGGGGCGTGCTCGGTCCTCTTCTTTTTCCTGTAGTCCAGGACCGAGCACACCCCCATTCTCATCGACGGGGCTATAGTGGAGCAGGATTGTGCCATGTTCGCCGTCAGATGCTTTTGTGAAAATGTCTGGGGAATCCTATGTAAGAATCACAAAAAAATATATAATTAATTGTAGAATACCTTCAACGTGGAAAACCTTCAGTGGGGCCTGGTTCTAACTGTAGGGTTTACTCTGTGCATTCCTCCTCTCTCCATATACTCCCCCTAATCTCCATTTTCTATTTTGCTCTTTCTATCCATCGGCTCCTCCTCTCCACCCCCTCATCTCTCCCTCCCGTCCTTCTACCATTTCTCTCCTCCTCTGCTCCCCTCCCTCCCCTGCTCCCCCTTCTCC
The DNA here is from genome assembly GCF_964263955.1 of Coregonus lavaretus. Lineage (NCBI taxonomy): Eukaryota > Metazoa > Chordata > Actinopteri > Salmoniformes > Salmonidae > Coregonus > Coregonus lavaretus. The sequence continues at coordinate 28,638,826 of NC_139998.1, read as the reverse complement.
ATCCCTCTGCCTGTTCATGCTATGTGACCCGTCAGGTGTACGTCATCTCCCTTCTCTCCCCCTGGACGCCCTTGTTTGCAAACTATGACAAAGTATCATATTCTGTCTATTCAGGAGGTGCAGGGAGCGTGGAGAAACAGGGCATCCGGGCTTGCTTCTCTACAACCCCCCTTATCCAGCATTCCCTAACACACACACACACGCACCTCAACCAGTGACATCCTGGGCCAGGAGACTAAGACAGGGTGACTGTCTACCAAAACCCAGGTTGGTGTGCGTGCAGGGGGGGGATCACTCACCCTGAGTGATCTCTCTTTCACCCCTAACCCTGCTAGCTCTGCTCTGTGATCCAGAAATGTAATCAGGCGGATCTCTGGCCCTCTCCACTCAGCTGAGTGATGGACAAAGCAGAGAGGCGGTGGGGGTTCAATCAAGATCTGTCTTTTGATGTCTCTGGGACAAGATACCTGCTATTCCTACAGACTGTATGGACTGGTTTCCCAGACCCAGATTAGAGAATCTTCATTGAATACTGTATGCTTCTTTTTAGTCCATGAGTAATCGGGAAACTAGGCCTGAGAGTTTATGATGGACAGTGAAAAAGTAAGTGTGTTAGAAAACTTTAAAAACAATTTGAGAAACTTCTCTAAAAAGGTGATGCAAAAGACAAACTTTTAAAACTGCTTGCTGTCTGAACAGCATATCAGATCATTTAATCTGTGTAATGAGTCAAGCTCTCAAGGAGAAAGTAATTAAGATAAAGTTAATGAACGTAGCTCTAATTAATTAAGAAATTATGAATGGTCTTGTCTGATACTCTCATTAACACATCATTGCCCGCTCTTTTCTCTTGCTCTAATCTTTTAATACAGCAGATGGTTGGCTGGTGTTTAAAAGTGGTAAAAAATTAGACATACTTTTTTGTATTCTTTAATTACAGATAGAGTGACATTAACAGAACAATTAAGTTATTGCCGTTTTAAAACCAATGGTGTGTCCCCTATTCTACATGTAATGTTATTGGTACTTCTAAATTATGGAATTTACTCTCACCTCAGACTAGTCAATGTCTTTCTAGTCTAAGGTACTCTTAGTCAAGCCTTTGTGAGTTCAAGTCATAGTTTAGTCTTAATAGGGGGTGGAGTAACTGGGGTTGGTGATGAGGTGGATGCAGGGAGACACAGGGGAACGTAGGATAGTGTAGGGGTGTAGTTGCTGGAGTGGTGGGATGCAGGTGTGTTGACAGAGTGCCATAGTGTGGTGTTGTGGGGTGGGGTCCTCAGTGACCACAGTAAACAGGTCATTCCACCAATTCGGTGCCTTTTGAGAAGTGTAACTTGGTAAAAAAAAAAAAGGTGTAATATCACCTAATTTTAACATTCTGTCATAAAGAGTACATGTTCAACTTCATTAAACACATTTTCCCATCTCAAGAGGTCAAATAAAAGAAATTACTATAGTAAGCCTATTTACATTTTAATCAGCAGAGCAACTAGGCTTAAGTCCCTTGCTCAAAGGCACATCGACAGATTTTTCAACTAGTCAGCTCGGGGACTACGAACTAGCGACCTTACGGTTACTGGCCCAACGCTCTTAACCGCTAGGCTACCTGCTGCCACCCTATTAAGTGCCAAATAAAGCAACAGTGTTGATCATAACAGGGTTGACATTTAATCTTAAATCAGCCTTAAGTCCCCTTGTGACAGGGGGAATGGAAGATTGTTGTGTGCAAAAGGGAGTGGCAATTGAATCACATATTTTTTTTATTGCTAAACAATTTCTAGCCTGTCTATCTATGGCTAACAGGGTTAACGAGTTATGCTCGACACGCTCAGTTTTCCACCACAAAACACCAGAAAATTGCAAAAAAAATTAAAACCAGCTCACCTGCCTTTACACTATGATTTGACGTTGTTCAACATTGAATGTTTCTTTTGAAAAAAATGTGTTCAAAATAATACTTTCACCATTTTAAAATCAGAGTTCAGGTCACAAAACAGGGTTGACCTTAGAATGAGGGACAGACAGACATAAATTAATCACTAATCACATGAAGAAAAAGAAAAATCTTCCAAAATGACTTTGTCAAAGCAACACAATACAGTGGGGGAAAAAAGTATTTAGTCAGCCACCAATTGTGCAAGTTCTCCCACTTAAAAAGATAAGAGAGGCCTGTAATGTTCATCATAGGTACACGTCAACTATGATAGACAAATTGAGAAAAAGAATTCCAGAAAATCACATTGTAGGATTTTTAATGAATTTATTTGCAAATTATGGTGGAAAATAAGTATTTGGTCACCTACAAACAAGCAAGATTTCTGGCTCTCACAGACATGTAACTTCTTCTTTAAGAGGCTCCTCTGTCCTCCACTCGTTACCTGTATTAATGGCACCTGTTTGAACTTGTTATCAGTATAAAAGACACCTGTCCACAACCTCAAACAGTCACACTCCAAACTCCACTATGGCCAAGACCAAAGAGCTGTCAAAGGACACCAGAAACAAAATTGTAGACCTGCACCAGGCTGGGAAGACTGAATCTGCAATAGGTAAGCAGCTTGGTTTGAAGAAATCAACTGTGGGAGCAATTATTAGGAAATGGAAGACACACAAGACCACTGATAATCTCCCTCGATCTGGGGCTCCACGCAAGATCTCACCCCGTGGGGTCAAAATGATCACAAGAACGGTGAGCAAAAATCCCAGAACCACACGGGGGGACCTAGTGAATGACCTGCAGAGAGCTGGGACCAAAGTAACAAAGCCTACCATCAGTAACACACTACGCCGCCAGGGACTCAAATCCTGCAGTATTAGACGTGTCCCCCTGCTTAAGCCAGTACATGTCCAGGCCCGTCTGAAGTTTGCTAGAGTGCATTTGGATGATCCAGAAGAGGATTGGGAGAATGTCATATGGTCAGATGAAACCAAAATATAACTTTTTGGTAAAAACTCAACTCGTCGTGTTTGGAGGACAAAGAATGCTGAGTTGCATCCAAAGAACACCATACCTACTGTGAAGCATGGGGGTGGAAACATCATGCTTTGGGGCTGTTTTTCTGCAAAGGGACCAGGACGACTGATCCGTGTAAAGGAAAGAATGAATGGGGCCATGTATCATGAAATTTTTAGTGAAAACCTCCTTCCATCAGCAAGGGCATTGAAGATGAAACATGGCTGGGTCTTTCAGCATGACAATGATCCCAATCACACCGCCCGGGCAACGAAGGAGTGGCTTCGTAAGAAGCATTTCAAGGTCCTGGAGTGGCCTAGCCAGTCTCCAGATCTCAACCCCATAGAAAATCTTTGGAGGGAGTTGAAAGTCCGTGTTGCCCAGCGACAGCCCCAAAACATCACTGCTCTAGAGGAGATCTGCATGGAGCAATGGGCCAAAATACCAGCAACAGTGTGTGAAAACCTTGTGAAGACTTACAGAAAACGTTTGACCTGTGTCATTGCCAACAAAGGGTATATAACAAAGTATTGAGAAACTTTTGTTATTGACCAAATACTTATTTTACACCATAATTTGCAAATAAATTCATTAAAAATCCTACAATGTGATTTTCTGGAGAAAAAAAATCTCAATTTGTCTGTCATAGTTGACGTGTACCTATGAAGAAAATTACAGGCCTCTCTCATCTTTTTAAGTTGGAGAACTTGCACAATTGGTGGCTGACTGAATACTTTTTTTCCCCACTGTAACTAGGGCTTTACATTGATGGTGAAACTGGGAGACATTTTGGGATTAAGTGGGTTGAAATCTTCCTAGAAGTGACACAGGGTTGAAGTAGGGACACTTTAGCAAGCCATTATTCATATAAAAAATCTGATTTATTGAATTCTCCATGCGGTCTCTATTAAAGGGCACTCAATATAACAGTCTTTTAAAATTAAATATTGGTGCACAATTTCTACTTAAAATATAAAAGGGACGCAAAAGGCACGAATTTCATGGAACGACCCAAACATATAGCCTGGGGGCCCCATTATGTTTTCATTCATCCACGGTGAGTGACTGAGGAAGCTCTTAGTGTCTCATTAAATCCCAACCCTCCCAGTTATAGGGCAGACTTCCATCCCTACAGGGGGTTCTGAGGGCAGTAAAATGCACTCTGGGGGAAAGGTGGTAGCCTGGTCACCAATAGGACAAAGTACTGTAGGGACATTAGTTGGGCACAGGTTTTGCCAAACAAAATCCATGTGGTTCTAACTTTTAATTCATTTGCTTTTTCAATCCTTGATGTTTTGCATATCCACCTCAAGATGAACAGCGAACATACAAGTCAACAGTGGTTGTTTGCGTGACAATCCTTAATGAGGTTTGGATCTAGGCTCAATTCACAATTTCCAGCAGGCATGTTCAGGCCGACCTCTGAAAGGTAGCTGAGGTCCCATCGCGTGCCTAGGACACACAAACCACAACCACTGTCTTGGCAGGGGTGTGAACTCAAGCAGTGCTTGTCAAGGTGTCCTGACCCATTTAAGTCTGTCACAGACTAGAACTAGACGATGTGGGACAGAAAACGATACCTTACATGATCTTTATGTCTTCTTCTTCCTTGAGCCTAAGTGAGTAGAAACCTTGGCTACCAATGTTTTGAGATTTAGGTGAAGTAATATGGTGGCTGATTTCTTACATTTAAAGATTTTGAGGATATCTAGAATGGGAGCCAAATCGTTGCCTGACGACTCATTCTGGATGTAATTCGCCTGCTCTATTGATCGCTCCATACGAGAAGAAATGCTGGTTTACATGCGTTTGGCCAGAGCGATGTGGATGGTTAGTCAGGTTGCCAAATGGAACTCATCCCAACTGAATGGAACTGAATGAAACTGAATGAGAACAGTTGGCTCCCATGAAGACTTCTAGGTCTCGTTTATGACAAAATTAATTTCCAAAAATGAGCGTATGCTGTTGGACAATTTCAGCGAGTCCCTCCTCCCGTTTGGTGCCTACTGAAGCTGAGCCTGGTCTGCAGACTGTGTGTCCTCTGAGCCAAACACAATACAGAGCAGACAGAATGAGACTGTAAGAGTGATAGAGCTCTGCTATTTTCATCAATAACTAGGGTACGGGAAGGGCTCGGGTATCACTAAATTGATCACTAAAATTTTTAAGCTGAGCCACTTGCGTGTGCTCTGCTGCGCAGTACAGTCATATCTGACTAAGATCATAACATGGTGTCAGAAGTGCTTCAACCACGTCAAATAATAAGACTGGAGAGATTATTTCACAGAAAAATAATAATGTTCCTTGAGTTTTGTCGAAGTTTAGAGTGAAAAGTAGCTAACAGCTAACTGCTCTCTCATGTCTCTTCATTAAGCAGAGCAGCCTAAGCGGAGCCATTGCTATAGATACTCACAGACTCAGGGCACCATGAGCAGAGTGCATGCTGAGTGAGCTGGACACAGACAGAGAGGAGCAGCTAATGGATTTACTAACGGAGAAAGTTATTTCTGATTTCGGGTTTCGGGCAGGGCCTTAAATTTGGCAGAAGCAATCAGGCCTGCATCTCCAAAGTGTGCCTCGGCAGAAATATTTTTTCATGTTCCATATTTTTGGGGCTTGGCGGCAGTAATGACAGCAGTGGTATACTTCGGCTCAGTAATTAGAGATGTTTAAGATGTGTAAGAAGGAGAGAGAGTGCTTGGTTTATTTTGTTTGTATATGAGACAGCATTACATCAACCAAAGCCACGTCAGAGTAGGTGAAATGGTGGAAATCTTGATCCTTTTGTTGTGGGTGAGGAGCAGCAGTTACAGTTTGTGCTCCCACTTCCAAACAGTGGCCCCTTCAGTTTCTGTCCTTCATGGTTGGGGTCAATTCCATTTGAATTCCAGTCAATTCAGGAAGTACACTGAAATTCCAATTCCAATTATCTTCAATGCTTTTCAATTAGGAACATTTGGAATTTAAATGGAATTGACCCAACCCTGATGTCACCCAGCTAAGCTCCCAGCCATGCCTGACCTCTGACCCTTAGCCCAATATGGGCAGAGAACCACCAGAGAGGACAGTGAATGAATTTGGCATGGAGAGAAGAGTCAGAGCTGGAGAGAGAGAGGGATAGGAGAGTTAGAGGGTTCAGGAAGGGCAAAGGGAAAGTGAGAGTGGGAAAGGGTCTGGAAGATGAAGGCGTAATGAGGGATGGACATTTTGTGAAAAGCAGGTAAGCAGAACAACACAGTAATACTCCTAACAAATGAGTAACCACTTCCCTTGTCAGTCACTGGTAGTGATTTGTTCTGGGTTTAGGGTGGGCGAATGGGACAGTTTTGCAGTTGGACAGAGTATTACTGTAACTCTGCTGTGTGCCTGGGGCTTGGCAGAGAGAGAAGCCTGGCTAATGTAGCGTGAGTTACTGGGCACAGAGGGTAGGAGTTTCTGGGCATGAGCTTTTGCTTGAAAGGACAGCTGGGCCCGTATCCTGCATAGCTACACAATACTGATGCCCGCAGCTCGTCTCTACTCTCCTCTTTCTACACATCCTCTACTCTCCTCTGCTCCAAATCTGTTTTCACAGTGACTGAATCCACCCTCTTGTGCTTCACCCCATCATGGTGAAAGTGGTTGTGGTTATCAGCTCTTTAAACAGAGAAGGAGTGTTTATCTTCTCCCTCCAGGTAACAGCTTTTCTCACTGAGCCATAAAGCCCAGTAGTTATTGATACTTCAGCTAAGGGGGTCATATAATAACAATAAAATCCCTTCACTTTCTACAGGTAGTGGAGGGTTTCTGCTCTCTTTCTTTCGGGAGCCTTAACTTCTGCCACACAGTGAATGTCTCATATTATCATCAAGTTTACTGACGACACGACAGTGGTATGCCTGATTACCAAAAATGACTAGACAGCCTACATGGAGAAGGTGAAGGCTCTGGTGGAGTGGTACCAGGAAAATAACTTGTAACTAAGACCCTCACGAACTTCTACAGATGCGCCATTGAGAGCATCCTGTCGGGCTGTATCACCGCCAGGTACGACAATTGCATCGTCAGCAACCGCATGGCTCTCCAGAGGGTGGTGCGGTCAAACCAACGCATCACCGGGGGCACTGTCTGCCCTCCAGGACATCTACAGCTCCCGGTGTCACAGGAAGGCCAAGAAGATCATTAATAACCTCAGCCACCCGAGACACGGCCTGTTCACCATGCTACCATCTAGAAAGCAGAGACAGTACAGGTGCATCAAAGCTGGGACCGAGAGACTGAAAAACAGCTTCTATCTCCAGGCCATAAATAGTCACCACTAGCCGGCCTCCGCCAAGCACCCTGCCCTGAACTTTAGTCACTGTCACTAGCCGGCTACCACCCGGATATTCAACCCATGGATCACTGGTCACTTTAAATATGTGTACATACTATTTTACCGACTTCATATGTATATACTGAATTCTAGTCAAGGCCTATCCTATTTAACTATTTCTGTACATACAGTATACTATTCTATCATTCAGATACTGTATACTATATTTTCTATCCATATACTGTCCAATAATGTCTATTCATCAGAGACTGCTTGTGAGAGTGTGATTTGAAGGAGTCAGGCGCAGGAGGGTAAATCAAAGAATATAGAGTTTATTCCGTAGTACACAGTTACGCTGGATAGCGTCAACAGTCCAGTGCGCAAAACAGGCGCACTGGAACAAATACAGGCACACAGGGAAATATACCCCGGCAATACAAAGTACAGGTAGCTCCACCGAGCTACACTCATCTCACATAAAACAATCACCCGCAAGGACAAGGGGGCAGAGGGAACACGTAAACACATACTAATGAGGGGAATATGAACCAGGTGTGTGTAATTGATAAATGGAATGATGAGAAATGGAGCGGCAGTGGCTAGAAGGCCGGTGACGATGAACGCCGAAGCCTGCCCGAACAAGGAGGGTAGGCAGCTTCGGAGGAAGTCGTGACAGTACCCCCCACCTTGACCGGCCTCGGGGACGGCCAGGAGGATGCGGAGCAGGGCGAGCAGGATGGCAACGGTGGAAATCCCGAAACAGGGAGGGATCGAGGATATCCCTCACCGGGACCCAGCACCGTTCCTCTGGACCGTACCCCTCACACTCCATGAGGTACTGAAAGCCCCCCACCCGACGCCTCGAATCCAGGATGGAACAGACGGAGTACGCCGGGGCCCCCTCGATGTCCAGAGAAGGTGGAGGGACCTCCCGCATCTCAGAATCCTGGAGCGGACCAGCCACCACCGGCCTGAGGAGAGACACATGAAACTAGGGGTTAATACGGTAATCGGGGGGGAGTAATAACCAATAGGTAAACTTGTTGATTCTCTTCAGGACTTTGAACGGCCCCACAAACCGGGGCTCAGCTTCCGGCAGGGCAGGCGGAGGGGCAGATTCCGGGTCGAGAGCCAGACCCGATCACCCGGTACAAAGACCGGGGCCTCACTGCGGTGGCGGTCAGCGTTGGCCTTCTGATGATGCACAGTGCGTTGGAGGTGGACGTGGACAACGTCCCACGTCTCCTCCGTGTGCCAAAACCAGTCAACAACCGCAGGAGCCTCGGTCTGGCGCCACGGTGCCAGAACCGGTTGGTAACCTAAAACACATTGGAATGGTGTTAGGTTAGTGGAGGAGTGACGGAGAGAGTTCTGGGCATATTCCGCCCATGGCAAGAACACCGACCACTCCCTTGGCTGGTCCTGGCAGTAGGACCGCAGGAACCTACCCACATCCTGATTTCCCCGTTCCACCTGCCCATTAGACTCGGGTTGGAAACCAGAGGTCAGGCTGACTGAGACCCCTAGACGTTCCTTGAACGCCTTCCAGACTTTGGATGTGAACTGGGGACCTCAGTCAGACACTGTATATCCTCTGGTACCCCGTAGTGCCGGAAGACGTGTATAAACAGGGCCTCCGCAGTTTGGAGGGCCGTGGGGAGACCGGGCAGAGGAAGGAGGCGGCAGGCCTTGGAAAAGCGGTCCACAACGACCAGGATGGTGGTGTAACCTTGGGAGAGGGGAAGATCAGTCAGGAAATCAACACTCAGGTGAGACCATGGTCGTTGTGGAACTGGTAAAGGTTGTAACTTACCCGCTGGTAGGTGCCTAGGTGCCTTAATCTGAGCACACACCGAGCAGGAGGAGACATACACCCTCACGTCCTTAGCCAAAGTAGGCCACCAGTACTTTCTGGTCAGGCAGCGCACTGTACGACTGATACCTGGGTGACCAGAGGAGGGTGACGTGTGTGCCCAGTAGATCAGATGGTCACGAATAAGAGCAGGCACGTACTGCAGCCCAGCTGGACACTGAGGTGGAGATGGGACTGTGCGTAACGACTGCTCTATATCCACATCCATCGCCCATACTACCGCCGCCACAATGCAGGAGGCCGGGAGTATGGGGGTGTTGTGTCTGGGCCTCTCCTCTGTGTCATACAGCCGTGGCAATTCATCTACCTTCACGTTCTTCGTACCCGGGATGTATGATAGTTTGAAATCAAACCTGGTGAAGAATAGGGCCCACCTGGCCTGGCGAGGATTCAGCCTCCTCGCTGCCCGGATGTACTCCAGGTTACGGTGGTCCGTCCAGATGAGGAAAGGGTATTTTGCCCCTTGGAGCCAATGCCTCCACGCGGTCAGGTCTCGGACAACAGCCAACAGCTCCCGATCACCAACGTCGTAGTTCTGCTCCGCCGGGCTGAGCTTCTTAGAGAAGAAGGCACAGGGGCGGAGCTTGGGTGGCGTGCCCGAGCGTTGAGACAGGACAGTGCCTATCCCTACCTCGGACACATCCACCTCCACTATGAACAGTAGTGATGGGATCGGGGTGGGCCAGTACTGGGGCTGAGGTGAACAGACCCCTCAGGATACTGAAAGCTCTGTCAGCCTCAGCAGACCAGCGGAGCCGGGACGGCCCACCTTTCAACAGAGATGTAATGGGAGCTGCGACCTTGCCAAAGCCCCGGATAAACCTCCGATAGTAGTTGGCGAATCCAAGAAAGCGCTGCACCTCCTTAACCGTGGTGGGAGTCGGCATATTAAGCATGGCTGAAATGCGATCTCACACCATCTCCACATCTGAGGTGGTAATGCGGTATCCGAGGAAGGAGACTGACTACTGGAAAAACAGACACTTCTCTGCATTGGCATAAAGGTCATTTTCCAACAGTCGGGCCAGCACTTTGCAAACCAGGGACACATGCTCTGCGCGTGTAGTGGAATACACCAGAATGTCATCGATGTAGACCACTACACCACGACCAAGCATGTCCCGAAACATCTCGTTCACAAAGGACTGGAAGACGGATGGAGCATTCATCAAACCATAAGGCATCACCAGGTATTCATAATGCTCTGTGGTTGTGCTGAATGCTGTCTTCCACTCATCCCCCTCTCAGACACGGACCAGGTTGTACGCACTCCTGAGATCTAATTTGGTGAAGAAGCGCGCCCCATGCATTGACTCAATCACTGAAGGTAAGAGGGGGAGAGGATAACTAAATCTTATTCTTCAGTGGTCGATAATCAATGCAAGGGCGCAGACTGCCGTCTTTCTTCTTCACAAAAAAGAAACTTGAGGAGGCGGGTGAAGTGGAGGGACGTACAGTGGGGAGAACAAGTATATGATACACTGCCGATTTTGCAGGTTTTCCTACTTACAAAGCATGTAGAGGTCTGTAATTTTTATCATAGGTACACTTCAACTGTGAGAGACGGAATCTAAAACAAAAATCCAGAAAATCACATTGTCTGATTTTAAAGTAATTAATTTGCATTTTATTGCATGACATAAGTATTTGATACATCAGAAAAGCAGAACATAATATTTGGTACAGAAACCTTTGTTTGCAATTACAGAGATCATACGTTTCCTCTAGGTCTTGACCAGGTTTGCACACACTGCAGCAGGGATTTTGGCCCACGGCTCCATACAGACCTTCTCCAGATCCTTCAGGTTTTGGGGCTGTCGCTGATCAATACGGACTTTCAGCTCCCTCCAAAGATTTTCTATTGGGTTCAGGTTTGGAGGCTGGCTAGGCCACTCCAGGACCTTGAGATGCTTCTCACGGAGCCACTCCTTAGTTGCCATGGCTGTGTGTTTCGGGTCGTTGTCATGCTAGAAGACCCAGCTACGACCCATCTTCAATGCTCTTACTGAGGGAAGGAGGTTGTTGGCCAGGATCTCGCGATACATGGCCCCATCCATCCTCCCATCAATACGGTGCAGTCGTCCTGTCCACTTTGCAGAAAAGCATCCCCAAAGAATGATGTTTCCACCTCCATGCTTCACGGTTGGGATGGTGTTCTTGGGGTTGTACTCATCCTTCTTCTTCCTCCAAACACGGCGAGTGGAGTTTAGACCAAAAAGCTCTATTTTTGTCTCATCAGACCACATGACCTTCTCCCATTCCTCCTCTGGATAATCCAGAAGATCATTGGCAAACTTCAGACAGGCCTGGACATGCGATGGCTTGAGCAGGGGGACCTTGCGTGCGCTGCAGGATTTTAATCCATGACGGCGTAGTGTGTTACTAATGGTTTTCTTTGAGACTCTGGTCCCAGCTCTCTTCAGGTCATTGACCAGTTCCTGCCGTGTAGTTCTGGGCTGATCCCTCACCTTCCTCATGATCATTGATGCCCCACGAGGTGAGATCTTGTATGGAGCCCCAGACCGAGGGTGATTGACCGTCATCTTGAACTTCTTCCATTTTCTAATAATTGCGCCAACAGTTGTTGCCTTCTCACCAAGCTGCTTGCCTATTGTCCTGCAGCCCATCCCAGCCTTGTGCAGGTCTACAATTTTATCCCTGATGTCCTTACACAGCTCTCTGGTCTTGGCCATTGTGGAGAGGTTGGAGTCTGTTTGATTGAGTGTGTGGACAGGTGTCTTTTACACAGGTAACGAGTTCAAACAGGTGCAGTTAATACAGGTAATGAGTGGAGAACATGAGGGCTTCTTAAAGAAAAACTAACAGGTCTGTGAGAGCCGGAATTCTTACTGGTTGGTAGGTGATCAAATACTAATGTCATGCAATAAAATGCAAATTAATTACTTAAAAATCATACAATGTGATTTTCTGGATTTTTGTTTTAGATTCTGTCTCTCACAGTTGAAGTGTACCTATGATACAAAACATGTAGAGGTCTGTAATTTTTAAGTAGGAAAACCTCCTGGGAGGCACAGCGTCTACCCGGAGGTTTATCGCGCAATCCCCCACCCGATGAGGTGGTAACTTGGTCGCTTGCGTTTTAGAAAATGTGTGCGCCAAATCGAGGTATTCGGGGGGAATGCACACGGTGGAGGTACTGTCTGGACTTTCCACCATGGTTGCACCAACGGAAACACCTAGACACCTACCCTGACACTCTCGCGACCACCCCGTGAGAACCCTCTACAGCCATGAGAAGGTGGGCTTGTGGAGTGCTAACCAATGGATACATAATACCACAGGGAAAGCAGGAGACTCAATAATAAAAAAAAAGAAACTTGCTCACAATGAGTCTCGTGGGTAATCATGGTGACTTGTGCTGTAACTTCCCTAACAAACCCGGACCCTAATGGTCGACTATTAAGTGCTCTGATGGGGAGTGGAATGGATAGGGGAACCAATGAAATGCCTAGACTGTGTGCGAATGCCCTGTCCATAAAGTTCCCAGCTGCGCCTGAATCGACTAGCGCTTTACACTGGGGAACTACCATGTGATCAGGAAAGTAGATGGGTAGGGTACAGTGTGCAGCAGAGGGCTCTGAACAAGTGTAGGTGTTCGATACCTGGTGATGCAAGAGTGCCCTGCCTGCCGCCTCCAGACCCAAAAGAATGTTGACGACAACGTGCGGTGTAATGTCCCTTCGTGCCACCAGAGTGACACTGGCGCTGTCGTCCTCCACTCTCTCGGATCGCAGTTCCACCCAGCTCCATCAGCTCGGGATCCGAGTCGGCCGGGGTGGGAACGGGCAGACCCCCTCCAGGACGTCCTCTGGCTGCCAGCAGGTTGTCCAAACGGATGGCCATGTCCACCAGTTGCGTGAAAGACAACATGGTGTCCCGGCAGGCTAGCTCCCTTCAGACGTCCTTCCTTCAGATGGCACCGGACGTCCTCCCGCAGATGGCACCGGAGGAGGTCGATAAGGGCCCGCTCGTTCCACCCGGACCTAGCTGCTAGAGTCCGAAACTCCAAGGTGAAGTCCTGCACAGTCCTCGTTCCCTGCTTCAGGTGGACCAGCCGCTCGCCCACCTCTCGACCTTCGGGCGGGTGATCGAAGACAGCCTGAAAGAGGTTGAGCGAACTCACCGTAGTTGTCCAACGCGGCTCCTCCTTCGTTCCAGACCGCGTTGGCCCACTCCAGGGCTTTCCCCGAGAGGCAGGAGACGAGGGCTGATACCTTCTCCCGCTCCGATGGGGCCGACCTGATGCTGGAGAAGTAGAGTTCCAGTTGGAGGAGGAATCCTTGGCAGAGAGCAGCTGTCCCGTTGAACTCCCGTGGTCTGGATATATGGATCCCTCTGGGTACTGGGTACTGTGGGTGGCTGGATCCGGTTGCCCAGCTGGTCTCGACAGATCGGGTCCTCTCCTCTCCAGGCGTTGGACGACCTGAAGAACCCGATCCATCGCTTCTCCCAAGCTGGCTAGCATCGTTGAATGCTCCAGGACCCATGCCACGACTCCAGGCATGCGCTCCTCTCCTGCTGACTCCATAGTGGGTGGGTGATTCTGTGAGAGTGTGATTTGAAGGAGTCAGGCGCAGGAGGGTAAATCACAGAATACAGAGTTTATTCCGTAGTACACAGTTATGCTGGATAGCGTCAACAGTCCAGTGCACAAAACAGGCGCACTGGAACAAATACAGGCACACTGGGAAAATATACCCCAACAATACAAAGTACAGGTAGCTCCACTGAGCTACACTCATTTCACATGAAACAATCACCCACAAGGACAAGTGGGCAGAGGGAACAGTTAAACACATACTAATGAGGGGAATATGAACCAGGTGTGTGTAATTGACAAGACAAGACAAATGGAATGATGAGATATGGAGCGGCAGTGGCTAGAAGGCCAGTGACGACGAACGCCGAAGGAGGGGAGGCAGCTTCGGAGGAAGTCGTGACACTGCTGCCCTATGTACATAGTCATTGAACAATCAATCAATCAATCAATCAATTTTATTTTATATAGCCCTTCGTACATCAGCTGATATCTCGAAGTGCTGTACAGAAACCCAGCCTAAAACCCCAAACAGCTAGTAATGCAGGTGTAGAAGCACGGTGGCTAGGAAAAACTCCCTAGAAAGGCCAAAACCTAGGAAGAAACCTAGAGAGGAACCAGGCTATGAGGGGTGGCCAGTCCTCTTCTGGCTGTGCCGGGTGGAGATTATAACAGAACCATGCTAAGATGTTCAAAAATGTTCATAAGTGACAAGCATGGTCAAATAATAATCAGGAATAAATCTCAGTTGGCTTTTCATAGCCGATCATTAAGAGTTGAAAACAGCAGGTCTGGGACAGGTAGGGGTTCCATAACCGCAGGCAGAACAGTTGAAACTGGAATAGCAGCAAGGCCAGGCGGACTGGGGACAGCAAGGAGTCACCACGGCCGGTAGTCCCGACGTATGGTCCTAGGGCTCAGGTCTCTCAGTTGGCTTTTCATAGCCGATCATTAAGAGTTGAAAACAGCAGGTCTGGGACAGGTAGGGGTTTCGTAACCGCAGGCAGAACAGTTGAAACTGGAATAGCAGCAAGGCCAGGCGGACTGGGGACAGCAAGGTGTCAGCATGCCCGGTAGTCCTGACGTATGGTCCTAGGGCTCAGGTTCTCAGAGAGAAAGAGAGAACGAGAGAATTAGAGAGAGCATACTTAAATTCACACAGGACACTGGATAAGACAGGAGAAGTACTCCAGGTATAACCAACTAACCCCAGCCCCCCGACACATAAACTACTGCAGCATAAATACTGGAGGCTGAGACAGGAGCGGTCCGGAGACACTGTGGCCCCATCCAAAGAAACCCCCGGACAGGGCCAAACAGGAAGGATATAACCCCACCCACTCTGCCAAAGCACAGCCCCCGCACCACTAGAGGGATATCCTCAACCACCAACTTACAATCCTGAGACAAGGCCGAGTATAGCCCACAGAGGTCTCCACCACAGCACAAACCAAGGGGGGGCGCCAACCCAGACAGGAAGATCACGTCAGTAACTCAACCCACTCAAGTGACGCACCCCTCCTAGGGACGGCATGAAAGAGCACCAGCAAGCCAGTGACTCAGCCCCTGTAACAGGGTTAGAGGCAGAGAACCCCAGTGGAGAGAGGGGAACCGGCCTGGCAGAGACAGCAAGGGCTGTTCGTTGCTCCAGAGCCTTTCCGTTCACCTTCACACTCCTGGGCCAGACTACACTCAATCATAAGACCTACTGAAGAGATAAGTCTTCAGTAAAGACTTAAAGGTTGAGACCGAGTCTGCGTCTCTCACATGGGTAGGCAAACTGTTCCATAAAAATGGAGATCTATAGGAGAAAGCCCTGCCTCCCGCTGTTTGCTTAGAAATTCTAGGGACAATTAGGAGGCCTGCGTCTTGTGACCGTAGCGTACGTATTGGTATGTACGGCAGGACCAACTCGGAAAGATAGGTAGGAGCAAGCCCATGTAACGCTTTATAGGTTAACAGTAAAACCTTGAAATCAGCCCTTGCCTTAACAGGAAGCCAGTGTAGGGAAGCTAGCACTGGAGTAATATGATCAAACAATGGTGACACTTGAATAAGTTTTCATACTGTTTTACCCACTTCATATGTATATACTGTATTCTAGTCAAGGCTCATCCTATGTAACTACTGTTGTACATGTTTTATATTCATATAATGTCCATACTGTCTAGTTCACACCATTTTAAATATATACACTACCAGTCAAAAGTTTGGACACACTTACTCATTCAAGGGTTGTTATTTATTTATTTTTTTTACTATTTTTTACATTGTAGAATAATAGTGAAGACATCAAAGCTATGAAATAACACATATGGAATCATGTAGTAACCAAAAACATGCTAAACAAATCAAAATATATTTATATTTGAGATTCTTCAAATAGCCACCCTTTGCCTTGATGACAGCTTTGCACACTCTTGGCATTCTCTCAACCAGCTTTATGAGGTAGCCACCCTGAATGCATTTCAATTAACAGGTGTGCCTTCTTAAAAAGTTAATTTGTGTAATTTCTTTCCTTCTTAATGATTTTTAAGCAAATCAGTTGTGTTGTGACAAGGTAGGCGGAGTATACAGAAGATAGCCCTATTTGGTAAAAGACCAAGTCCATATTATGGGAAGCTCAAATAAGCAAAGAGAAACGACAGTCTATCATTACTTTAAGACATGAAGGTCAGTCAATACGGAAAATGTCAAGAACTTTGAAAGTTTCTTCAAGTGCAGTCGCAAAAACCATCAAGCACTATGATGAAACTAGCTCTCATGAGCACCGCCACAGGAATGGAAGACCCAGAGTTACCTCTGCTGCAGAGGATAAGTTCATTATAGTTACCAGCCTCAGAAATTGCAGCCCAAATAAATGCTTCATAGATTTTTGGTTCCAACCACCGTGTCTTTGTGATGTGCGTTGTGGGTGAACGGATGATCTCTGCATGTGTAGTTTCCACCGTAAAGCATGGAGGAGGAGATGTTATGCTGTGGGGGTGTTTTGCTGGTGACGCTGTCTGTTATTTATTTAGAATTCAAGGCACACTTAACCAGCATGGCTACCACAGCATTCTGCAGCAATACGCCATCCCATCTGGGACTATCATTTGTTTTTCAACAGGACAATGACCCAACACATCTCCAGGCTGTGTAAGGGCTATTTTACCAAGAAGGAGAGTGATGGAATGCTGCATCAGATGGCCTGGCCTCCACAATCCCCCGACCACAACCCAATTGAGATGGTTTGGGATGAGTCGGATTGCAGAGTGAAGGAAAAGCAGCCAACAAGTACTCAGCATATGTGGGAACTCCTTCAAGATTGTTGTGAAAGCATTCCAGTTGAAGCTGGTTGAGAGAATGCCAAGAGTGTGCAAAGCTGTCATCAAGGCAAAGGGTGGCTATTTGAAGAATCTCAAATCTCAAATATATTTTGATTTTTGTAAAAAAAATTGGGTTACTACATGATTCCATGTGTTATTTCATAGTTTTGATGTCTTCACTATTATTATACAGTAGCATCAGCGTATGTGATGAGTCAAAAGTGTTAGTTTAAAAACGTTCAATGCAGATAGTTGAGTAGTTAACCAATAGGTACCCGGACTGCTACTGTATATATATAGCTGCCCAAAAAATTCAAATTTGATAATGATTAATACATCATACTTTAGCAATATTAATAATCAATGACCAAATTTAAATACAAACTCCAGTTTGCATTTTCAAGTTGAGAAGTCTTGTGCAATGCTCTACCAGATAACACTGCCATATTGAGAAAGACAATTGTTAAAGGGAAAATTCACCAGGCTCTGCCATGGCATATAGTCATTACTGTATTAACAACATTATGTTTTTGTCATAAATATCGAAATTATCCAAACCACAAGCTAGAACGAGTGCATTTTCATTTCACTGGTAGAATCAGGACGTTTTGACTTCCTGCGTATATGACTGCTCATAGTGAACCACAAAGTCCAGCGTTCATAGCGAATGCAGATAGCTAGGTAGATGGGGCGTGCTCACAAACTTGGATGATGGCGTGGTTTACTTCGAACGACGAACACAATGTAATCTCAGAACTTCTCTAGGCAAGTTTCTTTGGAAAACGTTTGTTTTTCACTAACATCATGCCTGTGTGATGTTCTGTGTCTGGCTGTGATAATTACAAGCTAGCTCGAAAATGAGTTATCTTTCACCGTTCTACCTACCAGAGATTTACCCCGAACCTGCCAGTGGCTTGCAGCTATCAAGAATGATGCTTACGGTGACCAAAGATTATCAGAGGGATTTTCAGGCAGAACTGATGGGGAATCCATTTCGACGACAGCTGAGAAGTGTTGCGATACCAAGTGTACAATGAATCTGCCCATAGGAACATCACTGAAAGACGTCCAATGGCTCTATCGAACAAGGACAACCATATCTACACGCACAAAAAACATATAGTGCGATCAGTATAACATAGAGCCTTCGCGAAATGCCACAATTCAGGACCCCCATCAACCCACCAGAAGCCGCCATAGGGTGTATCATTCAGCGCAGAAAACCCAGACCTGCCTTCCTCCTGGGCAATTATGTGTGAAACACATCTCACTGACCTAGAAATGCCTCGGATATGATAAAAACAAGCTCAGATTCCCACAGGGTGAAATACCCCTTTAAAAAATAAATCAAAGTTCACATTTGTAATTGTACTACATTATTGTGATCACATTATTTGTGACGAAAAGAAGATGTAAATGTAACTATGCTTTTTCTTAACCTACCAGGTAAAAAATTATAATTAAAATCCGTATTGCGTAAAACAATATTATTCCTCCCATTTTTTATTTAATTTCTTCACTGTCATTCTGTCATGTTGTCGAGTACAGGATTGGACCAAGGTGAAGCGTGGAATGCATACATGTTTAATTAACTGAGTTAACACACAACAAACGCACCGTAACATGCTACTCACAAACAAGAGTCAAGATCCCACAACATAGGTAGGCAAAATGGCTACCTAAGTATGATCCCCAATCAGAGACAACGATCGACAGCTGCCTCTGATTGGGAACCACACCCGGCCAACATAGAAATAACAAACATAGGTATACACATACATAGATGTTCACACCCTGACCAACCCAACTAGCGAACTCTATGTTAGGGCGTGACACATGCGTTATTCTGGCCACATTCTTAAGAGTTTGGCCTGTCAATCGATCATTGTGGGTGGGATTGTCTAGGGAAGGGGGTGGTATATTTTTGAGTCACAGGGTTGGTAGGCTTTCAGACCTGTCAATTAATTATTGGGGTGGGATTTTCAGGGAAGGGAATAGATTAGAAATCTGAATAAATATGGATTCCCCCTGTTAAAAAACAGTGTAGAACTGCAGGATTTTATTTTATTTTAATGCAACATCCCCCAGACCCCCACTTTCAGACAACGTCAGGTGCCCATGGTAAGTACTAAACATGATTGAGGGATACTACAGTGTGTAGTATAGTATTCTACAGTACACTACAGTTTCCTACAGTATTCTATAGTAAGTACTGTAGTATTCTATAGTAAACTGTAGTCTTTTTTCATGTGGGTAATGCTGAAATAACAATGATCAAAAGAAACCATGAAAACGCTGTTATGTCTCCTTGGTTTTACAGACGCACCTGGTAGACACAGATAGCAGTAAAAGTATGTATGTTCACCAGCTGAGGTTGTCAATACCTGCATAGAACCACACACACCTGTGTGAAGAGCAGGAAGAGAAAGTATCATGTATGGGTGTCTGTGTGTCTGGTCTTGTTCAGAGTAGTCAGAGTGGAGGAAGAGGAAAGAGCAGAGGAAGATAGAGAGAGAAAGGGTACCATTTAGAGCAGTGACGTGTAGGCAGGGTAGGCAGTGCTTACCATGTGATAATCTAATAATAAAAAGCAATTTTTTAAATTATATAGAAATTTGTCATTATTTTATGTTATATAATGTTTTTTCTCAATGATTCTGGGTTTTTTTATGCTCACAACCTCAACATTTGCCAGAACTGCATCAAAACCTCAGGAAAGGCGCCAGGGTATGCACGCCTTCCTTCTCATCCATTCAAATCCATTCAAATTGTTGAGGCTCACGGCCGTTGCTGACTCAAGTCACTGTTGATGGGCAGGGTCAGCATAGGCCTCTCTGCTTTGCCTAGCTTCATTCGTTGCATTGAGACAATTTCATATTTTGCGCATACGTATTGCCTAAACATGTTGTGTGGTTAAGCCTGGGGTAAGCTCTGCACATTTGAGCGTGTCTGCATAATTTGCTGCTCGCATTCCTTGAACTAAACGAAGCTAGCTAGCTAGCAAAAACAACCTGACAAATGGACACTATACTGCACCTCAAACAATTTTCCAAGTTGGATTCCAAAGGAAAACTTGGGATAACTCAGAAAGGGAGACCAACACCTGCGCTTCCTGACCTTCATCAGAGGAAGGGACAGAAAATCATCCGATCGGGGGGACATGCTGCTGATGGCCTCTGGATATGATATCTGGCTGTCAAAGGCATCAACCGGCTTTCTGCTGATGGTCTATGGGCAGATTTTCAGCAAAACTGATGCACTCTTTTGTGTTCTGCAGAATAGAATAATGGACATGGGGTTCTGCTGTGCACGTTTGAGCGACACAATTAAAGTTGTGGATGACAAGAATTTGACACGTTCTATGATCAGTTTGAGGAGAAATGCACCACACTCAGCCTGACAGACACAGTAACCCAGAGCAGACAGCCAATCTGAGAGGAATGTTTTACAACATTTTGGACAATATCAGTGTTCAAATGAAAGACAGGTTGGATCATTTTGTCATCCTTGGCCTTACAATGCTGTCACCGAGAGGTGAAGGACAGCCTTCATTTACAAGTAAATGCCACACCCTGATCTGTTTCACCTGTCTTGTGCTTGTTTCCACCCCCCACCAGGTGTCTCCTATTTCCCCATTATCCCCTGTGTATTTATACCTGCGTTTTCTGTCTGTCTGTTGCCAGTTCATCTTGTTTTGTCAGGTCTTACCAGCGTGTTTCCCGTTTCTCCAGTTCTTGTTTTGTAGTCTTCCTGGTTCCTACCTTTCTGCCTGCCCTGGCCCTGCCTGCTGTTCTGTCCCTTTTTGACTCTACCTTGGATTACGAACCTCTGCCTGCCCTCGACCTGCCCTTTTGCCTGCCTCTTTGTTATAATAAATATTCGGAGAACCAAACCATCCGCCTCCTGTGTCTGCATCTGGGTCTCATCCTGTGTCGTTATATTAAAGGTAGGACTAAATGCATTTTAATTTTAAATTTGCGGGTTAGGCTACTGTTGAATGAACATGAACATAGACAACATCCCTTTGATGCATTTGATTTATGAAGCTAGAATTTCGTTTTGAAGAGACGCTTTTACATTTTGAACTGCAGTTTTCTGTCATTTCGATTGTTGATATGGAAATGTCTTTACATTTTAGTCATTTCACAGACACTCTTATCCTGAGCGACTTAGTTAGTTCATTCATGTTAAGATAGCTAGGTGGGACAACCACATATCACAGTCATAGTAAATGCTGTGGGAATATTTAAGACACTCTTTTGACGAGAACCTTATTTATTTTGCATGTGTGTGTAATAATAGTTCAAATAATAATATTATTGTGTGTGTGTTTGCCCGTGCAGCGTGTAGTGCATTGGAAGAATTGTAAATCCATTGTGAAAGGCTATGAAGTTTGCGTTGCAAACTATTCAGATGAAATGTGTCCATATATTGGCATTTTAGTGCCACCTATTGGTTGTAACTGTGGATGCTACATCGATCTATGGCTGAGCTGAGTTGAGCAGTGTCTCCTTTTGTGGGATTATATGAAATATGCTGCCATTGGAGGCTATCGCTTGTTTATCTTGGCTACATTAGTATTGACATTTGATGAAAATTGTTTGTCAATTTCGATTAATAGCCTATGTCACTCTGGTTGTTGGAGCTATCTGTTGTATGGTGAACGGGCTTCATCAAGGTTTATTTGTGAGGAAATCTTCCTTTGATCATATCCAGTGCAGGAAAGAAGCGCATGCGCGAACCTATAGGACGTATGGGGAGTGAGTAGCTCCATTTTGTACCGTCAAAACTGTGATTATATGTAGAAGCCAGACAACATAGTTTAAATTTAGCCTCTAAAATCGATAGAGCAATAGATACCCAAGCAACCGGTAGAGAGCGAGCAGTCAGCTCTATACAACAGCAAACCAATCTGTGGGTAAAGCGACGCTGCAACTCGAACTCAACAAGTCATGGCTTCCCTTTAGAGAAAAAGACAAAGAACAACTTGGAGATGCCAATGAGAGTAACAAACAGCTAAAGGATATCCAGGAAAACATAGCTAAAATGCTCTCAATGCTCACCAAAACCAACAAACTGTTACAATCTGTTGTTAAAAAAGTAAAGTCTATTGTGTCAGATATGCATATACAGGGCGGGCTCGTGGACGAACAGGACAACAATATTGGTTTGGTGCGGGGAGCAGGCACGGGCCATACCGGACTGGAGACACGCACAACTGGTTTGGTGCGAGGAGCAGGTACGGGGCGTACCAGGCTGGCGAGACGCACCACTGGTTTGGTGCGGGGAGCAGGTACGGGCCGTACTGGACTGGATACACGCAGCACTGGTTTGGTGCGGGGAGCAGGTACGGGGCGTCCTGGGCTGGCGACACGCACCACTGGTTTGGTGCGGGGAGCAGGTACGGGCCGTACCGGACTGGATACACGCACCACTGGTTTGGTGCGGGGAGCAGGTACGGGCAGTACTGGACTGGATACACGCACCACTGGTTTGGTGCGGGGAGCAGGTACGGGGCGTACCAGGCTGGATACACGCACCACTGGTTTGGTGCGGGGAGCAGGTACGGGGCGTACCAGGCTGGATACACACACCACTGGTTTGGTGCGAGGAGCAGGTACGGGGCGTACCAGGCTGGATACACACACCACTGGTTTGGTGCGAGGAGCAGGCACAGGCTTTTCCGGTCTATGAAGGCGCACTGGCGGCACAGTGCTTAAAGCCGCCGCATAGCCTGGTGCCTGCACGGTCACACGCTCCTCAAAGTGAGTGAGGGGAGTTGGCTCTGCTAACCTCTGCTCTCTGCTGCTGGAGGGTTAATTCCTCTCTCAGCTTCTCTTGTTGCCTGGCCAGCTCCTCTCTCCGTGCAACCATTGACTCCTTCTCCCTAAGGGCCTCCTGCAGCGCATTCTTTTGAAGGGAGCTCTCTTGCTCTATCTTCACGATCAGCCCCCATAAGGTGGTTGTCTCTTCTATCAGAGTGCTAATCTGCAGGTCTCTCCGAGCCTCCTGCTGCTTAGCCAACCACCCGTGTGCCCCCCCCCAAAAAAATATTGGGGTTGCCTCTCGGGCTTCCTTAGCGGTCGGCACCGTTGGCGTCGCCATTGATCCTCTCCTACCTGGGCTTCTACCTTCGCCCAGGGTCCTTTACCAGCAAATATCTCCTCCCAAGACCATGTCTTCCCCACCTGTGTCCAGGGTGTTTGCTCCTCCTGGGCATGCTGCTTGGTCCGTTGGTGGTGGGATCTTCTGTCATGTTCGTTGAGTACAGGTTCGTTTTTTGAATAAACACCGAACAAAACAACAAACGTAATTTTAAGTTCTAAAGGCTAACATCAAACAAGCCAAACAAATAGAAACAAGATCCCACAACATAGGTAGGCAACATTGCTGCCTAAGTATGATCCCCAATCAGAGATAACGATCGACAGCTGCCTCTGATTGGGAACCACACCCGGCCAACATAGATCTACAATATCTAGATCTTACACATAGAAATTCACACCCTGACCAAACCAACTAAAGAAAACCGGTCTCTCAAGGCCAGGGCGTGACACTGATTGGCTGAAAGCCATGGTATATCAGACCATATACCATGCATATGAGAAATAATTACTATTTACTGGTCTAATTACGTTGGTAACCGGTTTATAATAGCAATAAGGCACCTCGGGGGGGTTGTGGTATGTGGCCAATATACCACGTCTAAGGGCTGTATCCAGGCACTCCACGTTGTGCATAAGAACAACCCTTAGCCGTGGTATATTGGCCATATACCACACCTCCTCGGGCCTTATTGCTTAAATATAGCATGTACAGTTGAAGTCGGAAGTTTACATACTTAGGTTGGAGTCATTAAAACTAGTTTTTCAACCACTCCACAAATTTCTTGTTAACAAACTATAGTTTTGGCAAGTCGGTTAGGACATCTACTTTGTGCAAGATACAAGTCATTTTTCCAACAATTGTTTACAGACCGATTATTTCACTTAGAATTCACTGTATCACAATTCCAGTGGGTCAGAAGTTTACATACACTAAGTTGACTATGCCTTTAAACAGCTTGGAAAATTCTAGAAAATGATGTCATGGCTTTAGAAGCTTCTGATAGGCTAATTGACATAATTTGAGTTAATTGGACGTGTACCTGTGGATGTATTTCAAGGCCTACCTTCAAACGCAATGCCTCTTTGTTTGACATCATGGGAAGATCAAAAGAAATCAGTCAAGACCTCAGAAAACAAATTGTAGACCTCCACAAGTCTGGTTCATCCTTGGGAGCAATTTTCAAACGCCTGAAGGTACCACATTCATCTGTACAAACAATAGTACGCAAGTATAAACACCATGGGACCACGCAGCCGCCATACCGCTCAGGAAGGAGATGCGTTCTGTCTCCTAGAGATGAACGTACTTTGGTGCGAAAAGTGCAAATCAATCCCAGAACAACAGCAAAGGACCTTGTGAAGATGCTGGAGGAAACCGGTACAAAAGTATCTATATCCACAGTAAAACGAGTCCTATATCGACATAACCTGAAAGGCCGCGCAGCAAGGAAGAAGCCACTGTTCCAAAACCGCCATAAAAAAGCCAGACTACGGTTTGCAACCGCACATGGGGACAAAGATAGTATTTTTTGGAGAAATGTCCTCTGGTCTGATGAAACAAAAATATAACTGTTTGGCCATAATGAACATCGTTATGTTTGGAGGAAAAAGGGGGCCCGCTTGCAAGCCGAAGAACACCATCCCAACCGTGAAGCACGGGGTAGCAGCATCATGCTATGGGTGTGCTTTGCTGCAGGAGGGACTGGTGCACTACACAAAATAGATGACATCATGAGGAAGGAAAATTATGTGGATATATTGAAGCATCATCTCAAGACATCAGTCAGGAAGTTAAAGCTTGGTCGCAAATGGGTCTTCCAAATGGACAATGACCCCAAGCATACTTCCAAAGTTGTGGCAAAATGGCATAAGGACAACAAAGTAAAGGTATTGGAGTGGCCATCACAAAGCCCTGACCTCAATCCTATAGAAAATGTGTGGGCAGAACTAAAAAAGCGTGTGCGAGCAAGGAGGCCTACAAACCTGATTCAGTTACACCAGCTCTGTCACGAGGAATGGTCCAAAATTCACCCAACTTATTGTGGGAAGCTTGTGGAAGGCTACCCGAACGGTTTGAACCAAGTTAAACAATTTAAAGGCAATGCTACCAAATACTAAGTGTATGTAAACTTCTGACCCACTGGGAATGTGATGAAATAAATAAAAGCTGAAATAAATCATTCTCTCTACTATTGTTCTGACATTTCACATTCTTAAAATAAAGTGGTGATCCTAACTGACCTAAAACAGGGAATTTTTACTAGGATTAAATGTCAGGAATTATGAAAAACTGAGTTTTTTGGCGAAGGTGTATGTAAACTTCCGACTTCAACTGTATGTCAATTGTTCTATGGATGTGTGTGTGTGTGTGTGTGTGTATATGAATGGGAGAGTGAATGAGGATGAATATGTGAAGGAGGGCGGGAGAGAATCGTTGTGCGGCGGAATAGGATATATGTTGTGTGTGTGTGAATGAAGGAGAATGGATGAGTAAGTAGATTTATAGAGGGGTGTAAATGAGTCTCAGAAGAATGGAGGGGGGAAAATGTGAGGTTGGGATAAACTTGGCCAGGGTGGGTAAGGATGGGAGGCTGGTACAAGCTTGGCTTGAGAGGGGTAAAGGGGGAGAACTGGGAGCGGGTGGAGGAGAGGGATGGATTTGGTTTGGGAAAGAGATAAGGAAGGACTTAATTACACTACAATGTTTTTTTTTTTTTTTTTTTTAAACATTGACTTGCAAACCCGCTGTAAAATGAATAGGAGCAAAATGAATAAGAGTTCTGGACAGATTAGGTAAGGATATTGAATCATTGTTATTCCTTGTTTGTCATTGTAACTAAGATTCAATGGTGGTTATTGGTGAGAATGGAGAGGGGTTTATCCGGGGAATTGGGACGGAGTGACTGGGGGGGCATCAGACACTTCTCTGAGGTGTGTGTGGGGTCTCCACTCATCCCATTTCAGTCTCTGTGGACCCACTCTCCCCAAGTAGACCCCCACCAGCCATTATACTTTATTCCAATTTATAAGGTAATACAAACTGACCACAGTTCTTAAGTGGCACTCTTTCTTCATCGTATGTGCAATGACATAATCCACTTTTTGTTGGTACATTAGGAGAGGAGTTGGAGCTTAAAAACCCTTAAAAACGCATAGCGCCTCAGGTACAAAGACATACTTTGCTTTAAGTTTTTTGGGGGTGTTTTTGGGGTGTTTTTTTGTTAAACGTCTGCTCAGCCCACAAGCCCACACGCTCTATATATGTAATGTATACAATAACTATGTATTTATACTATGATTCTCCCATTCTATGGAATGCCCACCGCCCTCATGTCATGTCTGCTAAAATGTTTTATTTGGTTCTTCAACGATAAACAGAACAGATACGGTTAACTTTGATTCTATAAAAGTAAAGACCAACAAAATCCGACTTATCACAGAATATGCACGGGCTCCATGATGAAAAAACAACAACAACACCATATGGTTCTCGAACATGTAAAGAGATTGTCAGCAGATGTGGTTTTCTTGCAAGAGTTACATAAAAAAATATATATAATATTTTAAATATGAATATTTAAATAGGAGCTGGGTTGGAGAGGCCTATGCTGCCATCTACTGTAGTAACAGTAGAGGTGTAGGCATCCTAATAAATAAGAATACACCATTTTACATTATATCCCAGCACATGGACCAAGAAGGCAATTTTCTAATGTTGAATTGCACCTTACATGGTGAAAAATACACATTGATTATATTGTATATCCCACCAGGGGAAAATCTGGTGCTATTAGATAGAATTCAAGCTATATTACATCAAATCGAGACAGTAACTATTATTTTAGCAGGTGACCTAAATCATATATTTGATATGCTTGACAGACGTAGAAATAAAAAAGGATCATTTAGACAGCCTCCAAAGAGGCTGAAAAATGTAATCTCTACAAATAATTTACAGAATACCTGGATATTACTATTCCCAAATACAAAATACTTCATTTTTTTCTCAAAGTAAGAAAAGCTATTCAAGAATTGACCACATTTTTTTTTCTTTGAAAATGCACTCAAAGATTTACTGGATGATATATGCATGATATAGTGATATCGGATCATTCTCTGGTACCATGCTTAATTACACCAATTGCGACAGAATTTGGAGAATGAAAAGAGCACATCTTCTGGACCCAAAATGTATTACATTCGTAAAAAAATATAAATATACAGTGGGGAGAACAAGTATTTGATACACTGCCGATTTTGCAGGTTTTCCTACTTACAAAGCATGTAGATGTCTGTAATTTTTATCATAGGTACACTTCAACTGTGAGAGACGGAATCTAAAACAAAAATCCAGAAAATCACATTGTATGATTTTTAAGTAATTAATTTGCATTTTATTGCATGACATAAGTATTTGATCACCTACCAACCAGTAAGAATTCCGTCTCTCACAGACCTGTTAGTTTTTCTTTAAGAAGCCCTCCTGCTCTCCACTCGTTACCTGTATAAAAGACACCTGTCCACACACTCAATCAAACAGACTCCAACCTCTCCACAATGGCCAAGACCAGAGAGCTGTGTAAGGACATCAGGGATAACATTGTAGACCTGCACAAGGCTGGAATGGGCTACAGGACAATAGGCAAGCAGCTTGGTGAGAAGGCAACAACTGTTGCCGCAATTATTAGAAAATGGAAGAAGTTCAAGATGACGGTCAATCACCCTCGGTCTGGGGCTCCATGCAAGATCTCACCTCGTGGGGCATCAATGATCATGAGGAAGGTGAGGGATCAGCCCAGAACTACACGGCAGGACCTGGTCAATGACCTGAAGAGAGCTGGGACCACAGTCTCAAAGAAAACCATTAGAAACACACTACGCCGTCATGGATTAAAATCCTGCAGCGCATGCAAGGTCCCCCTGCTCAAGCCAGCACATGTCCAGGCCCGTCTGAAGTTTGCCAATGACCATCTGGATGATCCAGAGGAGGAATGGGAGAAAGTCAAGTGGTCTGATGAGACAAAAATATAGCTTTTTGGTCTAAACTCCACTCGCTGTGTTTGGAGGAAGAAGAAGGATGAGTACAACCCCAAAAACACCATCCCAACTGTGAAGCATGGAGGTGGAAACATCATTCTTTGGGGATGCTTTTCTGCAAAGGGGACAGGACGACTGCAAAGTATTGAGGGGAGGATGGATGGGGCCATGTATGCTACTTTCTTCTTCACCTTGTAAAGATTCTTTATGGACTTTTTCTAAGATTGTCATTTATTTTTCTTTAATTTAAATTTCTAAATCAGATTTTACTTTTGCCCACTGGCTTCATCAATAAGTGCTTCGATGACATCGTCCCCACAGTGACCGTACGTACATACCCCAACCAGAAGCCCAGGCAACATCTGCACTGAGCTAAAGGGTAGAGCTGCCACTTTCAAGGAGCGGGACTCTAACCCGGACGCTTATAAGAAATCACGCTATGCCCTCCGACGAACCATCAAACAGGCAAAGAGTAAATACCAGACTAAGATTGAATCGTACTACACCGGCTCTGACACTCGTCGGATGTGGCAGTGTTTGAATACTATTACAGACTACAAAAGGAAGCACAGCCGCGAGCTGCCCAGTGACAGAAGCCTACCAGACGAGCTAAATCACTTCTATGCTCGCTTCGAGGCAAGCAACACTGAAGCATGCATGAGAGCACCAGCTGTTCCGGATGACTATGTGATCACGCTCTCCGTAGCCGATGTGAGTAAGACTTTTAAGCAGGTCAACATTCACAAGGCCCTAGGGCCAAACGGATTACCAGGATGTGTACTCCGAGCATGTGCTGACCAACTGGCAAGTGTCTTCACTGACATTTTCAACATGTCCCTGACCTAGTCTGTAATACCAACATGTTTCAAGCAGACCACCATAGTCCCTGTGCCCAAGGACACTAAGATAACCTGCCTAAATGAATACCAACCCGTAGCACTCACGTCTGTAGCCATGAAGGGCTTTGAATGGCTGGTCATGGCTCACATCAACACCATTATCCCAGAAAACCTAGACCCACTACAATTTGCATACCGCCCCAACAGATCCACAGATGATGCAATCTCTATTGCACTCCACACTGCCCTTTCCCACCTGGACAAGAGGAACACCTACGTGAGAATGCTGTTCATTGACTACAGCTCAGCGTTCAACACCATAGTGCCCTCAAAGCTCATCACTAAGCTAAGGATCCGAGGACTAAACACCTCCCTCTGCAACTGGATCCTGGACTTCCTGACGGGCCGCCCCCAGGTGGTAAGGGTAGGTAACAACACATCTGCCACGCTGATCCTCAACATGGGGGCCCCTCAGGGGTGCATGCTCAGTCCCCTCCTGTACTCCCTGTTCACCCATGACTGCATGGCCAGGCACGACTCCAACACCATCATTAAGTTTGCAGATGACACTACAGTGGTAGGCCTGATCACCAACAACGATGAGACAGCCTATAGGGAGGAGGTCAGAGACCTGGCCGTGTCGTGCGAGGATAACAACCTCTCCCTCAACGTGATCAAGACAAAGGAGATGATTGTGGACTACAGGAAAAAAAAGAAGAGTGAGCACGCTCCCATTCTCATCAACGGAGCTGTAGTGGAACAAATTCAGAGCTTCAAGTTCCTTGGTGTCCACATCACCAACAATCTATAATGGTCCAAACACACCAAGACAGTCATGAAGAGGGCACTACAAAGCCTATTCCCCCTCAGGAGACTGAAAAGATTTGGCATGGGTCCTCAGATCCTCGATGGTACAGCTGCACCATCGAGAGCATCCTGACTGGTTGCATCACCGCCTGGTATGGCAACTGCTCGTCCTCTGACCGCAAGGCACTACAGAGGGTAGTGCGTACGGCCCAGTACATCACTGGGGCCAAGCTTCCTGCATCCAGGACCTCTATACCAGGCGGTGTCAGAGGAAGGCCCTCAAAATTGTCAAAGACTCCAGCCACCCTAGTCATAGACTGTTCTCTCTGCTACCGCACGGCAAGCGGTACCGGAGCACCAAGTCTAGGTCCAAAAGGCTTCTCAACAGCTTCTACCCCCAAGCCATAAGTCTCCTGAACAGCTAATCATTGCTACCTGGACTATTTGCACTTTTTGCCAGTCCTGTCTGGTCCACCGACGGTGGGTTTGTGCCCATAGACAACGATGTTGCCGGTGATGTCTGGTCAGGACCTGCCTTACAACAGGCCTACAAGCCCTCACTCCAGCCTCTCTCAGCCTATTGCGGACAGTCTGAGCACTGATGGAGGGATTGTGCGTTTCTGGTGTAACTCGGGCAGTTGTTGTTGCCATCCTGTACCTGTCCCGCAAGTGTGATATTCGGATGTACCGATCCTGTGCAGGTGCTGTTACACATGGTCTGCCACTGCAAGGATGATCAGCTGTCCGTCCTGTCTCCCTGTTACGCTGTCTTAGGCGTCTCACAGTATGGACATTGCAATTTATTGTCAATATCTGCAGTCCTCATGCCTCCTTGCAGCATGCCTAAGGCGCGTTCATGCAGATGAGCAGAGACCCTGGGCATCTTTCTTTTGGTGTTTTTCAGATTCTGTAGAAAGGCCTCTTTAGTGTCCTAAGTTTTCATAATTGTGACCTTAATTGCCTACCGTCTGTAAGCTTTTAGTGTCTTAACGACTGTTCCACAGGTGCACATTCATTAATTGTTTATGGTTCATTGAACAAACATGGGAAACAGTGTTTAAACCCTTTACAATGAGGATCTGTGAAGTTATTTGGAATTTTACGAATTATCTTTGAAAGACAGGGTCCTGATAAAGGGACGTTTCTTTTTTTGCTGAGTTTATATTTTTATCATAGCCAGGGCCTACCCAGCCACAGACCTCACCGCACATCACTGCTTTAGTGAGAAATAGAATGAGAGGACGAGATAGGGAATAGAGAAGCAGAGAGAAAGAGAGAGATAATAGATGCTGAGAGAGAGAGAATAGAGAGGATGACTCTAATCTGGAGTGAACACCTGGTTTGGTCTTTGCAGGCAGGGAGAGGAGAAGAGGCATGCTGTGTCAGATGTCTGCAGCGTGTCGAGCAGAGCTATAAATTACAATGAGCTGCTGTTTCCTGCCGAAGGACCAATTAGTCTGAGCACTGTGTGTTTATCAACCTCCCTGGGGCTGAATGGGAGGGCTCTGGTCATAGCGCTACAGGTAGTTCAGAGTGGGCTCAGGGGGACAGATGTGGAGTTAACACTGGCTTATATATATTTATATCACAGCACTGAAGGATGTCTTTGTCAACATGAGGAGAGGGGAGGAAAGGACATGTCATCTCAGTCCTGGGGAGCTACAGACTCTGTCGTTATAACTTTCGCAGCGTGTTCACTCTACCCATAAAAAAAAAATATTACCAAAGGTAAATGTGCCTTTTAGGCTTGTATTGAATCATGTTCCTCCCAGTGTTCCTCTCCTAAGTGACATATCTCTCTGAGAGCCAGTTGGCCTGATGAAAGGCTGTTCTCTGAGGACAAACGTGTTGAGAGATGTTCAGCTGTAGACAGGGATAACTCAACACTCTCAACACTAACACTAACTAATGACCCTGGACTGTCCCCAGTCCTCTCCCTTCCTCCTCTATAGCTCTGGATGACATGGAGGTGCTATTCTCATTCAGTATGGATAGCTAGGCCCAGGCTATAGGACCAAGGTTAGTGGAGATTGTCAGGGCTGTGTCAGGAGGTGTATATCAGGGGGAGAAGGGGAGTGAAACCCACTGATCCTTTTCGTTTGACCTCAGCTTAACATTACAGACAGTTGGTAAATAACATGACAGACCGATCAGCACCCAGACTGTAATCAGGGTGTGTGTGTGTTTGTGTGTCTGCCCAGACACTGATAAAGGGTCTGTATTGTCTGAACTGGTCCTTCTATTCAGCAGCAGTGAAAGCCATAGAGATAACCATCAGGTGTATTGATCTGTACTCTACTATAGAGCCAGGGTAAAGAGACTATTCATCTCTGACCGTATTTGGCCATGACCCCTGACCCCTATTGTTCATCATCATACTTCTACCGTTATATCATTACTACAAAGGCAAGCATCCTTCCTTCCAGTAATCACAGATCCAACACCACTGGATGTGTGTAACAGAGGTCATCCCCCTTGCAAGATAAGTAACCTTGCCTGACACCTGATAATTTGTGTTAGATTGCTGAGCTAATGCCTAGGCTTTAGCTCAGCAGGCTACCACAGTCTGATGGCACAAATACGACTCGGGTTTCAAACCCATGCCTCTATTTTCAGCTGGCGCTAAATGTCAAATGCACGTTAGTTAGCAATTTCGTAATGTAAAAACTGGCACACTGGCATTTTCCAGCCCTTACACCAGGTTCAGAAATTTACCTGTTAACATCCGCTAGCTTGCGGTGAGGTGGGAGCAGTGTTGGGGTTGTTCCTCAAAAAAAGTAATATACAGTGCCGTCGGAAAGTATTCAGACCCCTTGACTTTTCCCACATTTTGGTAGGTTAAAGCCTTGTTCTAAAATTGATTAAATTGTTTATTTAAAAAAACCCGGAAATATAGCATTTACATAAGTATTCAGACCCTTTACTCAGTACTTTGTTGAAGCACCTTTGGTAGCGATTACAGTCTTGAGTCTCTTGGATATGATGCTACAAGCTTGGCACACCTGTATTTGGGGAGTTTCTTCCATTCTTCTATGCAGATCCTCTCAATCTCTGTCAGGTTGGATGGGGAGCGTTGCTGCACAGCTATTTTCAGGTCTCTCCAAAGATGTTAGATCGAGTTCAAGTCCGGGCTCTGGCTGGGCCACTCAAGGACATTCAGAGACTTGTCCCGAAGCCACTCCTGCGTTGTCTTGGCTGTGTGGTTAGGGTTGTTGTCCTGTTGGAAGGTGACCCTTTGCCCCTGTCTGAGGTCCTGAGCGCTCTGGAGAAAGGTTTTCATCAAGGATCTCTCTGTACTTTGCTCCGTTCATTTTTGCCTCGATCCTGACTAGTCTCCCAGTCCCTGCTTCTGAGAAACATCCCCACAGCATGATGCTGCCACCACCATGCTTCACCATTTGGATGGTGCCAGGTTTCCTCCAGAAGTGACGCTTGGCATTCAGGCCAAAGAGTTAAATCTTGGTTTCATCAGACCATAGAGTCTTGTTTCTCGTAGTCTGAGAGTTTTTAGGTGACTTTTGGCAAACTGAGGAGTGGCTTCAGTCTGGCCACTCTACCATAAAGGCCTGATTGGTGGAGTGCTGCAGAGATGGTTGTCCTTCTGGAAGGTTCTCCCTTCTCCACAGAGGCACTCTAGAGCTCTGTCAGATTGACCATCGGGTTCTTGGTCACCTCCCTTACCAAGGCCCTTCTCCCCCGATTTCTCAGTTTGGCCGGTGGTGGTTCAAAACCTCTTCCATTTAAGAATGATGGAGGCCACTGTGTTCTTGGGGACCATCAATGCTGCAGAAATGTTTTGGTACACTTCCCCAGATCTGTGACTTCGACACAATCCTGTCTCGGAGCTCTACGGACAATTCCTTCGACCTCATGGCTTGGTTTTTGCTCTGACATGCACTGTCAACTGTGGGACCTTATATACAGTTGAAGTCGGACGTTTACATACACCTTAGCCAAACACATTTAAACTCAGTTTTTCACAATTCCTTAAATTTAATCCTGGTAAAAATTCCCTGTCTTAGGTCAGTTAGGATCACCATTTCATTTTTAGAATGTGAAATAATAGTAGAGAGAATGATTTATTTCAGCGTTTATTTCTTCCATCACATTCCCAGTGGGTCAGAAGATTATGTACAGTCAATTAGTATTTGGTAGCATTGCCTTTAAATTGTTTAACTTGGGTCAAACATTTCAGGTAGCCTTCCACATGCTTCCCACATTAAGTTGGGTGAATTTTGGCCCATTCCTCCTGACAGAGCTGGTGTAACTGAGTCAGGTTTGTAGGCCTCCTTGCTCGCACACGCTTTTTCAGTTCTGCCCACAAATGTTCTATAGGATTGAGGTCAGGGCTTTGTGATGGCTACTTCAATACCTTGACTTTGTTGTCCTTAAGCCATTTTGCCACAACTTTGGAAGTATGCTTGGGGTCATTGTACATTTGGAAGAACCATTTGCAACCAAGCTTTAACTTCCTGACTGATGTCTTGAGATGTTGCTTCAATATATCCACAATTTTCCTTCCTCATGATGCCATCTATTTTGTGAAGTGCACCAGTCCCTCCTGCAGCAAAGCACCCTCACAGCATGATGCTGCCACCCTCGTGCTTCACGGTTGGGATGGTGTTCTTCGGCTTGCAAGCGGGCCCCCTTTTTCCTCCAAACATAATGGTCATTATGGCCAAACAGTTCTATTTTTGTTTCATCAGACCAGAGGACATTTCTACAAAAAGTAAGATCTTTGTCCCCATTTGCAGTTGCAAACCGTAATCTGGTTTTTTTTATGGCGGTTTTGTAGCAGTGGCTTCTTCCTTGCTGAGCGGCCTTTCAGGTTATATCGATATAGGAATTGTTTGACTGTGGATATAGATAATTTTGTACCTATTTCCTCCAGCATCTTCACAAGGTCCTTTGCTGTTGTTCTGGGATTGATTTGCACTTTCCGCACCAAAGTACGTTCATCTCTAGGAGACAGAACGTGTCTCCTTCCTGAGCGGTATGATGGCTGCGTGGTCCCATGGTGTTTATACTTGTGTACTATTGTTTGTGCAGATGAACGTGGTACTCCTTGGGAAATTGCTCCCAAGGATTAACCAGACATGTGGAGGTCTACAATTTTTTTAAAGAGGCACTGAGTTTGAAGGTTGGCCTTGAAATACATCCACAGGTACACCTCCAATTGATTCAAATGATGTCAATTAGCCTATCATAAGCATCTAAAACCATGACAATATTTTCTGGCATTTTTCAAGTTGTTTAAAGGCACAGTCAACTTAGTGTATGTAAACTTCTGACCCACTGGAATTGTGATACAGTGAATTATAAGTGAAATAATCTCTCTTGGAAAAAGTACTTGTCATGCACAAAGTAGATGTCCTAACCGACTTGCCAAAACTATAGTTTGTTAACAAGAAATTTGTGGATTGGTTGAAAAATGAGTTTTAATGACTCCAACATATGTGTATGTAAACTTCTGAATTCAACAGTAGACAGGTGTGTGCCTTTCCAAATCATGTCCAATCAATTGAGTTCACCACAGGTGGACACCAATCAAGTTGTAGAAACATCTCAAGGATGATCAATGGAAACAGGATGCACCTGAGCTCAATTTTGAGTGTCATAGCAAAGGGTCTGAATTCTTATGTAAATAGGTATTTCTGTTTCTTTAATTTTGAAAAACCTGTATTCACTTTGTCATTATGGGGTATTGTGCATAGATTGCTGAGGATTTTTATTTATTTAATCCATTTTAGAATAAGGCTGTAACGTAACAAAATGTGGAGAAAGTCAATGTGTCTGAATACATTCCAAAGGCACTGTATTAACTATTACTCGTTACTTCCTTCAAAAATAATGAATTACTTTACTTATTACTCCCTGGGAAAAGTAATTTGTTACACTACTCATTTTATTACTTTGGCGTTACACCCCAAAACGTTGCGCATCCTCACTTAATGTAAACTGTCATTGGTATTTTGCTAAATATCTGTCAGAAAGAGGGGGATTCTACCGGGGTAAATAGGCAGCATTTCCTCTACTACATTCCCATCTACAAGCTTGTTCAGCTCTCCCTGGGTTACATCCTGTCCTCCTGAATTATAAAAATCCTTGGTGGTTTAGATGAGTTAGCAGTGGTGTAAAGTACTTCAGTAAAAATACTTGAAAGTAATACTTAAGTAGTTTTTTGGGGTAACTGTACTTTACTTTACTATTTATATTTTTGACAACATTTACTTCACTACATTCCTAATGAACATTTATGTTATTTTTTCTCCATACATTTTCCCTGACACCCAAAAGTACTCATTACATTTTGAATGCTTAGCAGGACAGGAAAATTGTCTAATTCACACACTTATCAAGAGAACATTCCTGGTCATCCCTACTGCTGATCTGGCGGACTCACTAAACACATGCTTCATTTGTAAATGATGTCTGAGTGTTGTAGCATGCCCCTGGCTATCCGTAAATTTAAAAAACAAGAAAATGGTGCTGTCTGGTTTGCTTAATATAAGGAATTTGAAATGATTTATACTTTTACTTTTGATACTTAAGTATATTTAAAACCAAACACTCAAGTAGGATTTTATTGGGTGACTTTCACTTTTACTTGAGTCATTTTCTATTAAGGTCTCTTTACTTTTACTCAAGTATGACACTTGGGTACATTTTCCACCACTGATCTTCAGCAGCAGTGGTCAGGTCTCGGGGGTCTTTTGGGACAAGTTTTGTGTTGGCTTGTTGCCTTTACAGGTGCTTCAAAAGATTGGAAGTAGTGTTTCTAGCAGTGGAGAGGTGTTTCTCGCATGGCACAGTTAACATTTTACAGATATATTATTGTCATTTTGTCCAAATCAAAGTAATGTGAGTACTTCCACGCTGAGAAAGTCAATGTTTTGGAAGCTTTAGCCATTTTTCATCTCTCTCACAAAATCAGTTAGTAGTAGTGTATGCGTGTGTAAACAGGAACTTGGTGAGAGGATAAAAACAATTAGAATCTGGGTTGGGGTGATCTTTTTTATATTGCGCCAACAGAGAGGGAATAATAATCACAACTATTTATTTAGATCAATAAGTGTAATAGCAAGAGAATGATAACAAAAGTATCAACCTATGTCTTTGATCAGTAACTGCAATATTATTACTCAAATTGGAACAGTAACCGTTATATTACTCATTACCGCAAAAAGTAACAGGATTTTGAGAATGGAAATGCAGCCTATCCAGCCATGACGCACAGCGCCCATGGAACGAGAGATGTGCCTTTTTGTGCTGGTGAATCTCGTATTTAGAAACATAAAAAACGATTGCTTTCCCCCCATTTCGTTTAATTTGATTAAAAACCAAGCATAGCCTACCCTCCCCTTCATCAAGGCTGGTTTAGCAGCTTTGCATTGGTGCGTCTTTTTATCCTGGCAATGCATTAGCCAAGTAGCCTATATGAATAAAGTGGTTTTAAATGGTCTACTAAAAATGTTTTTTGCCCACATGCTTTTTCATGATTCCCAATTCACATACCTGCATACTTCATTTTGTTTGTTCAAGTAGGCTATCCATCCCCATTTTCAAAGAGCGCCCCTCGTCCAATTACCAAAGAACCACTCCTCAAAACGATTCAGTCCTCCTATAATGCCATATCACCGGTGTATTGTTTTGAGAATGTGCCTCGCACATAGGCAACGATACAATTGACAGTAGCCTAGTATTTTGTATAGACATGCAAATGTTATACGTAAAGACATTTAGGCCTACGTGTGGAACAGATGTGATGGAACGATAGATGTGATTTATTATATCATGCTTCTGACCCCATCCTATTTAGAAATATATATTTCCAAAACTGTCATTTGATAAAAAACCAATCATAGCCTTCACTCCCCTCAATGAAGGCATTTATTTTTGTTCTGCATAATGCTTACGCCAAATGGCATTGCTGTCCTGCCTGGGGACGACGTTACGTGTTTTACTAGCCTGAGTTACAATACTCTACACCGCCATTCATTTTTCTCATTGTGAATTTTACAAAAAATATAATTAATTGTGTGTTCGGTGTAGGCTTACCTTGGCCTGACGTTTTTGATAGCCTTGTAATTCTCTCTCAGACAAGTTGAGAATTCCCTGTCAAGAAGAGACACTGAAGCCCAGCTAGCTTAGCTAGCCTAGCTAGCCTGTAGCCTCAAATGGAGGACGTTAACAAGCGGTTTCAATGCTGCAGGAACTGTGTTTATTTTGCTTTATTCCGGGACAATGTGGACTGCCCGAACTTTCAATGTAGCAACTGTTTGCTTGCAGAGGACTACAGGGGCGAAGTGGCTAGTCTTAGCAAACAAGTGGCGAACTTACACAAATTACTGGGAAATCCACACCCGCCTACTTTTTCTTTCTCTTCTACCCCAGAAGCCGGATGAAGCCCTGGCCTGGTGGAAGTGTCGCCGCCGTGTCGGCTCTCCACAGCCAACTGGCTGGTATTCTGTTGGGATCCCTCCCCGAAGGCGTCTCCCCCTTCCCTGTAGAATGCAGTTAGTAGGATGCTCCTTGATGACTTGGATGTTCCTGTTCTCGATCCTACCAACCAGCCATGGAGATATATGAATCGAGGTTGGATCCGGATGTACTTGCGCCTTCGTCCTCCGTTCTGACTCCCTCTCCGGTGGCTTCTACATTTACATTACATTTTAGTCATTTAGCAGACGCTCTTATCCAGAGCGACTTACAGTTAGTGAATACATATTTTTTTATACTGGCCCCCCGTGGGAATCGAACCCACAACCCTGGCGTTGCAAACGCCATGCTCTATCAACTGAGCTACATCCCTGCCGGCCATTCCCTCCCCTACCCTGGACGACGCTGGGCCAATTGTGCGCCGCCCATGAGTCTCCCGGTCGCGGCCGGCTGCAACAGAGCCTGGATTCGAACCAGGATCTCTAGTGGCACAGTTAGCACTGCGATGCAGTGCCTTAGACCACTGCGCCACTCAGTGGACCGTGCCTTCTACCTCGGGTTCAGATCCTCAGAGTCCCCCCCCCCCCTCAGTGGACCGTGAGGCTGTCTAAGACTCCAGCCTATTCATCATCCATGATGGATACTACAGCTGGCTCGGGTCCATCAGGCCTCACCGCACTTTGGTCCTTGAGGGGTTTTTCTAGGTGAAAGAACGGCCGGACCTCCTCAGCGTTTGCACAAGCTGTCGTCATCGGCAGCTCTATGGTAAAAAACATCTAGGTTCCCGGGGC
Source organism: Coregonus lavaretus (assembly GCF_964263955.1). Classification (NCBI taxonomy): domain Eukaryota; kingdom Metazoa; phylum Chordata; class Actinopteri; order Salmoniformes; family Salmonidae; genus Coregonus; species Coregonus lavaretus. The sequence continues at coordinate 28,599,817 of NC_139998.1, read as the reverse complement.
AAAAACCCTGTGCAAGGCTGCTTCAAACCGTTCTATGACAGCTGTCGGGAGCTGACGCTGTCGTAGTCCATGTGGGGTCAAACGACATTAGGAGTGCTAGCTCAGAACTGCTGATCCTGATTCTAGCTCTGAAATACACCAAAACACGGCCGGCATCATCATTGGGCTGTGGCTGTGAAAGATTCAGTAGACTACTGGCATTACACACCTGGCTAAAAGATCACTGTAGCTCTGTTCGAATAACTTTTATAGTTAACTTTGACACTTTCTGGAAACAGAAGATGCTCTACAGGAATGACGGAGTCCATCCAAATCATCTTGGCTCCTGGCCTCTGTCCACGCATTTCAAGGCTGCATTGAGACAATGACTTATCAATGACCCAAGCCCAGCTCAGATAATCTCTACCATTGTGTCGCTGAGTTGTCGTAATGCTGAAGCAAATGTACATTATCCCAGGGGCGTTGGCAGTCACAATGTAAGTAACCTAATTTATGTCCATCAAAATCCCCTGAATGCCTCTTGATCCGACAGTTATGGCTTCATTAATAAGTGCATCGATGACGTCGTCCCCACAGTGACCGTACGTACACACCCCTACCAGAAGCCATGGATTATAGGCAACATCTGCACTGAGCTAAAGGGTAGAGCTGCCGCATTCAAGTAGCGGGACTCTGACCCGGACACTTACAGTGAGGGAAAAATTATTTGATCCCCTGCTGATTTTGTACATTTGCCCACTGACGCCCACTGACAAAGAAATGATCAGTCTATAATTTTAATGGTAGGTTTATTTGAACAGTGACAGACAGAATAACAACCAAAAAATCCAGAAAAACGCATGTCAAAAATGTTATAAATTGATTTGCATTTTAATGAGGGAAATAAGTATTTGACCCCCTCTAAATTAGAAAGATTTCTGGCTCCCAGGTGTCTTTTATACAGGTAACGAGCTGAGTTTAGGAGCACACTCTTAAAGGGAGTGCTCCTAATCTCAGCTTGTTACCTGTATAAAAGACACCTGTCCACAGAAGCAAACAATCAATCAGATTCCAAACTCTCCACCATGGCCAAGACCAAAGAGCTCTCCAAGGATGTCAGGGACAAGATTGTAGACCTACACAAGGCTGGAATGGGCTACAAGACCATCGCCAAGCAGCTTGGTGAGAAGGTGACAACAGTTGGTGCAATTATTCGCAAATGGAAGAAACACAAAAGAAATGTCAATCTCCCTCGGCCTGGGGCTCCATGCAAGATCTCACCTCGTGGAGTTGCAATGATAATGAGAACAGTGAGGAATCAGCCCAGAACTACACGGGAGGATCTTGTCAATGATCTCAAGGCAGCTGGGACCATAGTCACCAAGAAAACAATTGGTAACACACTACGTCGTGAAGGACTGAAATCCTGCAGTGCCCGCAAGGTCCCCCTGCTCAAGAAAGCACATATACATGCCCGTCTGAAGTTTGCCAATGAACATCTGAATGATTCAGAGGAGAACTGGGTGAAAGTGTTGTGTTCAGATGAGACCAAAATGGAGCTCTTTGGCATTAACTCAACTCGCCGTATTTGGAAGAGGAGGAATATTGCCTATGACCCCAAAAACACCATCCCCACCGTCAAACATGGAGGTGGAAACATTATGATTCGGGGGTGTTTTTCTGCTAAGGGGACAGGACAACTTCACCACATCAAAGGGATGATGGACGGGGACATGTACCGTCAAATCTTGGGTGAGAACCTCCTTCCCTCAGCCAGGGCATTGAAAATGTGTCGTGGATGGGTATTCCAGCATGACAATGACCCAAAACACACGGCCAAGGCAACAAAGGAGTGGCTCAAGAAGAATCACATTAAGGTCCTGGAGTGGCCTAGCCAGTCTCCAGACCTTAATCCCATAGCAAATATGTGGAGGGAGCTGAATGTTCGAGTTGCCAAACGTCAGCCTCGAAACCTTAATGACTTGGAGAAGATCTGCAAAGAGGAGTGGGACAAAATCCCTCTTGAGATGTGTGCAAACCTCGTGGCCAACTACAAGAAACGTCTGACCTCTGATTGCCAACAAGGGTTTTGCCACCAAGTACTAAGTCATGTTTTGCAGAGGGGTCAAATACTCATTTCCCTCATTAAAATGCAAATCAATTTATAACATTTCTGACATGCGTTTTTCTGGACTTTTTTGTTGTTATTCTGTCTCTCACTGTTCAAATAAACCTACCATTAAAATTATAGACTGATCATTTCTTTTGTCAGTGGGCAAACGTACAACATCAGCAGGGGATCAAATACTTTTTTCCCTCACTGTATAAGAAATCACGCTATGCCCTCCGACGAACCATCAAACAGGCAAAGAGTCAATACAGGACTAAGATTTAATTGTACTACACCGGCTCCGACGCTCATCGGATGTGGCAGGGCTTGAAAACGATTACAGACTACAAATGGAAGCACAGCCGTGAGCTGCCCAGTGACACAAGCCTACCAGACGAGCTAAATCACTTCTATGCTCACTTCGAGGCAAGCAAAACTGAAGCATGCATGAGAGCATCAGCTGTTCCGGATGACTATGTGATCATGCTCTCTGTAGCCGATGTGAGTAAGAATTTTAAGCAGGTCAACATTCACAAGGCTGCAGGGCCAGATAGATTACCAGGATGTGTACTCCGAGCATGCGCTGACCAACTGGCAAGTGTCTTCTCTGACATTTTCAACATGTCCCTGACTGAGTCTGTAATAACAACATGTTTCAAGCAGACCACCGTAGTCCCTGTGCCCAAGAACACTAAGATAACCTGCCTAAATGACTACCGACCCGTAGCACTCAAGTATGTAGTCATGAAGTGCTTTGAAAGGCTGGTCATGGCTCACATCAACACCATTATCCCAGAAAACTTAGACCCACTCCAATTTGCATACCGCCAACAGATCTACAGATGATGCAATCTCTATTGCACGCCACACTGCCCTTTCCCACCTGGAAAAGAAGAACACCTACGTGAGAACGATATTAATTGACTACAGCTCAGCGTTCAACACCATAGTGCCCTCAAAGCTCATCACTAAGCTAAGGACCCTGGGACTAAACACCTCCCTCTGCAACTGAATCCTGGACTTCCTGACGGGCCGCCCCCCAGGTGGTAAGGGTAGGTAACAACACATCTGCCACGCTGATCCTGAACACGGGGGCCTCTCAGGGGTGCGTGCTCAGTCCCCTTCTGTACTCCCTGTTCACCCATGACTGCATGGCCAGGCACGACTCCAACACCATCATTACGTTTGCTAACGACACAACAGTGGTAGGCCTGATCACAGACAACGATGAGACAGCCTATAGGGAGGAGGTCAGAGACCTGGCTGTGTCGTGCCAGGATAACAACCTCTCCTTCAACGTGATCAAGACAAAGGAGATGATTGTGGACTACAGGAAAAAAAAGAGGACTGAGCACGCTCCCATTCTCATCGACGGGGCTGTAGTGGAACAAGGTGAGATCTTCAATTTCCTTGGTGTCCACATCACCAATGGTCCAAACACACCAAGACAGTCGTGAAGAGAGCACGACAAAGCCTATTCCCCCTCAGGAGACTGAAAAGATTTGGCATGGGTCCTCAGATCCTCAAAAGGTTCTACAGCTGCGCCATCTAGAGCATCCTGACTGGTTGCATCACTGCCTGGTATGGCAGCTGCTCAGCCTCCGACAGCAAGGCACTACAGAGGGTAATGCGTACGGCCCAGTACATCACTGGGGCCAAGCTTCCTGCCATCCAGGAACTCTATACCAGGCGGTGTAAGAGGAAGACCCTAAAATTGTCAAACACTCCAGCCACCCTAGTCATAGACTGTTCTCTCTGCTACCACACGGCAAGCGGTACCGGAGCGCCAATTTAAGGTCGAAGAGGCTTCTAAACAGCTTCTACCCCCAAGCCATTAGACTCCTGAACATCTAATCAAATGGCTATACAGACTATTTTCAAGGTTTTGAAGTATCTGTCCTATATCTAGGAGATATAAGTAAGCTCAGGAAATATTTTGTTTTTTTGGACACATATTGAACCCCTTCTTTTTGTTGGCGCAAACTACCTCCATACTTCCATTCATTTCAATGGGTTACTGTCAGACAAGTCCATTGACACTTGTGGCAGCCAGTAAGTTACCGTAAAAACATGTAAAAGGTGCAGTGTGTGCCATAAGCACATCTGAAGTATCCTGTAAGAATAACTATAGAACCTGTCTTTGGTTCCACCTGGAACTGGAGGGTTCTTCATAAGAGGGTTCTAAATTGAACTCAAAGGGGATCCCCTACATGGTCAAATCAAAGGGTTCTACATGGCACCCAAAATATTTCCCCCATAGGGACACATGACAGAATGTCTATTGGTTCTAATCTTATCATACAATCTTTTTTGCACACAAAGATAAATACAGTGCCTTGCAAAAGTATTCATCCTCCTTGGTGTTTTTCCAATTTTGTTGCATTACAACCTGTAATTTAAATTGATTTTTATTTGGATTTCATGTAATGGACATACACAAAATAATCAAAATTGTGTGAAATGAAAAAAATAACTTGATTCAAAAAATTCGGAATAACGGAAAAGTGGTGCATGCATATGTATTCACCCCCTTTGCTATGAAGCCCCTAAATAAGATCTGGTGCAACCAATTACCTTCAGAAGTCACATAATTAGTTCAATAAAGTCCACCTGTGTGGAATCTAAGTGTCACATGATCTCAGTGTATATATACACCTGTTCTGAAAGGCCCCAGTGTCTGCAACACTACTACGCAAGGGGCACCATCAAGCAAGCGGTACCATGAAGACCAAGGAGCTCTCCAAACAGGTCAGGGACAAAGTTGTGGAGAAGTACAGATCAGGGTTGGATTATAAAAAAATATCAGAAACTTTGAACATCCCACGGAGCACCATTAAATCCATTTATTAAAAAATTGAAAGAATATGGCACCACAGCAAACCTGACGAGAGGGCCGGCCACCAAAACTCAGACCAGGCAAGGAGGGCATTCATCAGAGAGGCAACAAAGAGACCAAAGATAACCATTAAGGAGCTTCAAAGCTCCAAAGCGGAGATTGGAGTATCTGTCCATAGGACCACTTTAAGCCGTATACTCCACAGAGCTGGGCTTTACGGCCAGAAAAAGAGTGGCCAGAAAAAAGCCATTGCTTAAAGAAAATTAAGCAAACACGTTTGGTGATTGCCAAAAGGCATGTGGGAGACTCCCCAAACATATGGAAGAAGTTACTCTGGTCAGATGAGACTAAAATTGAGCCTTTTGGCAGTCAAGGAAAACGCTATGTCTGGCGCAAACCCAACACCTCTCATCACCCCGAGAACACAATCCCCACAGTGAAGCATGGTGGTGGCAGCATCATAGTGTGGGGGTGTTTTTCATCGGCAGGGACTGGGAAACTGGTCAGAATTGAAGGAATGATGGATGGCGCAAAATACAGGGAAATTCTTGAAGGAAACCTGTTTCAGTCTTCCAGAGATTTGAGACTATGACGGAGGTTCACCTTCCAGCAGGACAATGACCCTAAGCATAGTGCTGAAGCAACACTCAAGTGGTTTAAGGGGAAACATTTAAATGTCTTGGAACGGCCTAGTCAAAGCCCAGACCTCAATCCAATTGAGAATCTGGGGTATGACTTAAAGATTGCTGTACACCAGCGGAAACCATCCAACTTGAGCTGCAGCATTAGTTTTCAGTTTTTTTTCACAAGAAAAAAATATTTTGCATCTTTATAGTGGTAGGCATGTTGTGTAAATCAAATGATACAAACCCCCCAAAAAATCCATTTTAATTCCAGGTTGTAAGGCAACAAAATAGGAAAAATGCCAAGGGGGGTGAATACTTTCGCAAGCCATTGTAAAATACATCTCCCTGGTCTTTGTGGTTGAATCTGTGTTCGAAATTCACAGCTCGACTGAGGAACCTTCAAGATAGTTGTATGTGTGGGGTACAGAGATGAGGTAGTCATTCAAAAATCATGTAAACACTCAATTGCACACAGACTGAGTCCATATAACTTATGTGACTAGTTAAGCACAGTTTTTACTCCTGAACTTATTTAGGCTTGCCATAATAAAGGGGTTGAGTACTTATTGACTTAAGACATTTCAGCTAAACCTCTTAAGGATCGGACCCTTTTTTTCAATTTTCGCCTAAAATGACATATCCAAATCTAACTGCCTATAGCTCAGGACGTGAAGCAAGGATATGCATATTCTTGATACCATTTGAAAGGAAACAGTTTGATGTTTGTGGAAATGTGAAATTAATGTAGGAGAATATAACACATTAGATCTGGTGAAAGGTAATGCAAACAAAAAAACATGTGTTTTCTAATTATAATTTTTTTCCATCATCTTTGAAATGCAAGAGAAAGGCCACAATATAATATTGCAGTTTAGGCGCAATATATTGATCCAGTGCAGCATTGCAATACTGGACTATTTTGTATCAAGTGTGCCCAAATGTGCTGAATTGGTCAATTGATACATTTTCAAGTACATAACTATAGAGAACATACAAAAATGATATGGTAATACAAAATGTAAGTTTACACACTCCCATGAATGTCATACATGATGGCTCGTTATCTTATATACTAACTTTCACACATCTAGATTGCCGGGCGGGGTGGGTGTGGAGCCAGAGACAGCAGGGGTTCAAACTGTAGAACCCAGTTCCTACATTTGAATATAGAAATGTATTTTATCAAACAAAACTTTTTTTTTTCTACAATTTTCTACATTGTAGAATAATAGTGACGACATCAAAACTATGAAAAAACACATATGGAATCAAGTAGTAACCAAAAAACTGTTAAACAAATCTAACTATATTTTATATTTGAGATTCTTCAAATAAACCACCCTTTGCCTTGATGAGCTTTGCACACTCTTGGCATTCTCAACCAGCTTCACCTGGAATGCTTTTCCAACAGTCTTGAAGGAGTTCCCACATATGCTGTGCAAGTGTTGGCTGCATTTCCTTCACACTGCTGTCCGACTCATCCCTGCTGTCCGACTCATCCCAAACCATCTCAATTGGGTTGAGGTCGGGGGATTGTGGAGGCCAGGTCATCTGATGCAGCACTCCATCACTCTTCTTCTTGGTAAAATAGCCCTTACACAGCCTGGAGGTGTGTTGGGAAACAAATGATAGTCCCACTAAGCCCAAACCAGATGGGATGGCGTATCTCTGCAAAATGCTGTGGTAGCCATGCTGGTTAAGTGTGCCTTCAATTCTAAATGAATCACTGACAGTGTCACCAGCAAAGCACCCCACACACCATACCACCTCCTCCTCCATGCTTTACGGGGGAACTACACATGCAGAGATCATCCATTCACCCACACCGCATCTCACAAAGACACTGCTGTTGGATCCATGAATCTCAAATTTGGACTCCAGACCAAAGGACAAATGTCCACCGGTCTAATGTCCATTGCCCATGTTTCTTGACCCAAGCAAGTCTCTTCTTATTATTGTTGTCCTTTAGTAGTGGTTTCTTTGCAGCAATTCGACCACGAATGCCTGATTCACACAGTCCCCTCTGAACAGTTGATGTTGAGATGTGTCTGTTACCTGAACTCTGTGAAGCATTTATTTGGGCTGTAATTTTCGAGGCTGGTAACTCTAATGAACTTATCATCTGCAGCAGAGGTAAATCTGGGTCATCTATTCCTGTGGCAGTCCTCATGAGAGCCAGTTTCATCATAGCACTTGATGGTTTTTGCGACTGCACTTGAAGAAACTTTCAAAGTTCTTCACATTTTCTGGATTGACTGACCTTTATGTCTTAATGTAATGATGGACTGTCGTTTCTCTTTGCTTATTTGAGCTGTTCTTGCCATAATATGGACTTGGTCTTTTACCAAATATGGCTATCTTCAGTATACCCCGCCTACCTTGTCACAACACAACTGATTGGCTCCAACGCATTAAGAAGGAAATAAATTCCACAAATTAACTTTTAAGAAGGCACACCTGTTAATTGAAATGCATTCCGGTGACTACCTCATGAAGCTGGTTGAGAGAATGCCAAGAGTGTGCAAAGCTGTCATCAAGGCAAAGGGTGGCTATTTGAAGATTCTGAAATATAAAATATATTTTGATTTGTTTAACACTTTTTGGTTACTACATGATTCCATATGTGTGATTTCATCGTTTTGATGTCTTCACTATTATTCTACAATGTAAATAATAGTAAAAATATAGAAAAACCCTTGATTGAGTAGGTGTGTCCAAAGTTTTGACTGGTAGTGTATGTCTGGGGGAATAATTACACATACACTACATGCAGGATGGAAATATGTTCTCCAGATATTACTTGAGTAGAAGTCTAAACGTATTTGGTTTTAAATATACTTAAGTAGCAAAAGTAAATGTAAATGCTAAAATATACTTAAGTATCAAAAGTAAAAGTATAAATCATTTCACATTCCTTATATTAAGCCAACGAGATGGCACCATTTTCTTGTTTCTTTTATTTACGGATAGCCAGGGGCTATCTCCAACACTCAGACATAATTTACAAATGATGCATGTGTGTTTAGTGAGTCCGCCAGATCAGAGGCTGTAGGGATGACCAGGGATGTTTTCTTGATAAGTGGGTGAATTGGACCATTTTCCTGTCCTGCTAAGCATTCAAAATGTAACAAGTATTTTGGGTGTCAGGGAAACATTTTGGAGTAAAAAGTACATTATTTTCTTTAGGAATACATTATTTTTTTTGTCAAAACTATAAATATTAAAGTACAGATATCCCCCCAAAAACGATTTAAGTAGTACTATTACTTAAGTACTTCACACCACTGGCATAATATGGTTCAATCAAGCCACAGGTCAACAAACTTTTTCTCTCGTCAGCGCATTTTCACAACGAATTGGACAAAAACATTGCATATTGCCATGCAAAATGTCAGAATTACCGCAGCAAAATCAAGCATTTTCTGCCTGCAAATATCACCGAAAAAATCCCCACGAAATCCTTGAGGGACTATATGTAACATGAAGTCCCTCTTTAGTGTCAAATGTTTTAGTACTATTGGTGGGGGGTACGCTTAGGTTTCTGTTTGTGTAGAAAATAAAACAGTGGTGTGTGAATTTACAGGCATGGTGAATACATTAGAGAACAGCTGCAATGCCCCTGTCTTCTCTGCTAGGACAGAATCATAATCAGATTGTTCATGAATTAAACATTAGGAATGAACAATGAATCAATGTTGATAAGCATCAAACAGAGGTTTTACTGTACCAAGTCTAAACAGAGGTTATCTGGCCTGGCTGAAAGGACTGTCTGCAGTCTGGGATAGACTTCATCAGGATCATACACTAACAGGTGTGAGGCAGAACAATTCCCTTTGGAGGAAAAAGATAACACGAATGTTATGGTTGATAACAATAACAACTGTACAATTCATGATCGATAACCCTAACATTCAAGAGAAGTGAATGCATTAAGAAGTTACTTGGACAGAGATGGTGTAATGGTGTAGGTCTAAAGCTTTACTGTCAGTCTGGTGTGTCTCATGAAAGCATGGAAGCCTTCTAAGGATCTGGATAGTTTACAACAGCTGCATATTCACAGTGATAGAGAAAAGCCCTGTCTGGAAAGTACATCTATCTGACTGACTGTTAGCAGGACTTTGGTTCACCAAGCGCTTACAAGGCTCAGTACACAACAAGAGTGCTGACCAAGTGGCAGTCTCAGTTCCTATTTCTCTTGGTCTTACATAATGCCACAGAACACGCACACATACACAAACAATACCCAATCAGACCTGTGTGCTACACGTCCCAAGACCTGCTGAAACACCTCAGGACAGACATACAGTGGGGAGTTTAGTCAGCCACCAATTGTGCAAGTTCTCCCACTTAAAAAGATGAGAGAGGCCTGTAATTTTCATCATAGGTACATGTCAACTATGACAGACAAATTGAGATTTTTATTCTCCAGAAAATCACATTGTAGGATTTTTTATGAATTTATTTGCAAATTATGGTGGAAAATAAGTATTTGGTCACCTACAAACAAGCAAGATTTCTGGCTCTCACAGACCTGTAACTTCTTCTTTAAGAGGCTCCTCTGTCCTCCACTCATTACCTGTATTAATGGCACCTGTTTGAACTTGTTATCAGTATAAAAGACACCTGTCCACAACCTCAAACAGTCACACTCCAAACTCCACTATGGCCAAGACCAAAGAGCTGTCAAAGGACACCAGAAACAAAATTGTAGACCTGCACCAGGCTGGGAAGACTGAATCTGCAATAGGTAAGCAGCTTGGTTTGAAGAAATCAACTGTGGGAGCAATTATTAGGAAATGGAAGACATACAAGACCACTGATAATCTCCCTCGATCTGGGGCTCCACGCAAGATCTCACCCCGTGGGGTCAAAATGATCACAAGAATGGTGAACAAAAATCCCAGAACCACACGGGGGGACCTAGTGAATGACCTGCAGAGAGCTGGGACCAAAGTAACAAAGCCTACTATCAGTAACACACTACGCCGCCAGGGACTCAAATCCTGCAGTGCCAGACGTGTCCCCCTGCTTAAGCCAGTACATGTCCAGGCCCGTCTGAAGTTTGCTAGAGTGCATTTGGATGATCCAGAAGAGGATTGGGAGAATGTCATATGGTCAGATGAAACCAAAATAGAACTTTTTGGTAAAAACTCAACTCGTCGTGTTTGGAGGACAAAGAATGCTGAGTTGCATCCAAAGAACACCATACCTACTGTGAAGCATGGGGGTGGAAACATCACGCTTTGGGGCTGTTTTTCTGCAAACGGACCAGGACGACTGATCCGTGTAAAGGAAAGATAGAAATGGGGCCATGTATCGTGAGATTTTGAGTGAAAACCTCCTTCCATCAGCAAGGGCATTGAAGATGAAACGTGGCTGGGTCTTTCAGCATGACAATGATCCCAAACACACCGCCCGGGCAACGAAGGAGTGGCTTCGTAAGAAGCATTTCAAGGTCCTGGAGTGGCCTAGCCAGTCTCCAGATCTCAACCCCATAGAAAATCTTTGGAGGGAGTTGAAAGTCAGTGTTGCCCAGCGACAGCCCCAAAACATCACTGCTCTAGAGGAGATCTGCATGGAGGAATGGGCCAAAATACCAGCAACAGTGTGTGAAAACCTTGTGAAGACTTACAGAAAACGTTTGACCTGTGTCATTGCCAACAAAGGGTATATAACAAAGTATTGAGAAACTTTTGTTATTGACCAAATACTTTTTTTTATTTTCTGGATTTTTTTTTCTCATTTTGTCTGTCATAGTTGACGTGTACCTATGATGAAAATTACAGGCCTCTCTCATCTTTTTAAGTGGGAGAACTTGCACAATTGGTGGCTGACTAAATACTTTTTTCCCCCACTGTATGGTGTGGCTGTGCTACACAGACACAATATATATCTTTATTAAAGGTCACTATGTACCTCACATCACATAAGTCCAAGCAGAAGTCTGATTTATTATGAAGTTACTTCACTGGCTTACAAATCCAGCGCTACACTATTGAAGACGGGTAAGTGTTATTGTTGTATTAGTATCATGTTAGGCTATAAAAGCGGGCCTGAAAACGTAATCCAAAAATGAGCCATGTTTATTGATAAAAAAAAAAACATATATATAGATTTCTGTGTGTTTCTGGGGATAGATGAGGATGTTACAGTAAATTATATTGAACAAACCTGAGCTAAACCTCCAACAGCAGAGCCAAGGCAACTTGGGGCGGTGGTGGCAAAATGTAGATGTCCCTATCCCAGTTCATGTCATCTCTGTGTAGATAGACATGGGGCAATGTGAATCCTTGTGGTGGTGCAACTCAGGTAGACTCACAGTGAAATATTCATGACAGATGATACATTAATGTGGAGGTAGAAAAGGCTAAGAACAGTGGCCCTCAGATCTCTGCTAAACCTGCCAGTTAGAGAACAGGAATCCTATAGGCTATTCCCTACTGACAGGTAGGTTTACTGTATAGTATTTTACTGGAATGTATTCATCATAGATCCTTCACAATGTGCAATTATGAGTGAAGGTCTACATGTGTTCTAGTTTACTAATCCTGCAGAGTAAGGGTGGGACTTCCACCAGGGTTTAGTGGCTAGAATGCTAAACGCTGGTTTAGATGACTGACGGCGTGTAATGTAAACTCTAATGCTACCAATGCTAATTTAGCATAAACGTTTGTAACAGGTTCATAAACAGCATTTATGTGCTTTTATGCTCCATTACATCCCTGGCTGCATGGACAGATAGGGTGGATAGGGTGGGGCTCCATGGATGTCGAGGACAGAACACTGTCCCCAATTTTTGTTTTATAAATACTACATTCAACAGGCAACTTTCAGATCCAGAGCCATGGGATTACACCCAATGCTTCCGTTTCATCATCACAGGCAACTCAATATCCGTGGAAACGGGAGAGACTGCGTCTCTATGTCATATGTTTCTTCTCAGGTATAACACACACACACACACACACAAACTAACAAACAAACAAACACAAACAAACAAACAAGCTCATCTCAAATCAAATCAAATCAAATGTTATTCAGATGTATTTTAAGTCATTCATTCTGCTAAACCTACCAGTTAGAGAACAGGAATCAGATAGACATCAGAAACGGAAGGCTTTCCTTGAAAAATCACAGATGAATCCACCACGAGCTCCTGCTCCGAGTATTACGGGTTCAATCCCAGTTTTAAGCACTCATTTTTATTATTTTTGTTTTAACCCTATCCCAAACCTTAATCCTTAATTTAACCAACTGGAATTAATAGGAGTATTTATTTCTGGGAAAAACTGACATTTGACATTGTAGCTCAGCTGGTAGAGCACGGCGCTTGTAACGCCAAGGTAGTGGGTTCGATCCCCGGGACCACCCAAACACAAAAAAAATGTATGCACGCATGACTGTAAGTCGCTTTGGATAAAAGCGTCTGTTAAATGGCATATTATTATTATTATTAAAACCAAATCGAAACTGTGTAAACATTATAATTGACCTACAGTACATTTATAGTCTCTTCACTCTGTCCAGCTTGCTAACAGTAATCAAATGAATGCTAGACAGTCAGGGAGCATAGAACATTCCAAAAGTGATGGATATGGGACTATTTTACCTAAAAGTTTGACGGCAAGGAAATATAACAAATTTTAAGTGCGCCCCACCGGACCTAGGTGAAGACCGAATGCGTTCTGCGGGGCAAAATTAGTTTGACATCCCTGGCCTAAACTTAACCTTTGAGTTGTTTCTGTTTGAACCCTATCCCAAACCTTAACCCTTAAGTTAATCAATCGGAATGAACGCCTAAACTGTAATTAACCGTCAAAACTCAATGTTTATCCCCCCCTGGACAAATGTGAATCAGTGAACCCCACTGCGTGATAAACTCAACACCTTCCCCCTCTCGCTCCAGAAATATATGAGTGTAAAGCTCTTCAGTCCTTTGAGGTCATCAGACCACTTCAAGTCCTCTGTTTTAACACCATTATTTAGTGAATGTGACCGTTTAGATTTTGCCTCATTGAAACAGAGTAGCTCTCTTTGAGCTCTGTAAACCCACAAACATTTACATTTACGTCATTTAGCAGACACTCTTATCCAGAGCGACTTACAAATTGGTGCATTCACATTATAGCCAGTGGGATAACCACTTTACAATATGTTTTTTTTTTTAAAAATTGGGGGGGGGGGTAGAAGGATTACTTTATCCTATCCCAGGTATTCCTTAAAGAGGTGGGGTTTCAAGTGTCTCCGGAAGGTGGTGAGTGACTCCGCTGTCCTGGCATCGTGAGGGAGCTTGTTCCACCATTGGGGTGCCAGAGCAGCGAACAGTTTTGACTGGGCTGAGCGGGAACTGTGCTTCCGCAGAGGTAGTGGGGCCAGCAGGCCAGAGGTGGATGAACGCAATGCCCACGTTTGGGTGTAGGGACTGATCAGAGCCTGAAGGTACGGAGGTGCCGTTCCCCTCACAGCTCCGTAGGCAAGCACCATGGTATTGTAGCAGATGCGAGTTTCAACTGGAAGCCAGTGGAGTGTGCGGAGGAGCGGGGTGACGTGAGAGAACTTGGGAAGGTTGAACACCAGACGGGCTGGATACTGTCTGAATACTGAAGGACATGTCTGTTAAACTGGACTAATGTAATGCAGTGTGTTTCTGAACAGTAGCTGAGCTGAAAGGAGAGGCAGAGTAGGCTACTATTCTGGGGTTTACAAGGCTGTAAAGATGAAATCAGACACTGTGACCGAGAGAAGGAGAGAGTGGAGGAGAGAGTGAAAGTTTGTGTCAGGTTCAGGAGATTTGATAGCACCTGAGAGAGGAGATGGAGAAAGGAGGAGAGGAATGGAGAGAAAGGTGAAGAGAGGGGTAATGGAAGAGGATAGAGAGAGGGAGACGGAGACGGAGGGGTGATAGGTGTGTGAGGAGTAGAGAGAGCTGGAAAGATAAGAGGAGGAGAGTTAAGACATGAGGAGGAGAGGTGTAGAAAGGGGCTGAAATGAGAGATGAGTGGAGAGATGGTTGGCGAGGTGGAGGAGAAGAGTTGAAGGGGTGACGAGAGTGGGAGAGGGAGGAGTGGAGGACTCTTAAGTTGTCCTAAATACATTCCCTAACAGGATGGAATGGTCAATGCTAGTAGTGAAGGATTTCAAACAGAACTATTTTTTTCTCTGTAGCTTTCTAAAGCTAGTTTATTATGTTATCACCAATCACTATTCTTCCAACAAACCGATAACCTTCCATTAGATGGAATTACATTTCAATCCCAGTTGTCAGGTGATGAGAAAGAAGACAAAGTGTGTTTTATCAATCTCAAGTGGGCCATTCACAAGTAATCTACCCCAACAATAGTCCTGTCTGGCTTCACAACCTGGTCTCAGAGCATTTCATATTATTATGTAAGTAAATCCACAACACTCCATTTAGTATGATATGTTACTTTTCGTGTGGAATGTATTAATTTGTGGATGTCCACACCCATTTCATATGATATGTTACGAATTACAATTCGTATAATATGTTACGAATTTGTCAAACGTACAATATGTTACGAATTTCCAAAACGTACTAAATGTTACAAACAGCAAACTTATGATAGGTTTCAAATTCTATCTAGGTGGGTATGTGGCTAACGTTATCTAGGCTAGGGGTTAGGTTTAGGGGTTTGGGTTAAGGTTAGGGTTAAGGGTTAGGGGAAGGGTTAGCTAAAATGCAAAGTAGTTAATACGTGGCGCAGTGGTCTAAGGCACTAGCAGTGCTAACTGTGCCACTAGAGAGCCACTAGAGATCCTGGTTCGAATCCAGGCTCTGTTGCAGCCGGCCGCGACCGGGAGACTCATGGGCGGTGCACAATCGGCCCAGCGTCGTCCAGGGTAGGGGAGGGAATGGCCGGCAGGGATGTAGCTCAGTTGATAGAGCATGGTGTTTGCAATGCCAGGGTTGTGGGTTTGATTCCCACGGGGGGCCAGTATAAAAAAAATATGTATTCACTAACTGTAAGTCGCTCTGGATAAGAGCGTCTGCTAAATGACTAAAATGTAAAATGTAGTTGCAAATTAGCTAAAATTCAAAAGTTGTCCGTGATGAGATTTGAACTTGCAACCATTGGGTGGCTAGACATTCATGTTATACGATAACCCATCCACCCCGACCAACCACCCTACTTTTGTTTTTGCCTTATGTAACCATACAGTGAGGGAAAAAAAGTATTTGATCCCCTGCTGATTTTGTACGTTTGCTCACTGACAAATAAATGATCAGTCTATAATTTTAATGGTAGGTTTATTTGAACAGTGAGAGACAGAATAACAACAAAAAAATTCAGAAAAACGCATGTCAATGTGACGAGGTGAAATGAAGGAGTCAGGCGCAGGAGGTAAAATAACGAAGTCCAGAGTTTAATGCGTTCACATATATCAAACGCCCCAAGCGTCAAAAGGAACAAGCTCAAGGGAAAACATCCACCTTGGTATAAATACAATGTAGAGTAGCTCAACCGAGCTAACATGCTCTCACAATAAACAATCACTCACAAAGACAAGGGGAACAGAGGGAACACTTATACACATACTAATTAGGGGAATGAGCATAAGGTGTGTGTGATTGACAAGACATGACAAGTGGAGTGATGAGAATGAGATCGGCAGTAGCTAGTACTCCGGTGACGACGAACGCCAAAGCCTGCCCGAACAAGGAGGAGGGGCAGCCTCGGTGGACATCGTGACAGTCAAAAATGTTATAAATTGATTTGCATTTTAATTAGGGAAATAATTATTTGACCCCCTCTCAATCAGAAAGATTTCTGGCTCCCAGGTGTCTTTTATACAGGTAACAAGCTGAGATTAGGAGCACACTCTCAAAGGGAGTGCTCCTAATCTCAGCTTGTTACCTGTATAAAAGACACCTGTCCACAGAAGCAATCAATCAATCAGATTCCAAACTCTCCACCATGGCCAAGACCAAAAAGCTCTCCAAGGATGTCAGGGAAAAGATTGTAGACCTACAAGACCATCGCCAAGCAGCTTGGTGAGAAGGTGACAACAGTTGGTGCGATTATTCGCAAATGGAAGAAACAAAAAAGACCTGTCAATCTCCCTTGGCCTGGGGCTCCATGCAAGATATCACCTCGTGGAGTTGCAATGATCATGAGAATGGTGAGGAATCAGCCCAGAACTACACGGGAGCATCTTGTCAATGATCTCAAGGCAGCTGGGACAATAGTCACCAAGAAAACAATTGGTAACACACTAAGCCGTGAAGGACTGAAATCCTGCTAATTTTGTAAGTTTGCTCACTGACAAATAAATGATCAGTCTTTAAGATCCCCCTGCTCAAGAAAGCACATACAGTGGGGAGAACAAGTATTTGATACACTGCCGATTTTGCAGGTTTTCCTACTAATGTAGAGGTCTGTAATTTGTATCATTGATACACTTCAACTGTGAGAGATGGAATCTAAAACAAAAATCCAGAAAATCACATTGTATGATTTTTAAGTAATTAATTTGCATTTTATTGCATGACATAAGTATTTGATCACCTACCAACCAGTAAGAATTCCGGCTCTCACAGACCTGTTAGTTTATCTTTAAGAAGCCCTCCTGCTCTCCACTCATTACCCGTAATAACTGCACCTGTTTGAACTCGTTACCTGTATAAAAGACACCTGTCCACACACTCAATCAAACAGACTCCCACCTCTCCACAATGGCCAAGACCAGAGAGCTGTGTAAGGACATCAGGGATAAAATTGTAGACCTGCACAAGGCTGGGATGGGCTACAGGACAATAGGCAAGCAGCTTGGTGAGAAGGCAACAACTGTAGGCGCAATTATTAGAAAATGGAAGGAGTTCAAGACGACGGTCAATCATCCTCGGTCTGGGGCTCCATGCAAGATCTCACCTCGTGGGGCATCAATGATCATGAGGAAGGTGAGGGATCAGCCCAGAACTACACGGCAGGACCTGGTCAATGACCTGAAGAGAGCTGGGAACACAGTCTCAAAGAAAACCATTAGTAACACACTACGCCTTCATGGATTAAAATCCTGCAGCGCACGCAAGGTCCCCCTGCTCAAGCCAGCGCATGTCCCGTCTGAAGTTTGCCAAAGACCATCTGGATGATCCAGAGGAGGAATGGGAGAAGGTCATGTGGTCTGATGAGACAAAAATAGAGCTTTTTGGTCTAAACTCCACTCGCCGTGTTTGGAGGAAGAAGAAGGATGAGTACAACCCCAAGAACACCATCCCAACCGTGAAGCATAGAGGTGGAAACATCATTCTTTGGGGATGCTTTTCTGCAAAGGGGACAGGACGACTGCACCGTATTGAGGGGAGGATGGATGGGGCCATGTATCGCGAGATCTTGGCCAACAACCTCCTTCCCTCAGTAAGAGCATTGAAGATGGGTCGTGAATGGGTCTTCCAGCATGACAATGACCCGAAACACACAGCCAGGGCAACTAAGGAGTGGCTCCGTAAGAAGCATCTCAATGTCCTGGAGTGGCCTAGCCAGTCTCCAGACCTGAACCCAATAGAAAATCTTTGGAGGGAGCTGAAAGTCCATATTGCCCAGCGACAGCCCCAAAACCTGAAGGATCTGGAGAAGGTCTGTATGGAGGAGTGGGCCAAAATCCCTGCTGCAGTGTGTGCAAACCTGGTCAAGACCTACAGGAAACGTATGATCTCTGTAATTGCAAACAAAGGTTTCTGTACCAAATATTAAGTTCTGCTTTTCTGATGTATCAAATACTTATGTCATGCAATAAAATGCAAATGAATTACTTAAAAATCATACAATGTGATTTTCCGGATTTTTCTGGATCAACTCAACTCGCCGTGTTTGGAGGAGGAGGAATGCTGCCTATGACCCCAAGAACACCATCCCCACCGTCAAACATGGAGGTGGAAACATTATGCTTTCGGGGTGTTTTTCTGCTAAGGTGACAGGACAACTTCACTGCATAAAAGGGACGATGGACGGGGCCATGTACCGTCAAATCTTGGGTGAGAACTTCCTTCCCTCAGCCAGGGCATTGAAAATGGGTCGTGGATGGGTATTCCTGCATGACAATGACCCAAAACACACGGCCAAGGCAACAAAGGAGTGGCTCAAGAAGAAGCACATTAAGGTCCTGGAATGGCCTAGCCAGTCTCCAGACCTTAATCCCAGAGAAAATATGTGGAAGGAGCTGAAGGTTCTAGTTGCCAAACGTCAGCCTCAATTGACTTGGAGAAGATCTGCAAAGAGGAGTGGGACAAAATTCCTCCTGAGATGTGTGCAAACCTGGTGGCCAACTACAAGAAACGTCTGACCTCTGTGATTGCCAACAAGGGTTTTGCCACCAAGTACTAAGTCATGTTTTGCAGAGGGGTCAAATACAACAGGGGATCAAATACTTTTTCCCTCACTGTATGTCTTATGTAACCATACCAAATGTAACATATCATACTAATTTGAGAGTGACGGTTTTACATTTACTATGTTACGTCTAGTCTATGAGACCAGGCTGGGACGCATCGTAGCAGATAGTGTTACATCCTCAGAATAATGAACTGCTACTTTTTACTATTTGTCACTTTATTCTTAGTTATATGTACATATCTACATATTACTCATTGTGTATCTATTATTACTCGTATTATTACGTTTTTTACTTTCTATTATTTCTCTATTTTCTTTCTCTCTTCATTGTTATGAAGGGCCCGTAAGTAAGCATTTCACTGTTAGTCCACACCTGTTGTTTACGAAGCATGTGACAAATACAATTTAATTTAATTTGATTTTGACTGTCACAGCCCTGCCGTTCCCCAGATTCAGCTCCTGTCTGCACCACCTCTTAATCCATTCTGTTTAGGAAGTACTATGTGTGACACTCGTTCTGTCTGTGTGTGTGTCCAGTCCAGAAATCCACATTACCATAACCATGCGTCCACCCGTGTCAGTAGGGGATTAGTTCTGCTGTTCTCCGTGTGTCTAAATGGGTCTTCATACACTTTGCTATGGCATGTTAGTGGTCCCTACCATCAGCCCTGGGTCTATACCAGACACATAGAACTACAATAACTAGAACACACATACCCATTCACAGTTACAATCTATGGTGGGTACATCACTGATGGCCAGATGTGCCATTTCAAATGTTGAGTTAGTTAAAATCAGAATTCGGTGCTACAACATAATTCATTGTCTTGCGCTCAGTGTATTTAACACAGTCAACAATTCTGATATTGGGTGTGAAATTTTGTGGATTTCAGGGTTATGTCTGTTCTATCAGTCCTGAGTCTATGGCCAGAACATCCACACTATAACTCATTATAATTTCACTAGGGAAGGGAGACAGCTTACTAACTGTCAGACGTTTGTTAGGGAGTGACGTCCCACTTTACACGCTCTATGATTGACTCTTTGATTATGGCTTTTATGTGTGTTTGATGGTGTTCATTCTAATGTCCCTGTTTTAACCTCACTTGTTTGTAAAAACTGGGCAATATCTGTTGTGGAAATAACAAAACTCTATGTGATAGTTAAGGCTTTTATCTTTGAATTGTGAAAATATCAAATTGATTGTATCTGGTAACTTTTGGTATGAAATATGTATATCTCATGTAATTGTAATATCAGTGTACATGGACCAAACACTGGTCCTGTCCATTCGACCTGGGTTCAAAAGGTCCTGTGATCAGCTCAGTGAGCACTTATAACAACAACAGTGTTCCAGATGGTTTCTTGGAACTTCCTTGTGTGACTGTATGAGTGTGGGAATATACAGTTGAAGTCGAAAGTTTACACTTAGGTTGGAGTCATTAAAATTTGTTTTCAACCACTCCACAAATTTCTTGTTAACAAACTATAGTTTTGGCAATTTTTCCAACAATTGTTTACAGAAATATTATTTCACTTATAAATCACTGTATCACAATTCCAGTGGGTCAGAAGTTTACATACACTAAGTTGACTGTGCCTTTAAACAGCTTGAAAAACTCCAGAAAATGATGTCATGGCCTTAGAAGCTTCTGATAGGCTAATTGACATCATTTGAGTCAATTGGAGGTGTACCTGTGGATGTATTTCAAGGCCTACCTTCAAACTCAGTGCCTCTTTCCTTGACATCATGGGAAAATCAAAAGAAATCAGCTCATCCTTGGGAGCAATTTCCAAACGCCTGAAGGTACCACGTTCATCTGTACAAACAATTGTACACAAGTATAAACACCATGGGACCACGCAGCCGTCCTACCACTCAGGAAGGAGACGCGTTCTGTCTCCTAGAGATGAATGTACTTTGGTGCGAAAAGTGCAAATCAATCCCAGAACAACATTAAAGGACCTTGTGAAGATGCTGGAGGAAACAGGTACAAAAGTATCTACAGTAAAACGAGTCCTATATCGACATAACCTAAAAGGCCGCTCAGTAAGGAAGAAGCCTCTGCTCCAAAACCGCCATAAAAAAGCCAGACTACGGTTTGCAACTGCACATGGGGACAAAGATCGTACTTTTTTGAGAAATGTCCTCTGGTCTGATGAAACAAAAATAGAACTGTTTTGCCATAATGACCATCGTTATGTTTGGAGGACAAAGGGGCCCGCTTGCAAGCCGAAGAACACCATCCCAACCGTGAAGCATGGGCGTGGCAGCATCATGCTGTGGGGGTGCTTTGCTGCAGGAGGGACTGGTGCACTTCACAAAATAGATGGCATCATGAGGAAGGAAAATTATGTGGATATATTGAAGCAACATCTCAAGACATCAGTCAGGAAGTTAAAGCTTGGTCGCAAATGGGTCTTCCAAATGGACAATGAAGTTGTGGCAAAATGGCTTAAGGACAACAAAGTCAAGGTATTGGAATGGCCATCACAAAGCCCTGATCTCAATCCTATAGAAAATGTGTAGGCAGAACTGAAAAAGCGTGTGCGAGCAAGGAGGCCTATTAACCTGACTCATTTACACCAGCTCTGTCAGGAGGAATGGGCCAAAATTCCCCCAACTTATTGTGGGAAGCTTGTGGAAGGCTACCCAAACAGTTTGACCCAAGTTAAACAATTTAAAGGCAATGCTACCAAATACTAATTGAGTGTATGTAAACTTCTGACCCCACTGGGAATGTGATGAAAGAAATAAAAGCTGAAATAAATCATTCTCTCTACTATTATTGTGACATTTCACATTCTTAAAATAAAGTGGTGATCCTAACTGACCTAAGACATGGAATTTTTATTTGGATTACAGTTTTTCTCAATTGCTAAAACACTAAACCCTATTGTCTGAACCAAATGCTCAGTTGCCTGAACCCACTGATTGAATCAATCACTCTTTTGGCAAAACCATAAGCACTTTTCACCTGTTTAGACATAACTTGCCAACACATTTTCATTGTGATGCACCCGTGCTGCATAATGGTGAGCACAGGTGACAAAAGTCAAACACAATTAGAGCACAGGTGTCACCACTTGAACACAACAACTCAAAATTGATCACACTTGTGGCTAATGATGTGAGGGAACATATACAGTAAGCCAGTTCAGAGAGCACTGGTTTGTGAGGCCCTACAATGGATAGAAATCTAAGAGGAAGAGTTCGTGTGAGAGGAGGTCGAGGTGGTCGAGGTGGTCAGCGAAGACAAAGAACAGTAATATCTGATGAAATCAGAGCTACTGTGATTGACCATGTTCTTGTCCATGGTATGAGCATGAGGGAGGCTGGACAGAGGGTACAACCAAACATCAGTAGATTCACTGTGTCCACCATAATCCGAAGATTTAGAGAAGAGAACAGGTAATTACCTTTTTTTGACATTATAGTACAGTATGTAAATGTTGACAGCAATTACTGTATGACATACTATATACTGTACCACAGTATACTGTAAGTAAAGATATGTTTCAGTACATCACTGTACCAATGTACTGTAGTATTGTAATGGAGGGTTGGTCTAACTGTTTGTAGGCCTAGTATTCCATGTATATTTTTTGTAACTCCATGTTCTCTTTTTGTAGAATTGAAAGACTGCCACATGGGGGTGGGAGGACAGGTATGTTCTCCCCACACCAAGAGACCCTAATTGTTGATATGGTCCGTGAGAACAATGCCATTAAACTGAGCGAAATTCAGCAAAAGATCATTGAGGACCATTTACATTTTGAGGGTATCAACAGTGTCAGCCTCTCTACTGTTGATCGTGTCCTCAAGCGCAACAGACTGCGCATGAAACAGCTATACAGAGTGCCCTTTGATCGCAACTCAGAGAGAGTCAAAGAGCAAAGATTCCAGTATGTACAGGTTGGCATATATCCAGACACATTCAATGTTGATTACTCTAAGTAGTGATTTACTGTAGTGGCCTAAATCACTTTTTCCGTATCACTTACAAAACTATATCTGTTTCTACAGAGGGTTTTTCAACTGGATGCAATGGAAAGACCCCATCAATACATCTACATGGATGAAGCTGGGTTTAATCTCACCAAAAGGAGAAGGTGAGGCCGTAATGTGATTGGCCATCGGGCCATTGTTGGTGTTCCTGGGCAGCGTGGTGGCAATGTCACATTATGTGCTGCCATCAGCAATCATGGGGTTGTCCACCATCATGCCAACCTGGGGCCCTACAACACTCACCAGCTCCTCATTTTCCTCAATCACATGCGAGATGCTTTGTTAGGGCAGCAGGATGAGCATCCCATCTATGTTGTTGTTTGGGAAAATGTGAGTTTTCACAGAGCCCTCCAGGTTAGAGAGTGGTACAATATGAACCAAGGTTTTATCAATCTTTGCCTTCCACCGTACTCCCCTTTCCTAAACCCCATTGAGGAATTCTTCTCCTCATGGCGGTGGAAGGTACAGTGGGGGAAAAAAGTATTTAGTCAAGTTCTCCCACTTAAAAAGATGAGAGAGGCCTGTAATTTTCATCATAGGTACACGTCAACTACGACAGACAAATTGAGAAGAAAAAAATCCAGAAAATCACATTGTAGGATTTTTAATGAATTTATTTGCAAATTATGGTGGAAAAAAAGTATTTGGTCACCTACAAACAAGCAAGATTTCTGGCTCTCACAGACCTGTAACTTCTTCTTTAAGAGGCTCCTCTGTCCTCCACTCGTTACCTGTATTAATGGCACCTGTTTGAACTTGTTATCAGTATAAAAGACACCTGTCCACAACCTCAAACAGTCACACTCCAAACTCCACTATGGCCAAGACCAAAGAGCTGTCAAAGGACACCAGAAACAAAAGTGTAGACCTGCACCAGGCTGGGAAGACTGAATCTGCAATAGGTAAGCAGCTTGGTTTGAAGAAATCAACTGTGGGAGCAATTATTAGGAAATGGAAGACATACAAGACCACTGATAATCTCCCTCGATCTGGGGCTCCACGCAAGATCTCACCCCGTGGGGTCAAAATGATCACAAGAACGGTGAGCAAAAATCCCAGAACCACACGGGGGGACCTAGTGAATGACCTGCAGAGAGCTGGGACCAAAGTAACAAAGCCTACCATCAGTAACACACTACGCCGCCAGGGACTCAAATCCTGCAGTGCAAGACGTGTCCCCCTGCTTAAGCCAGTACATGTCCAGGCCCGTCTGAAGTTTGCTAGAGTGCATTTGGATGATCCAGAAGAGGATTGGGAGAATGTCATATGGTCAGATGAAACCAAAATATAACTTTTTGGTAAAAACTCAACTAGTCGTGTTTGGAGGACAAAGAATGCTGAGTTGCATCCAAATAACACCATACCTACTGTGAAGCATGGGGGTGGAAACATCATGCTTTGGGGCTGTTTTTCTGCAAAGGGACCAGGACGACTGATCCGTGTAAAGGAAAGAATGAATGGGGCCATGTATCGTGAGATTTTGAGTGAAAACCTCCTTCCATCAGCAAGGGCATTGAAGATGAAATGTGGCTGGGTCTTTCAGCATGACAATGATCCCAAACACACCGCCCGGGCAACGAAGGAGTGGCTTCGTAAGAAGCATTTCAAGGTCCTGGAGTGGCCTAGCCAGTCTCCAGATCTCAACCCCATAGAAAATCTTTGGAGGGAGTTGAAAGTCAGTGTTGCCCAGCGACAGCCCCAAAACATCACTGCTCTAGAGGAGATCTGCATGGAGGAATGGGCCAAAATACCAGCAACAGTGTGTGAAAACCTTGTGAAGACTTACAGAAAACGTTTGACCTGTGTCATTGCCAACAAAGGGTATATAACAAAGTATTGAGAAACTTTTGTTATTGACCAAATACTTATTTTCCACCATAATTTGCAAATAAATTCATTAAAAATCCTACAATGTGATTTTCTGGATTTTTTTTCTCATTTTGTCTGTCATAGTTGACGTGTACCTATGATGAAAATTACAGGCCTCTCTCATCTTTTTAAGTGGGAGAACTTGCACAATTGGTGGCTGACTAAATACTTTTTTCCCCACTGTATATGAACGCCAACCTTACACCAGGGTAAATCTCCTGCAAGCCATGGGACTTGCCTGTGGTGACATAGGTGTGGAGGCATGCCAAGCCTGGATACGGCATGCCAGGGGTTTTTTCCCCCGTTGCCTGGCCAGACAAAATGTGGCCTGTGATGTGGATGAAGTCCTGTGGCCTGACCCAGTACGGAGACATGATGCTGTGGCTGAGTAATGCACTTATTTGTATATTTTTGTACTTTATTTTTACATGGGCTTACTGTACACAAGTGGCAAACGCATAAGATTTCTGTTTGTTTTTACAAGTGCTACATGTAAATGCACAAGATTTCTGTTTTGTCTTTTTGTACAAGTGCTAAATGCACAGTTTTTTTCTGTTTTGCAACATGCATTTAGCCTACAGTGAACAATAAACATTTATTTCTCCAGCTTCATGTCCTGAGCATTGTGTTTTCTATTTTTCTACGTAGTGTTTAGTGACTGTTCAGTAGTGTTTTTTATTTTGATTGACTCGGGGCACGATTTGACAACATAGTTCAGTTTTGAGCACAGATTGAACTGTTTGGAGGTGAAAGTTTGGTTTTGCAAGAAGAGTCTGAGGTTTTGTGAATGTAGCTTGAAAATTGGGTTTTGTGTTCACAGTTAAGAGAAAAGGAGAGCAGCTTTCAAGAAATGTGTCTTAGCAATCGAGAAAAACTGTAAATGTCAGGAATTGTGAAAAACGGAGTTTAAATGTATTTGGCTAAGGTGTATGTAAACTTCCGACTTCAACTGTATGTCAGACAGAGAGAGATACGGAGAGCATGGTATATTTCTCTATGTGATCAGGCGCTAAGCGTCCGAATAGTATACCCTACTGTAATGGGAACTTCCACAGAAATCCATTTAGTACGTACTGTATACATCTATTACATTTTTCATTGTGATGGAACCAGTCACTCACACAATATACACATACAGTATGTGTCTGTCTGAAGCATGAACCATGAATAATCAATTTCATCATGTTGTTTAAACCTTTGATCTTTTATGACCTGATGAGCACAACGAAACAAATGAAGAGCACAGTTGAGGAGTGGGACATTGCGCATTGATGACCTGCTGGATATAAGATCTCCTATGAAACCTGGATAGGAGAGTCCTTCAACAATGCACCGAGTTCTCAGAAATACACAGGGCATACGTTTTGTTGTCACACCGTCAGCTGAGCGCTTTTGGCACCGATAAGATTGTGTAACCACGTTGCCACTAAACATTTTTACTGCTCTAATTACATTGATATCCAGTTTATAATAGCAATAAGGCACCTCGTGGGTTTGTGGTATATGGCCAATATACCACGGCTAAGGGCTCTATCCAGGCACTCTGCGTTGCGTCGTGCTTAAGAACAGCCCTTAGCCATAGTATATTGGCCATACCATACCCCCTCGGGCCTTATTGTTTAATTGTAGGACACTCTAGGTTCTAAGTATCACAAATACAAAAACTTCACAGCAGTGGTATAGCAAGCCCTGCCAAGTGATCTCAGTACAATTCATATGAATTATAATGTCTGACTGTAGGGAGAGGGACCTTACAGAGAAGGAGAGAGAGAAACAGATGTAGAACTACTGCAAGGAGAAATGTGAAAAGCAGGAAGAGGAGGGGATAGGGAGGTGGAAGAGAAAATACTGACAACCACTGATTTACATTTACATTTACATTTACGTCATTTAGCAGACGCTCTTATCCAGAGCGACTTACATTATTTTTTAAATTTTTCATACCCCCGTGGGAATCGAACCCACATCCCTGGCGTTGCAAACGCCATGCTCTAACAACTGAGCTACATCCCTGCCGGCCATTCCCTCCCCTACCCTAGACGACGCTGGGCCAATTGTGCGCCGCCCCATTGGTCTCCCGGTCACGGCCGGCTACGACAGAGCCTGGATACGAACCAGGATCTCTAGTGGCACAGCTAGCACTGCGATGCAGTGCCTTAGACCACTGCGCCACTCGGGAGATGGGAGGAGGGAGAAAGGAAAACAGAGTGGAAGGAAGGAGGATGAGATAGAAGAATGATAGGTGAAGGGTTTAGAGATGGAAAGGGAAGTAGAGTTGTGAGACAGGTCAGAACAGATGTGGACACATTAGACATGTCAGGACCCGCTGGACCCTATAGAGTGACTCTAGGGCTGGTTTCACAACTCAAAAAGTTTAGCTTAACGTGATTTGATTTTATCTTCTTTCTAGTATCTCTGTGTATATAATTATTGTACACAGATTTAGAAGATATAGTGTACACAAAAAACAACCCAGCGCTGGGTAAATAGTAGACAGAACACGTTGGGTTATTGAGCTATCATCAGCGTTTGTAAGTACTTAAGTAAAAATACTTTAAAGTACTACTTAAGTCGTTTTTTGGGGTATCTGTACTTTACTATTTATATTTTTGACTACTTTTACTTTTACTTCACTACGTTCCTAAAGAAAATAATGTACTTTTTACTCCATACATTTTCCCTGACACCCAAAAGTATTCGTTACATTTCAAATGTTTAGCAGGACAGGAAAAGTATCTAATTCATGCACTTCTCAAGAGAACATCCCTGGTCATCCCTACTGCCTCTGATCTGGCGGACTCATTAAACACAAATGCTTTGTTTGTAAATTATCTCTGAGTGTTGGAGTGTGCCCCTAGCTATCCGTAAATTTAAATAACAAGAAAATGGTGCCATCTGGTTTGCTTAATATAAGGAATGTGAAATGATTTATACTTTTACTTTTGATACATAGGTATATTTTAGCAATTACATTTACTTTTGATACAAGTATATTTAAAGCCAAATACTTTTCGACTTTTACTCAAGTAGTATTTTACTGGGTGACTTTCACTTACTTTAGTCATTTTCTATTAAGGTATCTTTTCTTTTGAGTATGACTTACTGGTCCCCTCCCCCCGTGTCAAAAACTTCAATTCAGGAGGCGGGATTGTTAAGGGGATAGGGTGACATCACCATAACTCTAATTTTAATACAACATCGGAGAAGGCGTGTTAGCAGAGGGCCGTGGTTTATATAGCTAGATAGCTACTCTACTGGTGCCAAAATGTTACAGTAGGGGTGTCAGCAAATATAATTAAAAGTTAACACTATTTTTTTATGGCAAATATACTTATATGTTTCCCCTTTTATCTGTGTCTGGTGTTAACTAGTTACTGGCTAGCTAGGCCTTAAGCCAGCGTGGAACAAAATGGGGGGGGGGGGTCATTCAAAACTCTGACGCAGTTGTGATGTCAACACATCCGTCAGTGCCACTGTGAACTGCATTACTAAGTGACATGTAAAATGGGAGATGTTTAAAATATTATTGAGCAGATTTTTACTGCAACACTGTATTCAAGTTGCTTTACATAGGTGTTTTAAAGCGCTGTCAGTCAAGGCATACCATGAATACAAGCTCTCTGCCCACTCAGCCTGTCTTTTCAATCATCCTGGTAGTTAGCCATGAGAGAAATTACTTTTTCTCAATTTTTTTGTATTTCTATCAACCCAAAAATATTATTAGTGATATTTTAGTCACTCAAAAGGCTATTTTACATGAGAGTCAGAATGCCTGTTCAGGACCTTTAAAAAAGACAAATCCTTAAAGGACCCAGCACGAAAGTGAATAGAAACCCAACTGATGCTTAAATTAACCCATGTTTGACCACCCGTGAAAGTAAATGTCATTAATGTTCATCATGTTAAGTTTGTACACTGCAAATTTAAATGTTCAGCACTTTTGCCTAATTACATACTTTTATATACTGTAAAGTGAATAACATTATTATTGAAATATAACTAAGTGGTAAATATTCCAACATTGGGATATGTATAGAGACTTAAAGAATTCATACTCTTGTGTAAGCTTTATTAAAGGTACAAAAGTGTCAGTGCTCAACCTTAACATGTGTTGACAATATAACAGAACAGATTAACAGGAATTACATTTACTATCACGGGTGGCCAAAAAGAACAAAACAAAAGCCACGCCCCTACTAAACCATGCCTCTAACCTGGTGAATCATTGCTCAATAACCCAGTAAAAACAACCCAATTTAAAGAAAACGATGTGTTGTTTGTGACCGAACGGGCTGGGTCAAAATAACATAACGTGGGTTCTGTCCAATATCCATCATTTACATAAGTATTCAGACCGTTTACTCAGTACTTTGTTGAAGCACCTTTGGCAGCGATTACAGCCTCGAGTCTTCTTGGGTATGACGCTACAAGCTTGGCACACTTTTATTTGGGGAGTTTCTCCCATTCTTCTCTGCAGATCCTCTGAAGCTCTGTCAGGTTGGATGGGGAGCATCGCTGCAAAGCTATTTTCAGGTCTCTCCAGAGATGTTCGATAGGGTTCAAGTCCGGGCTCTGGCTGGGCCACTCAAGGACAATCAGATAATTGTTCCGAAGCCACTCCTGCGTTGATTTGGCTGTGTGCTTAGGGTCGTTGTTCATCTTTCTCTCGATACTGACTAGTCTCCCAGGGATGGTGCCAGGTTTCCTCCAGACGTAACGTTTGGCATTCAGGCCAAAGAGTTCAATCGTGGTTTCATCAGGCCAGAGAATTTCGTTTCTCATGGTCTAAGAGTCCTTTAGGTGCCTTTTGGCAAACTCCAAGCGGACTGTCATGTGGCTTTTACTGAGGAGTGGCTTCCATCTGGCCACTCTACCACAAAGGCCTGATTGGTTGAGTGCTGCAGAGATGGTTGTCCTTCTGGAAGGTTCTCCCATCTCCACAGAGGAACTCTGGAGCTCTGTCAGAGTGACCATCGGGTTCTTGGTCACCTCCCTGACCAAGGCCCTTCTCCCCCGATTGCTCAGTTTGGCCGTGCGGCCAGTTCTAGGAAGAGTTCCAAACTTCTTCCATTTAAGAATGATGGAGACCTCTGTGTTCTTGGTACCCTTCCCCAGATCTGTACCCTGACACAATCCTGTCTCAGAGCTCTACGGACAATTCCTTCAACCACATGGCTTGGTTTTTGCTCTGACATGCATTGTCAACTGTGGGACCTTATATAGACAGGTGTGTGCTTTTCCAAATCATGTCCAATCAATTGAATTTACCACAGGTGGACTCCAGTCAAGTTGTAGAAACATCTCAAGGATGATCAACGGAAGCAGAATGCACCTGAGCTCAATTTCGAGTCTCATAGCAAAGGGTCTGAATACTTATGTAAATGAGGTATTTCAGTTTTTTATTTGTAATACATTTGCAAAAAATCTAAAAACCTGTTTTCGCTTTGTCATTATGGGGTATTGTGTGTAGATTGATGAAAAAAATGCATTTAATCCATTTTAGAATAAGGCTGTAACGTAACAAAATGTGCAAAAAGGGAAGGGGTCTGAATACTTTCCGAATGCACTGTATATCACTATAAGGCCATGACATAATCCATTGACAGTACTGCTTTGTAATGTCAATAAACAAATCCTATACACAACAAAATACTAAAATGTAAATAAGTATAAATATTTTGATCCCTTAATCTGAAACATGTTATAAGGGTTAAGTGTTTATAAGCCAGATAAGGCCTGAGCTTTATTGTAATGGTAATGTTTTCACAGGACAGTAATCTAAAGCTTAGTCCATTCTCAGAGTTTGTGGCCTACAGCCCACTGCAACTATCGTAGCAAGCTATCCTTATTACAATAGCATTAGCGACCTCTTTCGCTTGCGCTCTTTCAAGGACAGTTAAGTCCTTGGCCCTGTTTTGCGAGACTGACCAGTAAATTGTGTGTTTGGCTGAGAAACAGTAAGAGTGGTGTGTCCAGCTAGCCAGGCCTGTAGAGGCTGTATGGTTATTATGGAGTATTGAGACTGTTGACTGATCTGGACAGGACATGCCTACTATTCATTAGACCAATGACCTAATGTCCTGGTAGTGGTACTGGTAGAGTCCTGCTGTCAAAGATATATCAAGATAGGGTAGGTCTCCCGGGTAGAACCGAGCATTGGAGAAGGAGAGTAGCAGAGGTGAAGCGTAGAGGAATAGAGAAATCTGAGGTAAAACAGTAGAGCTCATTGTAGAAAATAAACAGTCAAAACCTCTCCGTTACAGCATTCACTTACAGCACAGCATTCAATTAACATACTCCTCTCTACTATTTTCTATGCTTTCCTGCTCCTCTCTTACTCACTATGCCCTCCTTCTTTCCCTCTCTCTTTCTCTCTCCCTCCTCTCTCTTTCACTCTCGCAGCTCTCTCGCTCTCTCACACTTTCCCGTGCTCTACCCGCCTACTCCCCCCCACCCCCCCCCACACTCTCTCTGGCTGCGCTGACTCCCTCAGCTGTTTTCAGTTGCCCTGTGTGCAGTGTGCAGTGTAGACAGGGCTAGGCTGAGCTGGGCTATGTTGAGGGCATATAGTGAATCTGTGTGGTGAATCTGTGAGGACTACAGAAGGAGTGTCTCAGTGCAGACTCTGTTTCCCAAACTAACTGGATTAGGAACTGGAACATAATGGACCTGTTTTTCTATACTAACTAAAGACAGAGCTTTAAGCGAGAGCAGGCTGGAAGAGAGAAAATAGAAAAACATATAGAGAGTCAACACTGGAGAACTGCTGGAGCAGAGACCCACGTCAAGACTGATCTCTAGCCC
Organism: Coregonus lavaretus; assembly: GCF_964263955.1. Taxonomy (NCBI): domain Eukaryota; kingdom Metazoa; phylum Chordata; class Actinopteri; order Salmoniformes; family Salmonidae; genus Coregonus; species Coregonus lavaretus. The sequence goes on along the minus strand of NC_139998.1, from coordinate 28,568,232 downwards.
AGCTCCCCTCACTCTCCCTGGGATCGGTATGGTGGGACTCTGCCTCTGACCTCCAACACTGGGGTGATGTGAGTCTGTTGTTTGGGTCCTGTTTAGCTCAGTTCAGTCCCAGTTAGTTAAGTTTGGCTCAGTTCTGTTTGACTTGCTTAGGCTGGCCCTCTATGACACTGACCCATACCCCTGCTCCATTTGCAGGTTCTGTGTCTCTGGAACCCCTGACCCCTAACCCCTGAACCTAGGACAGGTTCTGGTACGGTTTTGTGAATTACTGGACTGAAGGGACTTCTGTTTGGCAGTATTTCAGGACTTGAGGATTTTTATTCTCTGGAAACTCTACCCCTGATCTTTGACTGCTGAGACCTATTCTGTCTTCTGGAGGACTGGTGCTTCAGGGACCTGTCTGGCCTCTCTCTCCCTAGGATCATGGCCTCTCTCTGGGGCACAGTGGTGCTGCTGTGTGGGGTAGTGGCACTCTCTGGAGCCCAGCAGGCAAAGAGCAATGTTCCCCGGCTAAAACTCTCTTATAAAGGTGAGTCCACCTTACCCCGACATTTACTGTACCATGTTCCTTTCCTGTGTCTACTATTACTCTACAAGAATAATCCTCTATGGTTACTGTGTCCTCACCAACTGCTCTCTATGTTTACTTGTCTGTATGCATGTCTAGCAGGGACAAAGGTTTCTGTGGCTGTTTGTATTGAGAAAGAGCAGAAGCAGAATTGATATGATATGATGTTGTTTCTATTTTAGATCTATGTAGGCTATACATTGAAATATAGCAGGACTCATGTCTAATATCTGTGTCAAGATAAAGTGCAACCCATATTTCCGTGATGTTGTTTGGTTGCTTTTAGATGGCTTTATAAATAACATTTTGAGCACAACCATAATCTAGCTGCAATGACTTTCTTTTTTACTAAAAACGAGAGATGCATGTTTGGTATGATCATTGGATTGAATAAGACATCTCATGTACAGCTTATGCACTCTGCACCATAGATATTTTTGATGTGTGTAGGTGCACACTGTCTTTTTCCCTCAGTATTCCATGTGCCACATCTCTGATCAGAGACATGCTTACTAACCGTGGGATCTGTTACAAAATATATTTGTTGACCATGGAGTAGATCAGAATGGATTTATATCAGAGTAGTTCTGTAGGAATCTGTTTGATCACACTGGATCGAATCTGTTAGATCACCATAGAGCCTCTGTGATTAAAGTGTCTCTGTAGACTACTCACTGTGACCAGCTCTGGGAGATACATAGATCTGCCCTGATATCCACCTCTAGAAAACTATACACTGGTTATATTTTCTACTTTTCCACTGTGTGGTATAAGTCAGGTGGAACCGAAAGTTGTCTTATTTCATAGAATGCTTTATCAGAGCATCCACATAATCAGCAATGTGTATGAATGTACAATACTATCTGCTCTCTACTGTTGTCAGTTTGTTAATAAAGAGAGATACCAGAGTCTGACTTGCCAGTGTTTAAGTGAAGTAATATTAATCTGTCTATCCTTCTCTCGTTTTCGTGGTTGTCGTTTTTCCGCTCTGTCGTTCCCTGCATGGTAATTATGGTGAGGATGAATGGTGTAAGTCGGTCTCAACAGATGGCTCTCCCAAACAGACACATTTCTCTCTCAGCACCACCACACTCATATCTACGCATACGCACACACACACACAGACACAAATACACACACACACATATAAACACACGCATGCACTCTTTCGCTCTCTCTCGCATGCATGCACACTCACATGCACCTTGGCCATCTGTAGGTAATGATACCTGTGTGTGTATGTATCAGTCATCTCTAAATCACACGCCTTCTGTGATTTCTCTATTAGACCACAGCACTACAAAGAACTACACATACACAGCAGCACAGACCTGCATAGAGCTCAGGGTAGAAAGTCAGTCTCTGATATGGATCTGTTCATACTGAGTGTTGAATTATCAATATAGGCTTAAACGTTGCTGTGGATAAAACCTAAAAACATTTTTTATTGCTAAACATTTGTGGAGCAAGATGTGAGGTGTGTGGGTCTGTATATGTGGCTTCTGAGTGTTTGTGTGTGTGTGGTTGGTCTTCTCTGTGCACGACAGGTCCGGGGAGTGTAGGAACCCTGACCCCTACAGGTGGCACTCAGCACACACACACACACGCACACGCACACTCCCACGCGCAGACACAAACACACACACACACACACACACACGCGCAGACACACACACACACACACACACACATACACACACATATACATACATACAGTTGAAGTCGGAAGTTTACATACATCTTAGCCAAATACATTTAAACTCAGTTTTTCACAATTCCTGACATTTAATCCTAGTAGAAATTCCCTGTTTTAGGTCAGTTAGGATCACAACTTTATTTTAAGAATGTGAAATGTCAGAATAATAATTAATTTATTTCATCACATTCCCAGTGGGTCAGAAGTTTACATACACTCAATTAGTATTTGGTAGCATTGCCTTTAAATTATTTAACTTGGGTCAAACGTTTCGGGTAGCCTTCCACAAGCTTCCCACAATAAGTTGGGTGTATTTTGGCCCATTCCTCCTGACAGAGCTGGTGTAACTGAGTCAGGTTTGTAGGCCTCCTTGCACACACACGCTTTTTCAGTTCTGCCCACAAATGTTCGATAGGATTGAGGTCAGGGCTTTGTGATGGCCACTCCAGTACCTTGACTTTGTTGTCCTTAAGCCATTTTGCCACAACTTTGGAAGTATGCTTTTGGTCATTGTCCATTTGGAAGACCCATTTGCGACCAAGCTTTAACTTCCTGACTGATGTCTTGAGATGTTTCTTCAATATATCCACATCATTTTCCTTCCTCATGATGCCATCTATTTTGTGAAGTGCACCAGTCCCTCCTGCAGCAAAGCACCACCCACAGCATGATGCTGCCACCCCCGTGCTTCACGGTTGGGATGGTGTTCTTCGGCTTGCAAGAACCCCCTTTTTCATCCAAACATAACAATGGTAATTCTGGCCAAACAGTTCTATTTTTGTTTCATCAGACCAGAGGACATTTCTCCAAACAGTATGATCTTTGTGCAGTTGCAAACCGTAGTCTGGCTTTTTTATGGCGGTTTTGGAGCAGAGGCTTCTTCCTTGTTGAGCGGCCTTTCAGGTTACGTCGATATAGGACTCGTTTTACTGTGGATATAGATACTTTTGTACCTGTTTCCTCCAGCATCTTCACAAGTCCTTTGCTGTTGTTCTGGGATTGATTTGTACTTTTCGCACCAAAGTATGTTCATCTCTAGGAGACAGAATGCATCTCCTTCCTGAGCGGTATGAAAGCTGCGTGGTCCCATGGTGTTTATACTTGCGTACTATTGTTTGTACAGATGAACGTGGTACCTTCAGGCATTTGGAAATTGCTCCCAAGGATGAACCAGACTTGTGGAGGTCTACAAATTCTTTTGAGGTCTTGATTTTCCCATGATGTCAAGCAAAGAGGCATTGAGTTTGAAGGTTGGCCTTGAAATACATCCACAGGTACACCTCCAATTGACTCAAATGATGTCAATTCGCCTATCAGAAGCTTCTAAAGCCATAACATAATTTTCTGGAATTTTCCAAGCTGTTTAAAGGCACAGTCAACTTAGTGTATGTCAACTTCTGACCCACTGGAACTGTGATACAGTGAATTATATGTGAAATAATCTGTCTGTAAACAATTGTTGGAAAAATTACTTGTGTCATGCACAAAGTAGATGTCCTAACCGACTTGCCAAAACTATAGTTTGTTAACAAGAAATTTGTGGAGTGGTTGAAAAACCACTTTTAATGACTCCAGCCTATGTGTATGTAAACTTCCGACTTCAACTGTACATACATACATACATAGCACACACACACCACATCCCCAACCCTAACTCTAACTGCAGAGGGCAATAGGACAGAGGGTCAGTGATGGGGGCGAGGAGCATGGTGGAAGTATAACAATGGCCTCCTTACCTTAACATGATCCTACAAGGTCCAACTGTAACAACTGCAGGCCAGCAGGACTGTAGGACTGCAGGGCAGCAGAGGGACAGGGTAGAGAAAGATGTATCACTGGTCGCCTGAGGTGAGGTTTTAATGGATTTCTGTACAGTGCCAGGGACATAATAACTAAAGCTTTGCTGTACAGTATGTCATACACGTGTCCTAGCCAGGAGAAGTGGAGGGCATATTGTTAAGTGTGTGGGAAATAGAGGAAGACAAAATGAGAGTTTGAAGGAGAAGAAATGAGAGGGAAGGAGAGTGAAAGAGAGCGTACTTTAGTTTCATGGCCAGTGAGGGGACTTCCAGGAGCTCTGTCTCTGTCAGACCTATCCACCCCTTTGATACCCGGAGCCAAGACACACGCAGATACACAGATACACAGACACACAGACACACAGATACACAGATACACAGACACACAGACACACAGACAGACACACACACACACACACACACACACTAAAACTCTCTCTCCCTCCCCCTTTCTCCCCTTTCTCTCTATCCTTCTCTCTCTCCTCCTGAGGTCATGTAAATCTTAGTAGTAATGTTATCCACTGGGTTTGTCTGGGTCTGAATAGACTTTTAATCAGAACATAGAATGAGGGAGGTTCATTTAAAACATTTTATCCATAAGTATGTTTATTTGTCTATGCTTTACCCATCAGTATCCCAGAGAGACAGATGACATGCTGAACGATGCTTGTGTGAAGCCTGGTGTTGTGGACAGTGACTGATGTGCTAGGAACATAGAGAGAAGGAACTGCCAGATGAGTCATAGTCGCCTGGATGTAAAACAGCATTGAGAACCAAATTTGAAATGGACACGATTTAAATGTATGGTCACCATTCATGTAACACATTAGATCTATACATCTCATGGGAGTGGGGAGCTATTTTCTAGTTTTCACAGGTATATTATTTTCCCTATTTAATCTTATAGCAAGCTTATGCTTGACGTGACTGTTATAGGTAGAGCAGACCATCCGATATGCCCTTAAATATTTTTATATGAAACCTGGAATAAAAATGTAAGAGGACCAGTGCTTCTATACTGAAACAAATCTCACATCTGTGCAGTTTGTGAGCGATGTTGTTAGGCTACATTGTATCGTTGTTTCTTCTTCAGAGCGCACTGGTGCACAAGTGATACATTTTACATTTACATTTTAGTCATTTATCCAGAGCGACTTACAGTTAGGGCATTCATCTTAAGATAGCTAGGTGGGACTCATTTTGCTTGACCGTGACAATCGCATGTTCTTTCAAGTTTTGCAGTGTGTGTTCTGAAGGTTTGCATTAAAATAAAGTGTATAGCCTATTAAATATCAGTGGAGGAGCCTATAGGCCTACTATTTCATTTTTTCAAAATGAACTTATTGGATCCCCTTCACCATGGAACGAACGCGCTATACAGCACAAAGCACGCCACATGATCTCCACCCCAGGCCACCCACTTAACCACTGCTTTGAGCTCCCATCAGGTCAGAGAAAACAGACAATTAAATGGAGGACATCACTATTATGAACAACTCCCCATATGGGCAGGTGTTGGGTGGGGTAGGAAAGGTAGCTGTCTGACTGTTCCTATTGTTTGTTTCCTGTTGTGTTTTCTATACGTTTTGTTTAGGCCTATGTGATGTGTTAGAAGTGCTATGATTTCCTCTTGTAGGACAAAAGTGAATCTGAATCGGAATTGGTTTTACTTTCCCATCATATGACAGTCATGATTCAAATGCATTGATATAGTTTAATTCAATCAATGAATCAAAGTTTAATGCTGGAATTATTTTATCCTTCATGGTATCAGGAGTGATAGCTCATAAACTGAAGAGAATTTCGGCCTATACGATAAGAATGGTTGCCTTTTTTCTCTCCTTGATACATTTCACACCATCCCAATTCAGACCCAAACACACATTTGATTTACACACACATGGGGACTTCATTAACATAATGTGGCATGTGATGGGTATGTGGTCTTCTCTATTCGCTACAGAAAATTGTAAAGGAGTAACGTTAGGAAACAAGAATCTCAACCTACAGTGGTCAAATGATTTGGCATAAATAGAAACAAGCACCAACAGTTTGATAAAAAGTATAAAACACGCATGTGAAAGATAAATTACAATATTAGTGGGAATATGTCCATGATAAAGAGAATGGGATATAATTAGATAAAGTAGAAAAAATATTATTTGAGATGCAGCACCACTTGTGTGTAGATCGCTATTTCTAAAATCAATATGGACAGCGCCCAGTGCTGAAAGTTGAGTAGGCAAATTAACAAGAGGGTTTTCTTAGACCACTAAGAATTAAGAGGTATAGGCTTAACTGTTTGACAGACGCAATTATGTTATCCATATTTTTGTCGGTATAGCTATTTCCTCCAATACTGTCACCATGCACTCCTTAAATAGGCTTACCTCCTTTCTGCGTCGGATTCAGGCGTCATGTTTGGGGTGGTAAATCTACTTCTGAAATTACCATGTTTATATTCATAATGACATCTCAGATTTAATTATTTGCATACAGTAACAGTTTATTTTCAAACAAGACACACTGGTTTGGCATTGGAGAAATAAGGTAAGATTAATATATTTAATAGAGTAAGTAGGCCTATTCGTAGAGACAAAGGTGATTTTAGATCGAAATTATTATGTTATTGTCATTGAATTGATTAGCACACTAACCACGTGTTAAATGTGTAGTGTAAGGCTATGAATTGGGCAGCTAGTAGGCTATTTGCTAATAGGCTAATTATGTTCTGGCTGGAGGCCAAACCTAGTTGCCATCCCCCGTTGTATATTTAAGCAATAAGGCACGAGGGGGTGTGGTATATGGCCAATACACCATGGCTATGGGCAGTTCCTATAGCATGACACAATGTGGAGTGCCTGTATACAGCCGTTAGCCGTGGTATACTGGCCATATACCACAAACCTTTGAGGTGCCTTAATGCTATTATAAACTTATTATCAATGTAATTAGAACAGTCAAAAATAATGTTGTGTCATACCCATGGTATACGGTCTGGTATAACACGGCTTTCAGCCAATCAGCATTCAGGGCTCAAATCACCCAGTTTATAATGTACATTTAATCACCCTGTTCACCATCACCATCATTCAGATCATACAGTGGGGAAAAAAAGTATTTAGTCAGCCACCAATTGTGCAAGTTCTCCCACTTAAAAAGATGAGAGAGGCCTGTAATTTTCATCATAGGTACACGTCAACTATGACAGACAAATTGAGAAAAAAAAATCCCGAAAATAACATTGTAGGATTTTTTATGAATTTATTTGCAAATTATGGTGGAAAATAAGTATTTGGTCACCTACAAACAAGCAAGATTTCTGGCTCTCACAGACCTGTAACTTCTTCTTTAAGAGGCTCCTCTGTCCTCCACTCGTTACCTGTATTAATGGCACCTGTTTGAACTTGTTATCAGTATAAAAGACACCTGTCCACAACCTCAAACAGTCACACTCCAAACTCCACTATGGCCAAGACCAAAGAGCTGTCAAAGGACACCAGAAACAAAATTGTAGACCTGCACCAGGCTGGGAAGACTGAATCTGCAATAGGTAAGCAGCTTGGTTTGAAGAAATCAACTGTGGGAGCAATTATTAGGAAATGGAAGACATACAAGACCACTGATAATCTCCCTCGATCTGGGGCTCCACGCAAGATCTCACCCCGTGGGGTCAAAATGATCACAAGAACGGTGAGCAAAAATCCCAGAACCACACGGGGGGACCTAGTGAATGACCTGCAGAGAGCTGGGACCAAAGTAACAAAGCCTACCATCAGTAACACACTACGCCGCCAGGGACTCAAATCCTGCAGTGCCAGACGTGTCCCCCTGCTTAAGCCAGTACATGTCCAAGCCCGTTTGAAGTTTGCTAGAGTGCATTTGGATGATCCAGAAGAGGATTGGGAGAATGTCATTTGGTCAGATGAAACCAAAATATAACTTTTTGGTAAAAACTCAACTCGTCGTGTTTGGAGGACAAAGAATGCTGAGTTGCATCCAAAGAACACCATACCTACTGTGAAGCATGGGGGTGGAAACATCATGCTTTGGGGCTGTTTTTCTGCAAAGGGACCAGGACGACTGATCCGTGTAAAGGAAAGAATGAATGGGGCCATGTATCGTGAGATTTTGAGTGAAAACCTCCTTCCATCAGCAAGGGCATTGAAGATGAAACGTGGCTGGGTCTTTCAGCATGACAATGATCCCAAACACACCTCCCGGGCAACGAAGGAGTGGCTTCGTAAGAAGCATTTCAAGGTCCTGGAGTGGCCTAGCCAGTCTCCAGATCTCAACCCCATAGAAAATCTTTGGAGGGAGTTGAAAGTCCGTGTTGCCCAGCGACAGCCCCAAAACATCACTGCTCTAGAGGAGATCTGCATGGAGGAATGGGCCAAAATACCAGCAACAGTGTGTGAAAACCTTGTGAAGACTTACAGAAAACGTTTGACCTGTGTCATTGCCAACAAAGGGTATATAACAAAGTATTGAGAAACTTTTGTTATTGACCAAATACTTATTTTCCACCATAATTTGCAAATCAATTCATTAAAAATCCTACAATGTGATTTTCTGGAGAAAAAAATTCTCATTTTGTCTGTCATAGTTGACGTGTACCTATGATGAAAATTACAGGCCTCTCTCATCTTTTTAAGTGGGAGAACTTGCACAATTGGTGGCTGACCAAATACTTTTTTTCCCCACTGTATACAGTGGGGAGAACAAGGATTTGATACACTGCCGATTTTGCAGGTTTTCCTACTTACAAAGCATGTAGAGGTCTGTAATTTTTATCATAGGTACACTTCAACTGTGAGAGATGGAATCTAAAACAAAAATCCAGAAAATCACATTGTATGATTTTTAAGTAATTAATTTGCATTTTATTGCATGACATAAGTATTTGATCACCTACCAACCAGTAAGAATTTCGGCTCTCACAGACATTTACATTTACATTTTAGTCATTTAGCAGACGCTCTTATCCAGAGCGACTTACAGGAGCAATTAGGGTTAAGTGCCTTGCTCAAGGGCACATTAACGTCATTTAGCAGACGCTCTTAGCCAGAGCGACTCAAAAATTGGTGCGTTCACCCTATAGCCAGTGGGATAACCACTTTACAATTGGGGGGGGGGGGGGGGGGGGGGGGGGGGTAGAAGGATTACTTTATCCTATCCCAGGTATTCCTTAAAGAGGTGGGGTTTCAAATGTCTCCGGAAGGTGGTGAGTGACTCCGCTGTCCTGGCGTCGTGAGGGAGCTTGTTCCACCATTGGGGTGCCAGAGCAGCGAACAGTTTTGACTGGGCTGAGCGGGAACTATGCTTCCGCAGAGGAAGGGGAGCCAGCAGGCCAGAGGTGGATGAGCGCAATGCCCTCGTTTGGGTGTAGGGACTGATCAGAGCCTGAAGGTACAGAGGTGCCGTTCCCCTCACTGCTCCATAGGCAAGCACCATGGTCTTGTAGCGGATGCGAGCTTCAACTGGAAGCCAGTGGAGTGTGCGGAGGAGGGGGGTGACGTGAGAGAACTTGGGAAGGTTGAACACCAGACGGGCTGCGGCATTCTGGATGAGTTGTAGGGGTTTAATGGCACAGGCAGGGAGGCCAGCCAACAGCGAGTTGCAGTAGTCCAGACGGGAGATGACAAGTGCCTGGATTAGGACCTGTGCCGCTTCCTGTGTAAGGCAGGGTCGTACTCTCCGAATGTTGTAGAGCATGAACCTGCAGGAGCGGGTCACCGCCTTGATGTTGGCGGAGAACGACAGGGTGTTGTCCAGGGTCACGCCTAGGCTCTTCGCACTCTGGGAGGAGGACACAGCGGAGTTGTCAACCGTGATGGCGAGATCATGGAACGGGCAGTCCTTCCCCGGGAGGAAGAGCAGCTCCGTCTTGCCAGGGTTCAGCTTGAGGTGGTGATCCGTCATCCATACTGATATGTCTGCCAGACATGCAGAGATGCGATTCGCCACCTGGTTATCAGAAGGGGGAAAGGAGAAGATTAGTTGTGTATCGTCAGCGTAGCAATGATAGGAGAGACCATGTGAGGATATGACAGAGCCAAGTGACTTGGTGTATAGGGAGAAAAGGAGAGGGCCTAGAACTGAGCCTTGGGGGACACCAGTGGTGAGAGCACGTGGTGCGGAGACAGCTTCTCGCCACGCCACTTGGTAGGAGCGACCGGTCAGGTAGGACGCAATCCAGGAGTGAGCCGCGCCGGAGATGCCCAGCTCGGAGAGGGTGGAGAGGAGGATCTGATGGTTCACAGTATCAAAGGCAGCAGACAGGTCTAGAAGGACAAGAGCAGAGGAGAGAGAGTTAGCTTTAGCAGTGCGGAGAGTCTCCGTGACACAGAGGAGAGCAGTCTCAGTTGAATGACCAGTCCTGAAACCTGATTGGTTTGGATCAAGAAGGTCATTCTGAGAGAGATAGCAAGAGAGTTGGCTAAAGACGGCACGCTCAATAGTTTTGGAAAGAAAAGAGAGAAGGGATACTGGTCTGTAGTTGTTGACATCAGTGGGGTCGAGTGTTGGTTTTTTGAGAAGGGGAGCAACTCTCGCTCTCTTGAAGACGGAAGGGACATGGCCGGCGGTCAAGGATGAGTTGATCAGCGAGGTGAGGTAGGGGAGAAGGTCACCGGAGATGGTCTGGAGAAGGGAGGAGGGGATGGGGTCAAGCGGGCAGGTTGTTGGGCGGCCCGCAGTCACAAGTCGCAGGATTTTATCTGGAGAGAGAGGGGAGAAAGAAGTCAAAGCATAGGGTAGGGCAGTGTGAGCAGGACCAGCAGTGTCATTAGACTTAACAAACGAGGATCGGATGTCGTCAACCTTCTTTTCAAAGTGGTTGACGAAGTCATCCACAGAGAGAGAGGAGGGGGGAGGGGGGGGGGGGGATTCAGGAGGGAGGAAAATGTGGCAAAGAGCTTCCTAGGGTTAGAGGCAGATGCTTGGAATTTAGAGTGGTAGAAGGTGGCCTTAGCAGCAGAAACAGATGAAGAAAATGTAGAGAGGAGGGAGTGAAAAGATGCCAGGTCGGTAGGGAGTTTAGTTTTCTTCCATTTCCGCTCCGCTGCCCGGAGCTCAGTTCTGTGAGCTCGCAGTGAGTCATCAAGCCACGGAGCTGGAGGGGAGGACCGAGCCGGCCGGGAGGATAGGGGACACAGAGAGTCAAAGGATGCAGAAAGGGAGGAGAGGAGGGTTGAGGAGGCAGAATCAGGAGATTGGAGGGAGAAGGATTGAGCAGAGGGAAGAGATGATAGGATGGAAGAGGAGAGAGTAGTGGGAGAGAGAGAGCGAAGGTTGCGGCGGCGCATTACCATCTGTGTAGGGGCAGAGTGAGTAGTGTGGGAGGAGAGCGAGAGAGAAAAGGAAACAAAGTAGTGGTCGGAGACTTGGAGGGGAGTTGCAGTGAGATTAGTAGAGGAGCAGCATCTAGTGAAGATGAGGTCAAGCGTATTGCCTGCCTTGTGAGTAGGGGGGGACGGTGAGAGGGTGAGGTCAAAAGAGGAGAGGAGTGGAAAGAAGGAGGCAGAGAGAAATGAGTCAAACGTGGACATAGGGAGGTTGAAATCCCCCAAAACTGTGAGGGGTGAGCCATCCTCAGGAAAGGAACTTATCAAGGCGTCAAGCTCGTTGATGAACTCTCCAAGGGAACCTGGAGGGCGATAGATGACAAGGATATTAAGCTTAAATGGGCTAGTGACTGTGACAGCATGGAATTCAAATGAGGAGATAGACAGATGGGTTAGGGGAAAAATTGAGAATGTCCACTTGGGAGAGATGAGGATTCCTGTACCACCACCCCTCTGACCAGATGCTCTCGGGGTATGCGAGAACACATGGTCAGACGAGGAGAGAGCAGTAGGAGTAGCCGTGTTTTCAGTGGTGATCCATGTTTCCGTCAGCGCCAGGAAGTCGAGGGACTGGAGGTTGGCATAGGCTGGGATGAAGTCAGCTTTGTTGGCAGCAGAACGGCAGTTCCAGAGGCTGCCTGCGACCTGGAACTCCAGGTGAGGGGTGCGTGCAGGGACCACCAGGTTAGAGAGGCAGCAGCCGCGCGGTGTGGTGCGTTGTTTGTGTAGCCTGTGCAGAGAGGAGAGAACAGGGATAGGCAGAGGCATAGTTGACAGGCTGTAGCAAATGGCTACAAAAATGCAGAGGAGATCGGAATGAAATGAGCTAAGCATCTGGGAGAGGAGAGAGGGGGGGCCTCCCTCACCAAAAACTTCTACCTCAGAAACTAAAATTGTTTCACTGAACCACCCGAACAAAAACTCTCCCAACTTCCACCTTTAGAAATCAGAATTGTTGTGAACCACAGTTGTTCAATGTTTAAAGGAATAGACTCAACCCACTTTATTCAGCTAGCTAACTATGACACCATAGCTGACTAGCATGCTAGCATCCAATAACACACAGTTTAACACACAGTTAAGCACCAATACTTGGTCACAACAAACCCCCAATAGTGTGTTAACTAGCTAACTAGCATGCTAGCATCCAGTAACACACAGTTTAGCACAAACACTTGGTCACAGCAAACCACCAATAGTGTGATAACACACTAAACAGATCATTTGTGTCTGTGTCAAGTTCCTTTCATGACGCAGCAATGATTCAACGTTGGCTAGCTAGGACAAGTATATTGTAATTAGCTACTACCGTACAGTTCGCTGGTCGTGTTGGGTAGCTAGCAATGGCCACTGTGTTGACTTTGTTTGAAGAACGGCTAGCTAGCTAGCTTCGTGCTACACCCGGCACACAATGGCTACTGTGTTGACTCTGACTCTGTTCGAAAAAAAAAAAAACGGCTAGTTAGCTCGCTTCGTGCTACAGCCGGCACGGCGGAAGACACTGCCAAGACACAGTAACTACCCACGATACCTAGCTATGACGCCGTAGCTAACTAGCAAGCTAGCATCCATTAACACACAATTAGCACCAATACTTGGTTACAACAAACTGCCAAGAGTGTGTTAGCACACTAAACAGATAATTCATGTCCGTGTCTAGTTCCTTTCATAACGCATAACGCAGCAAAAATTAAACGTTGGCTAGCAGCACATTAACATTGGAAACCGCTAATCGTTACCAGTAGCTACCCGCTAGCTAGCTAGCCTCGTGCTTCGATACTAACCTACAATTACCTACGGAAACCTACAATAACAACAATACTAACCTATAATAAATACAATACCTAACTACAACTAACTACCAACCTACGATCTAATATATGGTTAAGCTTTATTCAAACACCATATGAGAAGCTCTCCACCGTTGCTAATCGTTACCAGTAGCTACCCGCTAGCTAGCTAGCCTCGTGCTTCGATACTAACCTACAATAACCTACGGAAACCTACAATAACAACAATACTAACCTATGATAAATACAATACCTAACTACAACTAACTACCAACCTACGATCTAATACATGGTTAAGCTTTACTCAACACCATATGAGAAGCTCTCCACCGTTGCTAATCGTTGCTAATCGTTACCAGTAGCTACCCGCTAGCTAGCTAGCCTCGTGCTTCGATACTAACCTACAATAACCTACGGAAACCTACAATAACAACAATACTAACCTATAATAAATACAATACCTAACTACAGCTAACTACCTACCTACGATCTAATACATGGTTAAGCTTTACTCAACACCAAATGAGAAGCTTACCTCCTGCTTACCTCCAGCTAGAGAGCTAGAGAAAAACACTACCTCTCCCGACTGCTGCTAGTTTATCTTTAAGAAGCCCTCCTGTTCTCCACTCATTACCTGTAATAACTGCACATGTTTGAACTCGTTACCTGTATAAAAGACACCTGTCCACACACTCAATCAAACAGACTCCAACCTCTCCACAATGCCCAAGACCAGAGAGCTGTGTAAGGACGTCAGGGATAAAATTGTAGACCTGCACAAGGCTGGAATGGGCTACAGGACAATAGGCAAGCAGTTTGTGAGAAGGCAACAACTGTTGGCGCAATTATTAGAAAATGGATCTCACCTCGTGGGGCATCAATGATCATGAGGAAGGTGAGGGATCAGCCCAGAACTACACGGCAGGACCTGGTCAATGACCTGAAGAGAGCTGGGACCACAGTCTCAAAGAAAACCATTAGTAACACACTACGCCGTCATGGATTAAAATCCTGCAGCGCACGCAAGGTCCCCTTGCTCAAGCCAGTGCATGTCCAGGCCCTTCTGAAGTTTGCCAATGACCATCTGGATGATCCAGAGGAGGAATGGGAGAAACTCATGTGGTCTGATGAGACAAAAATATAGCTTTTTGGTCTAAACTCCACTCGCCATGTTTGGAGGAAGAAGGATGAGTACAACCCCAAGAACACCATCCCAACCGTGAAGCATGGAGGTGGAAACATCATTCTTTGGGGATGCTTTTCTGCAAAGGGGACAGGACGACTGCACCGTATTGAGGAGAGGATGGATGGGGCCATGTATCGCAAGATCTTGGCCAACAACCTCCTTCCCTCAGTAAGAGCATTGAAGATAGGTCGTGGCTGGGTCTTCCAGCATGACAACGACCCGAAAACACACAGCCAGGGCAACTAAGGAGTGGCTCCGTAAGAAGCATCTCAAGGTCCTGGAGTGGCCTAGCCAGTCTCCAGACCTGAACCCAATAGAAAATCTTTGGAGGGAGCTGAAAGTCCGTAATGCCCAGCGACAGCCTCGAAACCTGAAGTATCTGGAGAAGGTCTGTATGGAGGAGTGGGCCAAAATCCCTGCTGCAGTGTGTGCAAACCTGGTCAAGACCTACAGGAAACGTACGATCTCTGTAATTGCAAACAAAGGTTTCTGTACCAAATATTAAGTTCTGCTTTTCTGATGTATGAAATACTTATGTCATGCAATAAAATGCAAATTAATTACTTAAAAATCATACAATGTGATTTTCTGGATTTTTGTTTTAGATTCCGTCTCTCACAGTTGAAGTGTACCTATGATAAAAATTACAGACCTCTACATGCTTTGTAAGTAGGAAAACCTGCAAAATCGGCAGTGTATCAAATACTTGTTCTCCCCACTGTATAGTGCTAAACTTGAAGAACTCATGGATGTTTCGGTGAAGTGAAATTATGTTGTTGCTCACCAGTGCGCTCTGAAGAAAAAACTATTATACAATGTAGCCTAACAACATCGCTCGCAAACTGCACAGATGTGAGATTTGTTTCACTATATAAGCACTGGTCCTCTTACATTTTTATTCCAGGTTTCATATCAAAATATTTAAGGGCATATCGGATGGTCTGCTCTACCTATAACAGTCACTCCAAGCCGGGTTGCTACAGTAGAAGATTGAAATGGGAAAATAAAATACCAGTGAAAAAACTATGAAATACCTCCCCAATACCTTCTGATGTACAGTATATATTTAATGTATTACATGAATGGTGACCACAGCCCTTCCGAAAATACATTTAAATCGTGTTTTAATGGGAAGAAAATCCACCCTGCTCCATGTATTCAATGTATTCCATATCAAATGTTGCCAGTGCTTCTTTACTTTTGGGCTATTATGACGTATCTGGTAGTTCCTTCTCTGTATGTTCCTAGCTGATGGGACATGGGATGTTGTTGCAGCATCTAGAACACTTCACTGTTCATTGTCTATACTCCACCCCTCAGACAGATCATGTGTGTTGACATGATCAGGAGATGCTTTATCTGTTGTCACCGAGCAGACACACAAAGCCAGCCATGTGGATGTCAGCTGATCTACAGTACCAGTCAAAAGTTTGGACACACCTACTCATTCAAGGGTTTTTCTATATTTTTACTATTTTCTACGTTGTAGAATAATGGTGAAGACATCAAACCTATGAAATAATACATATGGAATCATGTAGTAACCAAAAAACTGTTATAAAATCTAAATGTATTTTATATTTGAGATTCTTCAAAGAGCCACCCTTTGCCTTGATGACAGCTTTGCAGACTCTTGGCATTTTCTCAACCAGCTTCACCTGGAATGCTTTTCCAACAGTCTTGAAGGAGTTTCCACGTATGCTGAGCACTTGTTGGCTGCTTTTCCTTCACTCTGCTGTCTGACTCATCCCAAACCATCTCAATTGGGTTGAGGTCGGGGGATTGTGGAGGCCAGGTCATCTGATGCAGCACTCCATCACTCTCCTTCTTGGTAGAATATCGCTTACACAGCCTGGAGGTGTGTTGGGTCATTGTCCTGTTGAAAAACAAATGATAGTCCCACTGAGCCCAAACCAGATGGGATGGCGTATCTCTACAAAATGCTGTGGTAGCCATGCTGGTTAAGTGTGCCTTGAATTCTAAATAAATCACAGACAGTGTCACCAGCAAAGCACCCCCCACACCATACCACTTCCTCCTCCATGCTTTACGGGGGAACTACACATGCAAAGATCATCCGTTCACCCACACCGCATCTCACAAAGACACTGCTGTTGGATCCAAAAATCTCAAATTTGGACTGCAGACCAAAGGACAAATGTCCACCGGTCTAATGTCCATTGCCCGTGTTTCTTGGGCCAAGCAGGTCTCTTCTTCTTATTGGTGTCCTTTAGTAGTGAGTTATTTGCAGCAATTAGACCATGAAGGCCTGATTCTGTCACACCCTGGCTCTGGGGACTCTATATGTTGAGCCAGGATGTGTAAATTCTATGTGTTTATGTTCTGTGTGGGAGTTCTAGTTGTGGTATTTCTATGTTGGCCAGAGTGGCTCCCAATCAGAGGCAACGAGTGTCAGCTGTTGCTGGTTGTCTCTGATTGGGAGCCATATTTAAACAGTCTGTTTCCCTTAGTGTTTGTGGGATCTTGTTTCCGTTTGGTTTGTTTCTGTGTTAACCGTAGGACTGCACGTTCCGTTTATTGTTTTGTTGTTATATTATCACTAAAGATAATAAAGTTAAGTATGTTCGCAACTAACGCTGCGCATTGGTCTACTCCATATAACGATCGTGACAGAAGATCCCACCATACCAGGACCAAGCAGCGTGTCCAGGAACAGGCAGCCTGGACATGGGAGCAAATATTGGACGGGCAGGGGTCCTGGACCTGGGAGGAAATCCAGGCCGGGATGGATCGCCGTCCATGGAGTGAGACGGTAGAGGCGCGACGGAGAGAGGAGCAACGGCGTCAACAATGTCGTCGTCGGACGGACGAGAGGCAACCCCAAACATTTTTTAGGGGGGGGCACATGGCATGGACGATGGGGCTGCTGGAGGCAGATAAGGGGCGAATTCAGAAGGCCACCAGGTTACGGGAGCCATTGGTGAGAAGAGGGAAGGAAGATATAGAGGCACGGCGAGAGGTAGTGAGGTGTATTGCCAGTCCGGTCCGGCCCGTTCCTGATCCCCGTTTAAGGCCAGTGGTGTGTGTTCCCAGTACGGTCCGGCCTGTTCCTGCCCCTCGCACCAAGCCTACGGTGTGCGTCGCCAGCCCGGCCTGGCCTGTTCCTGCCCCTCGCACCAAGCCTACGGTGTGCGTCGCCAGCCCGGCCCGGCCTGTTCCTGCCACTCGCACCAAGCCTACGGTGCGCGTCGCCAGCCCGGCCCGGCCTGTTCCTGCTCCCCCCACCAAGCCTACGGTACGCGTCACCAGCCCGGCCCGGCCTGTTCCTGCCACTCGCACCAAGCCTACGGTGCGTGTCGCCAGCCCGGCCCGGCCTGTTCCTGCTCCCCGCACCAAGCCTACGGTGCGCGTCACCAGCCCGGCCCGGCCTGTTCCTTCCACTCGCACCAAGCCTACGGTGCGCGTCGCCAGCCCGGCCTGGCCTGTTCCTGCCACTCGCACCAAGCCTACGGTGCGCGTCGCCAGCCCGGCCCGGCCTATTCCTGCCCCTCGCACCAAGCCTACGGTGCGCGTCGCCAGCCCGGCCCGGCCTGTTCCTGCCACTCGCACCAAGTCTACGGTGCGCGTCGCCAGCCCGGCCCGGCCTGTTCCTGCCACTCGCACCAAGCCTACGGTGCGCGTCGCCAGCCCGGCCCGGCCTGTTCCTGCCACTCGCACCAAGTCTACGGTGCGCGTCGCCAGCCCGGCCCGGCCTGTTCCTGCCACTCGCACCAAGCCTACAGTGCGCGTCGCCAGCCCGGCCCGGCCTGTTCCTGCCACTCGCACCAAAGCTACGGTGCGCGTCGCCAGCCCGGCCCGGCCTGTTCCTGCCACTCGCACCAAAGCTACGGTGCGCGTCGCCAGCCCGGCCCGGCGTGTTCCTGCCACTCGCACCAAGCCAGGGGTGCGAGTCGTCAGCCCGGTCCAGCCCGTTCCTGCTCCATGCACCAAGTCAGGGGTGCGCATCGTCAGCCCGGTCCGGCCCGTTCCTGCTCCACGCACCAAGCCAGGGGTGCGCATCGTCAGCCCGGTCCGGCCCGTTGCTGCTCCACGCACCAAGCCAGGGGTGCGCATCGTTAGCCCGGTCCGGCCCGTTGCTGCTCCACGCACCAAGCCAGGGGTGTGCAGCGTCAGCCCGGTCCGGCCCGTTGCTGCTCCACGCACCAAGCCAGGGGTGCGCATCGTCAGCCCGGTCCGGCCCGTTGCTGCTCCACGCACCAAGCAAGGGGTGCGCAGCGTCAGCCCGGTCCGGCCCGTAGCTGCTCCACGCACCAAGCCAGGGGTGCGCATTGTCAGCCCGGTCCGGCCCGTTCCTGCTCCACGCACCACGCCAGGGGTGCGCATCGTCAGCCCGGTCCGGCCCGTTCCTGCTCCACGCACCACGCCAGGGTTGTGCGTCGTCAGCCCGGCACAACCCGTGCCTGGGTCACCGGTGCCTGGTCAGGTACCGGTCAGCTGCTCCACACCGGAGCTGAAGCTATCCGCTCCGACGATGTCCAGTTCAGCTCCAGCCAGCGGGGCAGACCGGACCAGGGGCGCTACGGGGGGATTATTGGAGGGTGGTGGTCTAGCCCGGAGCCGGAACCGCCTCCGAGGAGGAATGCCCACCCAGCCCTCCCCTGGTTTGTTTATGTTCAGGCGCGGTCGCAGTCCGCGCCTTTGGGGGGGGGTACTGTCACACCCTGGCTCTGGGGACTCTATATGTTGAGCCAGGGTGTGTAAATTCTATGTGTTTATGTTCTGTGTGGGAGTTCTAGTTGTGGTATTTCTATGTTGGCCAGAGTGGCTCCCAATCAGAGGCAACGAGTGTCAGCTGTTGCTGGTTGTCTCTGATTGGGAGCCATATTTAAACAGTCTGTTTCCCTTAGTGTTTGTGGGATCTTGTTTCCGTTTGGTTTGTTTCTGTGTTAACCGTAGGACTGCACGTTTCGTTTATTGTTTTGTTGTTATATTATCACTAAAGATAATAAAGTTAAGTATGTTCGCAACTAACGCTGCGCATTGGTCTACTCCATATAACGATCGTGACAGATTCACACAGTCCCCTCTGAACAGTTGATGTTGAGATGTGTCTGTGATTTGAATTCTGTGAAGCATTTATTTGGGCTGCGTTTTCTGAGGCTGGTAACTCGAATGAACTTATCCTCTGCAGCAGAGGTAACACTGGGTATTCCATTCCAGTGGCGGTCCTCATGAGAGCCTGTTTCATCATAGCGCTTGATGGTTTTCACGACTGCACTTGAAGAAACTTTAAAAGTTCGTATTGACTGACCTTCATGTCTTAAAGTAATGATGGACTGTCGTTTCTCTTTGCTTATTTGAGCTGTTCTTGTCGTAATATGGAATTGGTATTTTACCAAATAGGGCTATTTTCTGTATACCCCCCCTACCTTGTCACAACATAACTGATTGGCTCAAACGCATAAAGAGGGAAAGATATTCCACAAATTAACTTTTAAGAAGGCAAACCTGTTAATTGAAATGCATTCCAGGTGACTACCTCATGAAGCTGGTTGAAAGAATGCCAAGAGTGTGCAAAGCTGTCATCAAGGCAAAGGGTGGCTATTTGAAGAATCTGAAATCTAAAATATATTTTGATTTGTTTAACACTTTTTTGGTTACTACATGATTCCATATGTGTTATTTCATAGATTTGATGTCTCTACTATTATTCTACAATGTTAATAATAGTAAAAATAAAGAAAAACCCTTGAATTAGTAGGTGTGTCCAAACTTTTGACTGGTAGTGTACAGTGCCCTCCACTATTATTGGCACCCCTGTTTAAGATGTGGTCGAGGACTTCCAAAAATTCTCCTTTTTTTTTAAACAACATAGAACCCAAATGCAAAAAAAAGAGAAAAATCCAACCTTTTATTTAAGTACATTACTTTGGTGTAAAAAACAAAATCACACATTTAGAAAAAAAAAAAACTTGAAATCATGTGTCCCACAATTATTGGCACCCCTAACAATTCCGCTGAAAATTTTAATTGATTTTTTTTTAAATATATTTTTCTGTAGTTGCTAAAGTTGGTCAGGGTATCTAGGAACTTTTAATTAGTAATTCATGACTTCCTGTTTCCCTGGGGTATAAATATTATGTGACACAGAGGCCTAATTCTCTTACCCATTTGTCAACATGGCAAAGACAAGAGAACACACCATTCAAGTAAGGCAGATTTGTGTCGACCTTCATAAGTCAGGCAATGGCTACAAGAAAATAGCCACTCGCCTTAACTTGCCCGTATCTACAGTCAGAGGAATCATTAAGAAGTTTAAAACAACTGGAACAGTGACAAACAAGGCTGGAAGAGGTCCCAAGTTTATCTTGCCACAACGCACAGTGAGGAGGATGGTAAGAGAAGTAAAAAAAAGTCCTAAGCTCACTGTCACAGAATTGCATCAAAGAGTGGCATCTTGGGGTCACAAAGTATCCAAAACAACCATCAGACACTCTCTACATGCCAACAAGCTGTTTGGGAGGCATGCAAGGAAAAAGCCTTTTCTCACTAACACTCACAAACGTAAACGTCTGGCGTTTGCTAAGCGGCACTGGGACTTCAACTGGGATCGTGTGCTTTGGTCAGATGAGACTAAGATTGAGCTTTTTGGCAACAAACACTCTAAGTGGGTCTGGCGTAAAACAAAAGATGAGTATGCCGAAAAGCACCTCATGCCCACCGTGAAGTATGGTGGAGGATCTGTGATGCTGTGGGCCTGTTTCTCTTCCAAAGGCCCTGGGAACCTTGTTAGGGTGCTTGGCATTATGAACGCTTTGAACTACCAGGACATTTTAAATAAAAACCTGATGGCCTCTGCCAGAAAGCTGAAGATGGGTCGTCATTGGGTCTTTCAGCAGGATAATGATCCAAAACATGTGGCAAAATCTACACAAAAATGGTTCAGCAGTCACAAACTCAAGGTCCTCCCATGGCCATCTCAGTCCCCAGACCTCAACCCAATCGAAAACCTGTGGGGCGAGCTAAAGAGGAGAGTGCATAAGAGAGGACCCAGGACACTGGATGATCTAGAAAGATTGTGCAAAGAAGAATGGTCAAAGATCCCTCTCTCTGTGTTCTCCAATCTTGTGAAATGTTATAGGAGGAGATTAAGTGCTGTCTTGTTGGCAAAAGGGGGTTGTACAAAGTATTAACATCAGGGGTGCCAATAATTGTGGGACACATGATTTCAAGTTATTTTTTTCTAAATGTGTGATTTTTTTTTTTACACCAAAGTAATGTACTTAAATAAAAGGTTGGATTTTTCTCTTTTTTTGCATTTGGGTTCTATGTTGTTTAAAAAAAAAAGAAAATTTTTGGAAGTCCTCGACCACATCTTAAACAGGGGTGCCAATAATTGTGGAGGGCACTGTATATGAACAAGGCCTTGAGATATAGGGCTCCATACAATACTGGCTCATATGTTTTATTGCTTAGATGTGCTTCTGATATTTTCTATGGCCGCACTTAACGCTCCCTATAACCTTCAGTCCAGAGACAAACAAAGAAAGAGAGAAAGAGAGAGAATGTAGGGTACAATTGTTCATTTATACAGTGATGGAAAAAAGTGATTTGCTTATTTTGTACGTTTGCCCACTGACAAAGAAATGATCAGTCTATCATTTTAATGGTAGGTTTATTTGAACAGTGAGAGACAGAATAACAACAAAAAAATCCAGAAAAATGCATATACATTTTTTTTCTAAATTGATTTGCATTTTAATGAGGGAAATAAGTATTTGACCCCCTCTCAATCAGAAAGATTTCTGGCTCCCAGGTGTCTTTTATACAGGTAACGAGCTGAGATTAGGAGCACACTCTTAAAGGGAGTACTCCTAATCTCAGCTTGTTACCTGTATAAAAGACACCTGTCCACAGAAGCAATCAATCAAACAGATTCCAAACACTCCACCATGGCCAAAACCAAAGAGCTCTCCAAGGATGTCAGGGACAAGATTGTAGACCTACACAAGGCTGGAATGGGCTACAAGACCATCGCCAAGCAGCTTGGTGAGAAAGTGACAACAGTTGGTGCGATTATTCGCAAATGGAAGAAACACAAAAGAACTGTCAATCTCCCTCGGCCTGGGGCTCCATGCAAGATCTCACCTCGTGGAGTTGCAATGATCATGAGAATGGTGAGGAATCAGCCCAGAACTACACGGGAGGATCTTGTCAATGATCTCAAGGCAGCTGGGACCATAGTCACCAAGAAAACAATTGGTAACACACTACACCGTGAAGGACTGAAATCCTGCAGCGCCCGCAAGGTCCCCCTGCTCAAGAAAGCACATATACATGCCCGTCTGAAGTTTGCCAATGAACATCTGAATGATTCAGAGGAGAACTGGGTGAAAGTGTTGTGGTCAGATGAGACCAAAATGGAGCTCTTTGGCATCAACTCAATTCGCCATGTTTGGAGGAGGAGGAATGCTGCCTATGACCCCAAGAACACCATCCCCACCATCAAACATGGAGGTGGAAACATTATGCTTTGGGGGTGTTTTTCTGCTAAGGGGACAGGACAACTTCACTGCATCAAAGGGACGATGGACGGGGCCATGTACCGTCAAATCTTGGGTGAGAACCTCCTTCACTCAGCCAGGGCATTGAAAATGACAATGACCCAAAACACATGGCCAAGGCAACAAAGGAGTGGCACAAGAAGAAGCACATTAAGGTCCTGGAGTGGCCTAGCCAGTCTCCAGACCTTAATCACATAGAAAATCTGTGGAGGGAGCTGAAGTTTCGAATTGCCAAACGTCAGCCTCGAAACCTTAATGACTTGGAGAATATATGCAAAGAGCAGTGGGTCAAATACTTATTTCCCTCATTAAAATGCAAATAAATTTATAACTTTTTTGACATGCTTTTTCCTGGATTTTTTTGTTGTTATTCTGTCTCTCACTGTTCAAATAAACCTACCATTAAAATTATAGACTGATCATTTCTTTGTCAGTGGGCAAACGTACAAAATCAGCAGGGTATCAAATACTTTTCCCCCTCACTGTATAGGTGTCATATAAAATAGAGCTGTGTCTTAGCTGAGAGGGAGGAAGATATAGGAAGGTGGAGAAGATTACAAAAGAGTTGAAGAGATAAATGACTGGAGAAGGGAAAGGCAGAGGTGAAAAGAGAGAAAAGAGAGAGGCAATGATAGATAGTTCGGTAAGGGGTGACATGGAGAGTGCATTGAAATAAAAAAGAGAGGGGAGAGTGGAGCATATTGCAGCTGAGAGAGAGGGATAGTTGAATGGAGAGTGTGGGAAAGGAGGAAACATGAAGAGTGGGGATAGGGAAAGGTTAACAGCTGACATCTTTTGACCCCACTTCCCATACAATTGTCTGTCTGTCTGTCTGGCCACCTGTTTGTCCACCTGTCCATCTGTCTTTCCAAATGAGCCCCTATGCAGATACGGAATGAGTAGTAGGGCTAGGAGTTGTTTCTGACCAGGAGGATACAGA
Organism: Coregonus lavaretus; assembly: GCF_964263955.1. Classification (NCBI taxonomy): domain Eukaryota; kingdom Metazoa; phylum Chordata; class Actinopteri; order Salmoniformes; family Salmonidae; genus Coregonus; species Coregonus lavaretus. Next base: position 28,544,382 of record NC_139998.1, on the reverse strand, counting down.
TCAGAGTCTCTAACATGGCTGATTTCACATATTTGAATATTCAAATCATGATTAAAGTTTTTGTGTGGATCCATATATGCTTAATCATGCATGTGTGTGCATTCTTGAGCACATGTGTCTCTACGTCAGCAGTTATCCCTGTTTTATTTTTAATAATCTCACTATACTCTGGTGAATGAATGGTTTCCATGGGTGCTAGTCCCACACAAACACAAACACTCACCTGAGATATGTGTGGTGTGTGTTAAAATGTCTGACACGCCACCGTTTGCAATCAGCTGCTTCCTTTTCACAGTGGGTAGCATATACAGTAGGATTACAGTAACTCACACACACACACACACACACACACACACACACACACACACACACACACACACACCTGTCTCTTTGTTTGTTCAGGTGTGTGTGTGTGTGTGTGTGTGTGTGTGTGTGTGTGTGTGTGTGTGTGTGTGTGTGTGTGTGTGTGTGTGTGTGTGTGTGTGTGTGTGTGTGTGTGTGTATGCGTGGGGAGGGGGAATAGTTCTGGGGTGTGTGTGGGAGAGGAGGGCTTTCAATTAAAAGTGGTGTGTGTTTGTGACATAGCAGAATGAAGGGCACTTGAGGGAATCTGTTTCTAACTAGAAGCAGGTGGTCTCCCTCTCTCTTTCTCTCTCTCCCTCCCTCCCACTCTTACTCTGTAACTCCTCTTTCTCTTCCTTTGCACATTTTCCCTTACATTACCTTTTTCTTAAACTGCATGCATATCCATCTCTCTCTTCTCTTACTTTGCCCACTTCTCTCCTCCTCCCCCTTGTCCTTTCCCTTCTCCTCTCTCAGGGGTTCTGACATATAAACACACTTCAGATAGGGGGCATTCTCCCTGCTGAAACATTCATGATGCACACACACACACACACAGAGAGAGAGAGAGAGAGAGAGAGAGAGAGAGAGAGAGAGAGAGAGAGAGAGAGAGAGAGAGAGAGAGAGAGAGAGAGAGAGAGAGAGAGAGAGAGAGAGAGAGAGAGAGAGAGAGAGAGAGAGAGAGAGAGAGAGAGAGAATTTACAATTAGTAACCATATTACTTCCTATGGTATCTGATATAACCAGAGTCCAATACTTTCTGAAAAGTACACTTCCTGAGGTCTGTATTCAAATATGTTAAAACATATGTGTAGGGTAACTTCCCACAAAGCATAGTTAAAACTATAGTTAGGCTTTCATACATCCTGTGGCAATCAGAACCGAGTCATTAATACAAGTTTCAATTTCTTACACAGCAATACACCCTTAGCTAACAACCAACTGCACACTAAGTTGTGGATTAATGATATAGCACTCTGAAACCTATCACCAGCTAATGTTTTCCTTCATCACACATAGTAATACATCTACTTCCAATCCCACATTTAGAATAGAATCTAGCAACTGGCTGTAGAGGGGTTTCAGGTAGGTTGTATATTGGTTGTAGAGAGGTTTCAGGTTGGTGTAACACAGAAGCTAAAAACATACACAGTGTAATGTATGACTGTGGTGTGACCTGGACTACATCAATAGGACATTCCCATTAGTCTAGCGAGCTATACCTCTACCCACACATAGTGATATTACACACATGGCCATACTGAACATGACTAATGTCACTCCAGAGAACACTCACACATGGCTGTCACTATTTCAGGAAAAACACTATTTGACTAAAACATTTCATGGAAAAAACTCTTGTTCTACCGAGCTCAGGAATCCAACCATCTGGAGGGCTGTCCTCCAATCTAATGTATTCTGATAGATGAGACCAATGGGTTTACATAGCTATATTTTTGTAGTTCATCTGTGTGAAGAAATGTGCTTCTAAAATGAGACACAGATCTTGAGCAAACAGTTATTCCACCCAGCTTTTCAGTCATAAGTGAGGAGGGAGTATGTCACTACTGCTTACGTCAAACCAAATTGGACTGTGGGGAGAGAGAGAGGGAGAAAGAGAGAGAGGAGGAAAAATAAATTGAAGAGTGTAGGGACTGAGGCGCCCAGAATTACAGGGTGTTACAGACACTCATCTCAACAGTTCCTCAGAGACTTTACACTGTGGTTACTTCATTATTGCCACTTATCACACACACACACTCTCTCTCCTGTCCCTTCCCATCTCTCCCTGTCCCTCCCTCTCTCTCTCTCCCTCCTCCTGACTTTCGCTTCTTCACAAGATTCACAATACCTTTGCCTATCACCCTATCTCTCCATAATTTTTTATTTCCCCTTATAATTCCTCTCCCTTCTCTTTCCCTCTCTCCCTCCCACACACAAATGTGTGGGTGGTCAGCTGGTGGGGGCAATGGGTGTGGGTGGGTTTATTGGGTGAGGAGAGAGTGTGAGAAGGAATGGTGTGTGCATACGTGGGAGGGTACGTGTGTGTGTATGTGTATGTGTGTGTGTGTGTGTGTGTGTGTGTGTGTGTGTGTGTTTGTGTGTGTGAGGTGTTAGAGATGGTGTGTGAGAGAGGTTTAGGTGTGAGAAAAACAATTTGGGCACCAGGTAAAGGTTACAGTTTCATCTAGAAAGGCGGTCAAAATAACACCCCTCAGCCTAAAAGGTTGCAAATATTGCATTGTACAATACTGGACTGTTTGTTGACACTGACCTAATGGTTGTTGTGGTTTGAAGTGGTTCATCAGAGCCTACAGGAAGACCGACATCCACCCAGCAAAGCAAACCTAAATTGTTTCTGTGAAAGTTCCCAGATCATTCGTTAGGTCACTGCAAATTTTCTCATGTCCAGTCATGGTGATGATTATAGAACATTTGTATAAAACATTCACTTGATATTGCAAGAACGCTCCTAGAACACATTTAATCTGTTCTTTAAAAAATCCCATAATGTTTCATTAGGTTGTGGGAAGATTGTGTGGACATGATAAGAGATTCTCAAAAGAGTTTCCAAACACAAAAACTGTCCAGTTGTGCTGATTACTGCAATCTTTCTATTAGGTTGCAAAAAACATTTGCCTGATGTTGCAAGAACATTCCCAGAACATGTTTTATTTTCTTTAAAAGTTCCTAAAACATTTATTTACGTAGTGGGAACATTGTGGGGATATGACAAAATAAATATTAGAGAGAAATATTATTGTGAAATGTTTTAATTGTCTGTATAATCAACGTACATATAGCTCTGACAGACATACTTACCTCACTGGACATGTCACCAGGGGTCTCTTCACAGTCCCCAAATCCAGAACGAATTCCATGTCCATGTTAATGTTTTTAAATGCTTATAAATTGTAAAGTATGTTTGTCTGTAATGTATTTTTTGTTATTGGTCGGACCCCAGGAAGACTAGCTGACACCATTGCCGTCAGCTAATGGGAATCCCAATAAAATCAAAATCAAACCTAAAACAAACATGTTATTAACGTCATAAAAACATACTTTTTTTCATTCTTAGAACATTAAGGGAATGTCCTGACCACCTAACTTAAACATTGTATGAATGTCATCACATCTTAGCATATTTGGTGAACCTACTTTGTGAAATGTACCCACACTGTTCCCACAACCTAATTACATGTTCTGGGAACCTTTAAAGAACTCAGAAAGGCGGTTCTTTCAACATTCTTGCAACATCAAAGGGATATTTTGTGCACCCTGATACACACATTATCTGAATGTCAGCACAACAGGACAGTTTTTGTGTTTTGGGAACATCTCTCTTGTCATGTCACCACAATGTTACCACAACCTAATGAAACATTCTGGGAACCTTTAAAGAACAGATGAAATGTGTTCTGGGAATGTTCTTGTAACATCAGGTGAATGTTTTTTGCGCCCTAAAAGAAACATTGTAGAATAATCTGTACAACTGGACAGTTTTTGTGTTTTGGGAGCATATACTTTGATGTTCCCACAATGTTCGCACCAGACTATTCCCACAACCTAATGAAACATTCTGGGAACCTTTAAAGAACAGACTAAATGTGTTCTGGGAATGTTTTTGTAACATCAAGTAAATGTTTTTTGCACCCTAAAAAAAACATAGTAGAATCATCCACACAATTGGAAAGCATTCTGGGAACCTTAAAGAATAGATTAAGGACTCTATTCAATCTGTAAAGTTAAAGCATTACAGATTCCGCAATATAAATGTAAAGGTAATTTCCAATTGAGCCGCATATGCAGCGTTTACCGTGAATGCAGTCTCCGCTAAACCGGGAACATTGCCTTTCAATCATGCTGTAACGCTGAACTTCCACAGTGAGGATTGAATAGAGCCCTAAATGTTTTATTCTATAGGAACATTCTTGCAACATCAGGCAAATGTGTTATACAAACATTCTATAATCATCACCACAAATGGACAGTTCTTGTGTTATCAGAACATTTGCTGCGACCTAACGAATGTTCTGGGAACTTTCACAGAACCAATTATGGTTTGCTGGGAAAACAGTACTGGTACATGTACATTGTGTTATTAGATTAGCTGGAAAACTAATGAGAACTTTTGGGGAATGTTCTGTGGTGGTTGTTACAGATGTTGTGCACATTTTAATACAACAATTAAAATTACCTCATGGTTGTTGTGGTTTGCGATAATTTCTCCAGTGTCTACTCTGAGACTGGCTGGTCATACTGTACGGAGAATTGTCTCCGTTTTCCACTGAGAGTTTGTTCTGTGGTCCAGTTCTGCCTGGCTGGCCAGTCAAGGTCAGTTCCCCCAGCCCGACCATTTGGTCATTGCCTCTTCAGCATTTCCACACAGTCCAAGCAAGTTTGGCAGCGCTGATTCATAGAATACATTTTGTTGGACACAAACTAGTGTGGGGTAGAGGGTGTGAGGGAGAATGTGTGATTGGGCAAGAGAGAACACACTAACATTGTTTTATTACATCTCAGCTAAAGCACCCTCTCTTTCTGGTACCTCCCTAGGCTTTTGGAGTTGTGATCCTGTCCCTGCTGCTACGCTCTTAGAAAAAATAGTTCCAAAAGGGTTATTCAGATGTCCCCATAGGATAACCCTTTTGGGTTCCAGGTAGAACCCTCTGTGGAAAGGGTTTTACATGGAACCCAAAAGGGATCTACCTGGAACAAAACATGTTTTTCTAGGAATCAAAAAGGGTTCTTCAAAGGGTTCTCCTATGGGGACAGCTGAAGAACCCTTTTAGGTCCCACATAGCACCTTATTTTCTAAGCGTGTAGGATGTGTCTTCATGTGGGGATGGGATGTTTCCCCTCTGACATTATGACTATACTGAGGAGACAGTTCACAATATGTTCTATAAGATGCTATTCTATTAGACGCTGTATGCCAAGACTTCCCTTTATCAAACTCTCTTTATTTCTGTCTAGTCTAAAGTGTTTAATTACCTGGGTATATCAGATACCACAACAAGTCATATGGTTAATAATTGTAAATGCTCAATGCGCTCTCTCTCTCTCTCTCTCTCTCTCTCTCTCTCTCTCTCTCTCTCTCTCTCTCTCTCTCTCTCTCTCTCTCTCTCTCTCTCTCTCTCTCTCTCTCTCTCTCTCTCTCTCTCTGTGTTCTCCAGAGATGTTGGAGTCTAATAACTTGGTGACGTTTGAGGGCTTGGTGAATAGCTCCGCCTACCACACGTTCCTTTTGGACGAGGAGAAGGGTCGTCTGGTGGTGGGAGCCAAGGACCACATCTTCTCCTTCAACCTAGTAAACATCAGCAGAGATCTGGCACAGGTAACAGTTACAATACACTGATAATGCATTATAATCAATACACTTGCATATATACACCATAGTCTGCTTGTAGTCTGTCTGTCTATACAGATGTAGGATCTTCATTCGAGACAGTTTGCTACAAAAGGAAATGTGAATTATTACGTGGATTATAATTAATGGACAATTTTGTAGGGGTTGATACATTTCAAATTGTAAATTACAAACTTCCTCACCCCTGTCCGTTTTAGCTAGTCTCAGCCAGGTGTCCAGGGACTCTGTTTCTACCATAGAGATAGATAGAGGACTCATCTTTGTATCTGTGCCATTATAACGTCTGTGACAGCATAGGCAGCGCTATTGAGGCAATATCCATTTTGAAGTATTACATTTTCTTACATTTACATTTACATTTAAGTCATTTAGCAGACGCTCTTATCCAGAGCGACTTACAGTTAGTGAGTGCATACATTCTTTTTTATACTGGCCACCTGTGGGAATCGAACCCACAACCCTGGCGTTGCAAACGCCATGCTCTACTGAGCTACATCCCTGCCGGCCATTCCCTCCCCTACCCTGGACGACGCTGGGCCAATTGTGCGCCGCCCCATGGGTCTCCCGGTCGCGGCCGGCTACGACAGAGCCTGGATTCGAACCAGGATCTCTAGTGGCACAGCTAGCACTGCGATGCAGTGCCTTAGAACAATTGGCTGATCCCTCCTGATGACCCGGTTGAACATGACTCTAACAGGGTCACCAGTAGGGATCAGCCAATGAAGTTGGAAGTCCCACCCAGTTGACTACATATAAATGGTGGAAGCCCTCAATGGCGCTGCCCATGCTAATACAGCCTTTTGGTACCTAGAGGCCTCTATCATTCTATATGGTTTCTACAGAGAAGTGGCTGATGATTAATTCAGACCTGAGCTGTCGCACAGGATCTCACACTGCGCCAGGCGTGTTAGCCACTCCCTGCACACCTGGATGAATAATGGAGTAAACGGAAACAAAGTGGAGAACAAATCACATTGTGACTCCTCTACCTCTACCTCCACCACGCACATACACATATGAACATGCACAGGTGCGCAAGCAGACACATACACATCAACGCAATCTCATAAAATATGAGCTGCCTCCTACAAAAGTAAATTTTGTAGTAACGTTGCTGGCAGAAGCACCTCAGCTAATTTTTAAGGCCTGTTAGCTGACCAGCTGCTTGGTCGAGGGGTTAGGGTTAGGGACTGGTTGAAGTTAGGATTGCTAGTGGCTGATTAAAGTTATTGTATCTATGTGTATTGTGTAGTGAAGTGTCCTTATCTCTCTCTGTGTCTGTGTAGATCCCGTGGCCTGCCTCCACCTCCAGAAGAGATGAGTGTAAATGGGCAGGAAAGGACCTCATTGTGAGTAGCTACCACATCTTACACTTTTACACTATCTCTCCCTCCGGAAGTACTGCTTTTTAGAGTACAGTGTGTTTGTGTAATCTGTGTGTTGACACATGGACAGGAAGCTCTGAATCTGATCATAATCCCCTGGCCAAGATAGAGACATTACATGACCTTAATCATCTAGAGTCCAACCCATAGACTGTAAGAAATATGGACGAAGACTTTGATGACGACACCCCATTGTTTCCTATGAGAATCCTCAGTGACGCATTTGAAGATCAGAAAGTGTCATTTCAGCATGTCACCATCTTGCTACATGTTTTTGGAAACATCACATGAGCAGTTTGAGCTACTCTAGGAAGTGACGTTGTAGGCTAGCTCAGTGTATCTTAAGTTGAAGGCTGACCGGGGACCTGCAGGCTGGCATTAGCAACTAAATTATTATTTACATTTTGTCTGTGTGTGATTTTAAAGTAATCAGTTCAAGGACATACATCTGGTGAAATAAAAGCAATTATTGGTTCAATGTTTTTTTATATAGCCACGAATATTGACCACAAAGATCGCCATTTTCTCATTCACTATAATGGGGTGTCCTGTTTTTTGGAAACTATGCCTGCAGTACTGCGGTCAGCATTCAACTTGAAATCCTCAATGTGCTTTCAACTTGAAATCCTCAATCCTCAATGTGCTTTCAACACAGGAGCAGTATCCTACTGTAACATCAGTTATGGCTGTGTAAAATAGAGCATGGCTTCTGTCTACACAGTCATATGGCATTAGAAATTCCCACCGCCATATCACAAGATAATTTAGGTGTGTGTTTTCTTCAGCCTAAGAAGAGTCATGTCGATACCAGCAGCACTTCTATGCTACATGTGTCCTCCTTGCATGACTAGCTCAGTCGTGTATATTTTTCCTTTATATCTGTCTGAATACAAGCAGTACAATGTGTAAAGACTCAGAGAGACAGTTCCAATCTCTCTCATTCTGACTTCCTTCTCAGACACAGCCTGGGGCCATGTGTTGCCTGCAATATAAAATCATAGCTCTGCTGCGTCTGCCTCACTGAGTTCACAAGATCAAGGTCAGGCTATGCTGAGTTTCTATAGGGCTGATTTGAAGGGCCATCAGGTCTTTTGTGTGTGTGTGTTTTCTGTAAACATTCTGGAAGGGATGAGCAGGGAGCCCTGAAGGATGGTCTTTGTGTGTGAAGGGCAGAGGAGAGAGGGAGGAGAGGAAGGAAAAGAGGGCAGAGGGGAGAAGGAGAGAGAGAGAGGTAGCAGGACTACAGATGTCCTTCGATGAACTGGAACAAAGACACTTGTGAACATGGGGAAGACTGTGAAAGAGAGATGAGAAAGAGAAAATAATAGAAGGAGAAATTGCTAATTTACTGTACATCTATGAAGAAGGGAGGGTGATACACAGAGCCAGGAAAGGTTTTATTAAATCTGCACATCTGCACAACCAGCTAAACCGCCCTGAAATGACAGACAGTTCTTCGGTTGACAACAAATGCATACACAATCAACAGAGCTGCTTTCTGTTGGTGACCTTCTAAAGGCAGATACATGTAATCATGCATTATTTGTTTTTCTGTTTTCTCATCAGTGTGATGACATTCATTTTCATATGAGGTCAGGCCTGTTGCCTGCTCAGGCATGTGCTGACAGATCACGGGAAACAGGCTTTGTAGCATGGAGACACACATACCCACACACACATACACACTACACTACACTACACTACACTGCACAGTAAACTCAGATGAGGTTACAGTATGTAATGCTCATAACATTTTGTTGTTGTGGGAAGGTTTCTGGTTCGTTGCAGGTTAGTTGCAAGGCTGTTTCTGCATTAAAAGGTCTCACTGTTGATGTCCATCATAAAATCCCAGCTGCTTTAATACTCATCCCTGATCCTTTCTGATCAGGAGTCAGGATAGGAGAGAGGTCAGTGATTGCATATGGGGAGGGGGAGATGGAGAGAGAAATATAGGAGAGAGATATAGAGATAATTAAATAAAGAGGGAAAAACAGAGAATTACAGATTACTGGCCTCAATCTGAACAGTGAGTTGTTGAGTTACTACACAGCACAACAGTCTGGATTATCTCTGAAACAGCAGAAACAGCACTCACTCAGCTGGCCTGGGCATGATGTCATTGTTACAGTATAAACAATCAGGGCTGTTCCTTTCAACAACATTGTTATTCACATGTACAGTGGGGAGAACAAGTATTTGATACACTGCCCATTTTTGCAGGTTTTCCTACTTACAAAGCATGTAGAGGTCTGTAATTTTTATCATAGGTACACTTCAACTGTGAGAGACGGAATCTAAAACAAAAATCCAGAAAATCACATTGTATGATTTTTAAGTAACTAATTTGCATTTTATTGCATGACATAAGTATTTGATCACCTACCAACCAGTAAGAATTCCGGCTCTCACAGACCTGTTAGTTTTTCTTTAAGAAGCCCTCCTGTTCTCCACTCAATACCTGTATTAACTGCACCTGTTTGAACTCGTTACCTGTATAAAAGACACCTGTCCACACACTCAATCAAACAGACTCCCACCTCTCCACAATGGCCAAGACCAGAGAGCTGTGTAAGGACATCAGGGATAAAATTGTAGACCTGCACAAGGCTGGGATGGGTTACAGGACAATAGGCAAGCAGCTTGGTGAGAAGGCATCAACTGTTGGCGCAATTATTAGAAAATGGAAGAAGTTCAAGATGACGGTCAATCACCCTCGGTCTGGGGCTCCATGCAAGATCTCACCTCGTGGGGCATCAATGATCATGAGGAAGGTGAGGGATCAGCCCAGAACTACACGCAGGACCTGGTCAATGACCTGAAGAGAGCTGGGACCACAGTCTCAAAGAAAACCATTAGTAACACACTACGCCGTCATGGATTAAAATCCTGCAGCGCACGCAAGGTCCCCCTGCTCAAGCCAGCACATGTCCAGGGCCATCTGAAGTTTGCCAATGACCATCTGGATGATCCAGAGGAGGAATGGGAGAAGGTCATGTGGTCTGATGAGACAAAAATAGAGCTTTTTGGTCTAAACTCCACTCGCCGTGTTTGGAGGAAGAAGAAGGATGAGTACAACCCCAAGAACACCATCCCAACCGTGAAGCATGGAGGTGGAAACATCATTCTTTGGGGATGCTTTTCTGCAAAGGGGACAGGACGACTGCACCGTATTGAGGGGAGGATGGATGGGGCCATGTATCGCGAGATCTTGGCCAACAACCTCCTTTCCTCAGTAAGAGCATTGAAGATGGGTCGTGGCTGGGTCTTCCAGCATGACAACGACCCGAAACACACAGCCAGGGCAACTAAGGAGTGGCTCCGTAAGAAGCATCTCAAGGTCCTGGAGTGGCCTAGCCAGTCTCCAGACCTGAACCCAATAGAAAATCTTTGGAGGGAGCTGAAAGTCCGTATTGCCAGCGACAGCCCCGAAACCTGAAGGATCTGGAGAAGGTCTGTATGGAGGAGTGGGCCAAAATCCCTGCTGCAGTGTGTGCAAACCTGGTCAAGACCTACAGGAAACGTATGATCTCTGTAATTGCAAACAAAGGTTTCTGTACCAAATATTAAGTTCTGCTTTTCTGATGTATCAAATACTTATGTCATGCAATAAAATGCAAATTAATTACTTAAAAATCATACAATGTGATTTTTGTTTTAGATTCAGTCTCTCACAGTTGAAGTGTACCTATGATAAAAATTACAGACCTCTACATGCTTTGTAAGTAGGAAAACCTGCAAAATCGGCAGTGTATCAAATACTTGTTCTCCCCACTGTAGATGAGGTTGTTCCCTGCATATTCTTGGAATATTATTTATCGATTATTCAGACAGGACAAGCCTTTAATTCTGATTACAGATGCCCTTCATTCCTTCAACCTAAATGTTTGTTTTTCAGCAATCATAGCTCTATGTGATGTTGTGTGAAGTCCAGAGAGGATTTTACACTTTTCTCTGTCCAGTGGATCAGCTCTGGATAGGAGGGCTTACTTCTGAGGGACAAACTGGGTTTTGACCCAACAGCTTCAGACAGCTTTATTCTCTGTCTGTTAGTTGTTTTCATAAACTGTTTATCTCCTGCGTACCCAAGATATACAAAATCTCTCTCATTTTCTATCTCCAGAGTGAATGCTCTAACTTCATCAAGGTGTTGCAGCCATTTAACCAGACCCATCTGTATGTATGTGGAACTGGAGCCTTCCACCCTGTCTGTGCCTACCTGGAGGTGGGGAAGAAACTAGAGGTATGCCAACCTGCATTGTTACTATTCACACATTTATTCATCTTTGTGCCCACCCATCGGTCTGCTTACTCCAGTAATCTAGCTCTAGTGTTCAACTATTTACTGACCAATATGACAACATAAGCCGTGGTAGAGGGCACGTCATGTTTCTGCTGACTGATCCAAGCCTTGTATGAGCTACAGCTAGATAGCAGCGTTAAGAAAAACTCTACACTATAATGTGAGATTACGGTTTTGGCTTTCGATTTAAAATCATAAACCGTGCCATGGAGGTATTCTCTGAATCGTAATGATTCACTGATGGCCTTAGGAAAAATGGTTTTATTCGTTCAGTAAATGAGGTGGAAAATTAAACACAGAGTTCCATCGTCCAAAAGCTCCTCAATTCATTCCTTTACAATTGAAATGCTGTGTGTATGCCTGTGTTCTACGTCTCCTCTTCGTTATGTCAGTGAGTCAGGCTTATAAATGTGTTTCCTATTCATTAGACTGCAGAGAATAGAGAGGGAGAATCTCTCTGAGAATAGTCGTCCCCGCTCTTAACTGCCCGGCTGGGCCCACTTGTTAAAGTGACTCTATGACAGGGGTGTCCTACCCCAGTTATGTTTTCGCTCCAACCCCAGTTATAACTAACCTGGTTCAGCTTATCAAACAGCTAATTATTAGAATCAGGTGTGCTAGATTAGGGTTGGAGTGAAAACCTACAGGATAGTAGCTCTCCAGGAACAGGGTTGGAGAACCCGGCTCTATGAGAATGTAAAAAATCAAATTCTGCAAAAATAGAGATACAATGTTTTTTTCCAAGACGCCAGCATTATGCATTGATGTCAATGGGACTTTGACCTAAAATCTGAGTTCTAAATTATCTTTATTTTGACCTATTTCTTATGTAACAGGACAGTGTGTTCAGGCTGGAGCCCCAGATAGAGAACGGTCGAGGGAAAAGCCCTTATGACCCCAAGCTGCTCACAGCATCCATGCTCATTGGTGAGTGACCCCAACAAACTCACACGCTCAACTTTCTGTATCAAGGCACTAATTTACCCCTGAACTTTTAAACACACTTAAAGAGGAAGTTAAACCTCTTCTCTCATCTCCACTCATTCATTAAGCATATTTACAGTTAAGAGGAAGTGGATGAATGACAGGGCTGGGTATATACAGTATAGTGTTCATAATTAGGAGTACTCTACAGCGGACACCCACTCATTTCCAAGCCTGTAAGAGTGGTAGATGTACAGTGCATTCGGAAAGTATTCAGTTCCCTTGACTTTTTCCACATTTTGTTACGTTAGAGCCTTATTCTAAAATGGATTAAATAAAAATAAATCCTCATCTATCTACACACAATACCCCATAATGACAAAGCGAAAACAGGTTTTTACAAATTTTTGCAAATGTATTAAAAATAAAAAAAGAGAAAAAAAACAGAAATAACTTATTTACATTAATATTCAGAAAGTACTGAGTGAAGGGTCTGAATACATATGTAAATATGATATTACATACAGTGAGGGAAAAAAAATATTTGATCCCCTGCTGATTTTGTAAGTTTGCCCACTGACAAAGAAATGATCAGTCAATAATTTTAATGGTAGGTTTATTTGAACAGTGAGAGACAGAATAACAACAACCAAATCCAGAAAAACGCATGTCAAAAATGTTATAAATTGATTTGCATTTTAATGAGGGAAATAGGTATTTGACCCCCTCTCAATCAGAAAGATTTCTGGCTCCCAGGTGTCTTTTATACAGGTAACGAGCTGAGATTAGGAGCACACTCTTAAAGGGAGTGCTCCTAATCTCAGATTGTTACCTGTATAAAAGACACCTGTCCACAGAAGCAATCAATCAATCAGATTCCATACTCTCCACCACGGCCAAGACCAAAGAGCTCTCCAAGGATGTCAGGGACAAGATTGTAGACCTACAAGACCATCGCCAAGCAGCTTGGTGAGGAGGTGACAACAGTTGGTGCGATTATTCACAAATGGAAGAAACACAAAAGAACTGTCAATCTCCCTCGGCCTGGGGCTCCATGCAAGATCTCACCTCGTGGAGTTGCAATGATCATGAGAACGGTGAGGAATCAGCCCAGAACTACACGGGAGGATCTTGTCAATGATCTCAAGGCAGCTGGGACCATAGTCACCAAGAAAACAATTGGTAACACTAAGCCGTGAAGGACTGAAATCCTGCAGCGCCCGCAAGGTCCCCCTGCTCAAGAAAGTACATATACAGGGCCGTCTGAAGTTTGCCAATGAACATCTGAATGATTCAGAGGAGAACTGGGTGAAAGTGTTGTGGTCAGATGAGACCAAAATCGAGCTCTTTGGCATCAACTCAACTCGCCGTGTTTGGAGGAGGAGGAATGCTGCCTATGACCCCAAGAACACCATCCCCACCGTCAAACATGGAGGAGGAAACATTATGCTTTGGGGGTGTTTTTCTGCTAAGGGGACAGGACAACTTCACTGCATCAAAGGGACGATGGACGAGGCCATGTACCGTCAAACCTTCCCTCAGCCAGGGCATTGAAAATGGGTTGTGGGTGGGTATTCCAGCATGACAATGATCCAAAACACACGGCCAAGGCAACAAAGGAGTGGCTCAAGAAGAAGCACATTAAGGTCCTGGAGTGGCCTAGCCAGTCTCAAGACCTTAATCCCAGAAAAAATCTTTGGAGGGAGCTGAAGGTTTGAGTTGCCAAACGTCAGCCTCAAAACATTAATGACTGAGATGTGTGCAAACCTGGTGGCCAACTACAAGAAACGTCTGACCTCTGTGATTGCCAACAAGGGTTTTGCCACCAAGTACTAAGTCATGTTTTGCAGAGGGGTCAAATACTTATTTCCCTCATTAAAATGCAAATCAATTTATAACATATTTGACATGCATTTTTCTGGATTTTGTTGTTGTTATCCTGTCTCTCACTGTTCAAATAAACCTACCATTAAAATTATAGACTGATCATGTCTTTGTCAGTGGGCAAACGTACAAAATCAGCAGGGGATCAAATACTTTTTTTCCTCACTGTATACAGTTGAAGTCGGAAGTTTACATACACCTTAGCCAAACATAACGATGGTCATTATGGCCAAACAGTTCTATTTTTGTTTCATCAGACCAGAGGACATTTCTCCAAAAAGTACGATCTTGGTCCCCATGTGCAGTTGCAAACCATAGTCTGGCTTTTTTATGGTGGTTTTGGAGCAGTGGCTTCTTCCTTGCTGAGCAACCGTTCAGGTTCTGTCGATATAGGACTTGTTTTACTGTAGATACTTTTGTACCTGTCTCCTCTAGCATCTTCACAAGGTCCTTTGCTGTTGTTCTGGGATTGATTTGCTCTTTTCGCACCAAAGTACGTTCATCTCTAGATAGCAGGAAACATCGCCTTCCTGAGTGGTAGGATGGCTGCGTGCACCCGTGGTGTTTATACTTGCGTACAATTGTTTGTACAGATGAACGTGGTTCCTTCAGCCGTTTGGAAATTGCTTTCAAGGATGAGCCAGACTTGTGGAGGTCTACTATTTTTATTAGCTGATTTCTTTTGATTTTTCCATGATGTCAAGCAAAGAGGCACTGAGTTTGAAGGTAGGTCTTGAAATACATCCAATTGACTAAAATGATGTCAATTAGCCTATCAGAAGCTTCTAAAGCCATGGCATCATTTTCTGGAATTTTCCAAGCTGTTTAAAGGCACAGTCAATTTAGTGTATGTAAACTTCTGACCCACTGGAATTGTGATACAGTAAATTATAAGTGAAATAATCTGTCTGTAAACAATTGTTGGAAAAATTTATTGTGTCATGCACAAAGTAGATGTCCTAACCGACTTGCCACAACTATAGTTTTCTAAAAAGAAATTTGTGGAGTGGTTGAAAAACGATTTTTAATGACTCCAACCTGAGTGTATGTAAACTTCCGACTTCAACTGTATATATACAGTGGTGGAAAAAAGTATTTAGTCAGCCCCAAATTGTGCAAGTTCTCCCACTTAAAAAGATGAGAGAGGCCTGTAATTTTCATCATAGGTACACGTCAACTATGACAGACAAATTGAGAATATTTTTTCCAGAAAATCACATTGTAGGATTTTTTATGAATTTATTTGCAAATTATTGTGGAAAATAAGTATTTGGTCACCTACAAACAAGCAAGATTTCTGGCTCTCACAGACCTGTAACTTCTTCTTTAAGAGGCTCCTCTGTCCTCCACTCATTACCTGTATTAATGGCACCTGTTTGAACTTGTTATCAGTATAAAAGACACCTGTCCACAACCTCAAACAGTCACACTCCAAACTCCACTATGGCCAAGACCAAAGAGCTGTCAAAGGACACCAGAAACAATATTGTAGACCAGCACCAGGCTGGGAAGACTGAATCTGCAATAGGTAAGCAGCTTGGTTTGAAGAAATCATCTGTGGGAGCAATTATTAGGAAATGGAAGACATACAAGACCAATGATAATCTCCCTCGATCTGGGGCTCCACGCAAGATCTCACCCTGTGGGGTCAAAATGATCACAAGAACGGTTAGCAAAAATCCCAGAACCACACGGGGGGACCTAGTGAATGACCTGCAGAGAGTTGGGACCAAAGTAACAAAGCCTACCATCAGTAACACACTACGCCGCCAGGGACTCAAATCCTGCAGTGCCAGACGTGTCCCCCTGCTTAAGCCAGTACATGTCCAGGCCCGTCTGAAGTATGCTAGAGTGCATTTGGATGATCCAGAAGAGGATTGGGAGAATGTCATATGGTCAGATGAAACCAAAATATAACTTTTTGGTAAAAACTCAACTCGTCATGTTTGGAGGACAAAGAATGCTGAGTTGCATCCAAAGAACACCATACCTACTGTGAAGCATGGGGGTGGAAACATCATGCTTTGGGGCTGTTTTTCTGCAAAGGGACCAGGACGACTGATCCGTGTAAAGGAAAGAATGAATGGGGCCATGTATCGTGAGATTTTGAGTGAAAACCTCCTTCCATCAGCAAGGGCATTGAAGATGAAACGTGGCTGAGTCTTTCAGCATGACAATGATCCCAAACACACCGCCCGGGCAACGAAGGAGTGGCTACATAAGAAGCATTTCAAGGTCCTGGAGTGGCCTAGCCAGTCTCCAGATCTCAACCCCATAGAAAATCTTTGGAGGGAGTTGAAAGTCCGTGTTGAACAGCGACAGCCCCAAAACATCACTGCTCTAGAGGAGATCTGCATGGAGGAATGGGCCAAAATACCAGCAACAGTGTGTGAAAACCTTGTGAAGACTTACAGAAAACGTTTGACCTGTGTCATTGCCAACAAAGGGTATATAACAAAGTATTGAGAAACTTTTGTTATTGACCAAATACTTATTTTCCACCATAATTTGCAAATAAATTCATAAAAAATCCTACAATGTGATTTTCAGGATTTTTTTCTTATTATTTTGTCTGTCATAGTTGAAGTGTACCTATGATGAAAATTACAGGCCTCTCTCATCTTTTTAAGTGGGAGAACTTGCACAATTGGTTGCTGACTAAATACTTTTTCTCAAAAAAATAAAGGGAACACTTAAACAACACAATTTAACTCCAAGTCAATCACACTTCTGTGAAATCAAACTGTCCACTTAGGAAGCAACACTGATTGACAAAAAATGTAACATGCTGTTGTGCAAATGGAATAGACAACACGTGGAAATTATAGGCAATTAGCAAGACACCCCCAATAAAGGACTGGTTTTGCAGGTGGTGACCACAGACCACTTCTCAGTTCCTATGCTTCCTGGCTTATGTTTTGGTCACTTTTGAATGCTGGCGTTGCTTTCACTCTAGTGGTAGCATGAGACGGAGTCTACAACCCACACAAGTGGCTCAGGTAGTGCAGCTCATCCAGCTCATGTGCTTACAGCCCAACACCGTGCAGGACGTTTGGCATTTGCCAGAGAACCCCAAGATTGGCAAATTTGCCACTGGCGCCCTGTGTTCTTCACAGATGAAAGCAGGTTCACACTGAGCACATGTGACAGATGTCTGGAGACGCCGTGGAGAACATTCTGCTGCCTGCAACATCCTCCAGCATGACCGGTTTGGCGGTGGGTCAGTCATGGTGTGGGGTGGCATTTATTTGGGGGGACGCACAGCCCTCCATGTGCTCGCCAGAGGTAGCCTGACTGCCATTAGGTACCGAGATGAGATCCTCAGACCTCTTGTGAGACCATATGCTGGTGCGGTTGGCCCTGGGTTCCTCCTAATGCAAGACAATGCTAGACCTCATGTGGCTGGAGTGTGTCAGCAGTTCCTGCAAGAGGAAGGCATTGATGCTATGGACTGGCCCGCCCGTTCCCCAGACCTGAATCCAATTGAGCACATCTGGGACATCATGTCTCGCTCCATCCACCAACGCCACGTTGCACCACAGACTGTCCAGGAGTTGGCGGATGCTTTAGTCCAGGTCTGGGAGGAGATCCCTCAGGAGACCATCCGCCACCTCATCAGGAGCTTGCCAGGCGTTGTAGGGAGGTCATACAGGCACGTGGAGGCCACACACACTACTGAGCCTCATTTTGACTTGTTTTAATGACATTACATCAAAGTTGGATCAGCCTGTAGTGTGGTTTTCCACTTTAATGTTGAGGGTGACTCCAAATCCAGACCTCCATGGGTTGATAAATTTGATTTCCATTGATAATTTTTGTGTGATTTTGTTGTCAGCACATTCAACTATGTAATGAAAAAAGTATTTAATAAGATTATTTCATTCATTCAGATCTAGGATGTGTTATTTTAGTGTTCCCTTAATTTTTTGGAGCAGTGTATATATTTTTTTGTGCAACATCAAAAAAAAAATACGGTTTTTACTTTGTCATTATGGGGTATTGTGTGTAGATTGATGAGCGGGGGAAAAAACTATTGAATAAATGTTAGAATAAGGCTGTAACGTAACAAAATGTGAAAGTCAAGGGGTCTGAATACTTTCTGAATGCACTGTGTGTGTGTGTGTGTGTGTGTGTGTGTGTGTGTGTGTGTGTGTGTGTGTGTGTGTGTGTGTGTGTGTGTGTGCGTGTACGTGTCAGCTTCATTTCTTCAACATGTTCATCACCAGGACCAGTCATACTATATGACATCACACCACCCCAACCAACAGATGGTCATTTTCCAGCCCATGACCCCTTTATCTCTCTCTCCTCTTTCTCCTCTCACCTGTCTGCCTCCTCTCTCTCTCTCCTCTCACCCCTGTCTCCCTCCTCCTCTCACCCCTGTCTCCCTCCTCCTCTCTCTCTCCTCATTCTCCTCTCACCCCTGTCTCCCTCCTCCTCTCTCTCTCCTCTCACCCCTGTCTCCCTCCTCCTCTCTCTCTCCTAATTCTCCTCTCACCCCTGTCACCCTCCTCCTCTCTCTCTCCTCATTCTCCTCTCACCCCTGTCTCCCTCCTCCTCTCTCTCTCCTCATTATCCTCTCACCCGTGTCTCCCCTACTCCTCTCTCTCTCCCCTCTCTCCTTTCATGCCCTCTTCATGCAGCCAGCTACCTGGCCCTCTGAGTCTCTTCCTGTTAAATCAGGCTTTCACACCCACTTGTTCTGGTTCATTAAATGGTAGATGAAGGTGTTCCTTGTGACAACACATTCTACCTGTATTTTTAAGCCTGCAGGCACCATAGTGTACCTGCTAGACTAATACAGACGCTTGACACCTGTACATGAAAGGTTATTAGACACACACTCACACTCACACACAAACACTCATATGCATGCACTGACACTTGCACACGCATACAAACACGTAACGCAGCGTACATGCACACATACACAGGCACAGGCACAGGCACACGCACACACACACACCTGATATTGTCCTCCTCCTCTGTCCTCCAGATGGCGAACTGTATTCTGGAACATCAGCTGACTTCATGGGGCGGGACTTTGCCATTTTCCGTACTCTGGGACAGCATCACCCAATCAGAACAGAGCAACACGACTCCCGCTGGCTGAACGGTGAGATGGAGATAAAGAGCATTCTCAGTTCTAATGATCTCAGTTCATTGAACTACACTTGCATGATGAGTAACTTTGCTTGAGTCTTGAAGACTTATGTTAGCTCCGCAAGCCGATGCCTTTAGCTCAGCTAGCTAAAAGTCTGTTGGCATGCAGACGAGCCGGATTAAAACCATCTTAATTTGAGACAGAAAGTGTCTCAAAGACGGAATCTAAAAACACGAACAGACAGAAGCTGTGACAGTAAGTTGTTCTCAGAGTAAGATAACAAAGGAGACATACAGAGAAGACCGTGGAGAACTATTGTTAAGTGTTAAATCCTCTGTGTGATTGACATGACTGCAGAGAGGGCGTGGTAGCAGACACAGTATGTTAAGGATTTTACTGGGGAAGACCTCACGGATTCCCTATTTCATTATTTGTTAAATTATTTCTTTTTTTGTGTAGACCCCAGGTTTGTGAGTGTCCATCTGATCCCAGAGAGTGACAACCAAGAGGATGACAAGATCTACCTGTTCTTCAGAGAGAATGCTATGGATGGGGAACACGCAGGGAAGGCTACACAAGCACGCATCGGACAGCTCTGCAAGGTGCACACACAAACACACTCGGACACCTTAGACTGAAACAGCTTCCTCTATCTCTAACAGAGTAAATGAGTGACAGCGTGTTTTCCATAATGGATGCTTTCATAACTAGGTATCTCTCTCCTCTCAGGTTATATTTAGCTGTGAGGTTTGTTGTGTTAGTGGCTCTCCTCTTACTGAGGGAAACCTGAGAGGGAGAGGTGGTTAATAAATGACACTAGCGCCAGAGAGAAAGAAAGAGAGCACATAACAATGGTGGTACTGTTAGGATAATGTCTGGTATTGGCACAGACTAGTGTCTCTTCAGCCACCATGTAGCATACACACGCACACCCTCCCCCCTCCCAGGCTGATCTCTCAGTATGTGAGAAATTTGCTCTTCTCTACTCAACACAATCCATTCATTATACAGGATGTCAGCCTTAATAGACAGTAATAAATCACTGTGAATCTGGGTGTGGATGTGTTTATTTTCTCACACTGGGAGCCTGTATTGTGTCGACGTGTCCAGAAAAACAAACACGCAAATGCAGACTAAAGTCACTTTTGTTTTGATAAAGTAATATAAGAATCTGTAAGACAGCTCCATTAAGCCGTTGTTGTCTGTTCAGGTGTCAATCATAGTTATAAAATGCAGTATTGTAGTATTGTTTTGTAGGGGGATGTAGTAAATCTTTGAGAGGTTCATTCTGGACTCTGGTATTTCCTCTATCAGAATGACTTTGGAGGCCACAGGAGTCTTGTGAATAAGTGGACCACGTTCCTGAAGGCCAGACTGGTCTGTTCTGTACCTGGACTCAACGGCATAGACACACACTTTGACGAACTTCGTGAGTGTTTAACTACTACTGTGTATGTGTTGTATTCTATGTCGTGTGTGTGTCTGTGTGGGTATGGCTGGCCATGCTTTCTACTTGGCTACCCCTCACCCGGCCACCAGCTCTGCAGCCTCCGCTGCAACTTGCCCATGCCCCCCCTGCTTCTCCTTCACCCAAATTCAGACAGCTGATGTTCTAAAAGAGCTGCAAAATCTGAACCCCTACAAATCAGCTGGGCTAGACAATCTGGACCCTTTCTTTCTAAAATTAGCTGCCGAAATTGTCGCAACCCCTATTACTAGCCTGTTCAACCTCTCATATCATCTGAGATCCCCAGAGATTGGAAAGCTGCCACGGTCATCCCTCTCTTCAAAGGGGTTGACACTCTAGATTCAAACTGTTACAGACCTATATCCATCCCGTCCTGCCTTTCGAAAGTATTTGAAAGCCAAGTTAAAAAACAGATCACCGACCATTTTGAATTCCACCGTACCTTCTCCGCTATGCAATCTGGTTTCCGAGCTGGTCATGGGTGCACCTCAGCCACGCTCAAAGTCCAAAACTATATTATAATATATATCGATAAAAGACAGTACTGTGCAGCCGTCTTCATCGACCTGGCCAAGGCTTTCGACTCTATCAATCACCGCATACTTCTTGGCAGACTAAATAGCCTTGGTTTCTCAAATGACTGCCTCACCTGGTTCACCAACTACTTCTCAGATGGAGTTCAATGTGTCAAATCGGAGGGCCTGTTGTCTGGACCTCTGGCAGTCTCTATGGAGGTGCCACAGGGTTCAATTCTCGGGCCGACTCTATTCTCTGTGTATCTCAATGATGTCGCTCTTGCTGCTGGTGACTCTCAGATCCACTTATACGCAGACGACACCATTTTGTATACATCTGGCCCTTCATTGGACACTGTGTTAACAAACCTCCAAACGAGCTTCAATGCCATACAACACTCCTTCTGTAGCCTCCAACTGCTAGTAAAACTAAATGCATGCTCTTCAATCAAACGCTGCTTGCACCCGCCCGCCCGACTAGAATCACTACTCTCGGCAGGTCTGACTTAGAATATGTGGACAACTACAAATATCTAGGTGTCTGGTTAGACCGTAAACTCTCCTTCCAGACTCACATTAAGCATCTCCAATCCAAAGTTCAATCTAAAATCGGCTTCCTATTTCGCAACAAAGCCTCCTTCACTCATGCTGCCAAACATGCCCTCGTAAAACGGACTATCCTACCGAACCTTGACTTCGGCGATGTCATTTATAAAATAGACTCCAACACTCAACTCAGCAAATTGGATGTATTCTATCACAGTGCCATCCATTTTGTCCATTTCGTCTCCCGAGTGGCGCAGTGGTCTAAGGCACTGCATCGCAGTGCTAGCTGTGCCACTAGAGATCCTGGTTCGAATCCAGGCTCTGTCGTAGCCGGCCGCGACCGGGAGACCCATTGGGCGGCGCACAATTGGCTCAGCGTCGTCCAGGGTAGGGGAGGGAATGACCGGCAGGGATGTAGCTCAGTTGGTAGAGCATGGCGTTTGCAACGCCAGGGATGTGGGTTTGATTCCCATGGGGGGCCAGTATAAAAAATTATGTATGCACTCACTAACTGTAAGTCGCTCTGGATAAGAGCGTCTGCTAAATGACTAAAATGTAAATGTAAATGTAAAATGTCACCAAAGCCCCATATACTACCCACCATTGTGACCTGTACGCTCTCGTTGGCTGGACCTCACTACATATTTGTCGCCAAACCCACTGGCTCCAGGTCATCTATAAATCACTGCTAGGCAAATCCCTGCCTTACCTGAGCTCATTGGTCACCATAGCAACACCCACCCGTAGTATGCGCTCCAGCAGGTACAGTTGAAGTCAGAAGATTACATACACTTAGGTTGGAGTCAATAAAACTTGTCTTTCAACCACGCCACAAATTTCTTGTTAACAAACTATAGTTTTGGCAAGTCGGTTAGGACATCTACCTTGTGCATGACACAAGTAATTTTTCCAACAATTGTTTACAGACAGATTATTTCACATATAATTCACTTCCAGTGGGTCAGAAGTTTACATACATTAAGTTGACTGTGCCTTTAAAGAGCTTGGAAAATTCCAGAAAATGATGCCATGGCTTTTGAAGCTTCTGATAGGCTAATTGACATCATTTGAGTCAATTGGAGGTGTACCGGTGGATGTATATCAAGGCCTACCTTCAAACTCAGTGCCTCTTTGCATGACATCATGGGAAAATCAAAAGAAATCAGCCTTGATCTAAAAAAAAATAATATTGTAGACCTCCACAAGTCTGGTTCATCCTTGGGAGCAATTCCCAAACGCCTGAAGGTACCACGTTCATCTGTACAAACAATAGCCATGTTCTGTCTCCTACAGATAAACGTACTTTGGTGCAAAAAGTGCAAATGAATCCCAGAACAACAGCAAAGGACCTTGTGAAGATGCTGGAGGAAACAGGTACAAAAGTATCTATATCCTCAGTAAAACGAGTCCTATATTGACATAACCTGAAAGGCCGCTCAGCAAGGAAGAAGCCACTGCTCCAAAACAGCCTAAAAAAAGCCAGACTACGGTTTGCAACGGCACATGGGGACAAGATCGTACTTTTTGGAGCAATGTCCTCTGGTCTGATGAAACAAAAATAGAACTGATTGGCCATATTGACCATCGGTATGTTTGAAGGAAAAAGGGGGTACTTGCAAGCCGAAGATCACCATCCCAACCGTGAAGCACGGGGGTGGCAGCATAATGCTGTGGGGGTGCTTTGTTGCAGGAGGGACTGGTGCACTTCACAAAATAGATGGCATCATGAGGAAGGAAACTTATATGGATATATTGAAGCAACATCTCAAGACATCAGTCAGGAAGTTAAAGCTTGGTAGTAAATGGGTCTTCCAAATGGACAATGACCCCAAGCATACCCCAAGCAAGTTGTGGCAAAATGGCTTAAGGACAACAAAATCAAGGTATTGGAGTGGCCATTACAAAGCCCTGACCTCAATCCTATATAACATTTGTGGGCAGAACTGAAAAAGTATGTGCGAGCAAGGAGGCCTATGAACCTGACTCAGTTACACCAGCTCTGTCAGGAGGAATGGGCCAAAATTCACCCAACTTATTGTGGAAGCTTGTTGAAGGCTACACGAAACGTTTGACCTAAGTTAAACAATTTAAAGACAATGCTACCAAATACTAATTGAGTGTATGTAAACATCTGACCCACTGGGAATGTGATGAAAGAAATAAAAGCTTAAATAAATCATTCTCTCTACTATTATTCTGACATTTCACATTCTTAAAATAAAGTGGTGAGCCTAACTGACCTAAGACAGGGAATTTTTACTAGGACTAAATGTCAGGAATTGTGAAAAACTTAGTTTAAATGTATTTGGCTAAGGTGTGTGTAAACTTCAGATTTCAACTGTATATCTCACTAGTCATCCCCAAAGCCAACACCTCCTTTGGCCGCCATTCCTTCCAGTTCTCTGCTGACAATGACTGGAACGAACTGCAAAAATCTCTGAAGCTGGAGACTCTTATCTCCCTCACTAACTTTAAGCATCAGTTGTCAGAGCAGTTTACCGATCACTGCACCTGTACACAGCCCATCTGTAATTAGCCCACCCATCTACCTAATCCCCATATTGTTGTCTTCTGCACATCTATCACTCCAGTGACCTCCATAACTTACTACATTTGCACACACTGTATATAGATTTTCTGTTGTGTTATTGACTCTACGTTTTGTTTATTCCATATGTACCTCTGTGTTGTTGTTTTTTTTATCGCACTGCTTTGCTTTATCTTGGCCAGGTCGCAGTTGTAAATGAGAACTTGTTCTCAACTGGCTTACCTGGTTAAATAAAGGTGATATAAAAAAAAGAAAAAAAAAGAGGGGCTGTGGTGTGTGTGGATATGTTTTGGGGAAACAAAATCATCTACTGTATATGTTTAATGCTACTGTATTGTGTTTTGTTCTCGAGGCTAACACTTCAAGATTGTTTTTGTTCTCAGAGGATGTGGTTCTGATGAGCTCTAAGGATCCCAAGAACCCCATTATCTATGCAGTGTTCACTACATCCAGGTACGTACACCTGTCACTCACCTGTTTAAACTCCCATTGGAGGTGTATGGATCCTGACGAAGATTTTTGCATAAGATGTGTGTATCTAACTGATGAACCTCTATCTCTCTCGCTACCTCAGTAACATCTTCAAGGGTTCAGCAGTGTGTCTGTACAGCATGGCAGACATCAGAAGGGTTTTTCTCGGTCCCTATGCCCACAGAGACGGCCCTAACTACCAGTGGGTTCCTTTCCAGGGACGGGTACCATACCCACGGCCCGGAACGGTAAGGGCATGACGGGGTTTGTGGGTGGGGGAGGGGGAGGGGCACACTTTACTTGAAGGGGCTATACATAAAGCATTTACAACACTTTTATAAGTACAGTATTGCAAACTAGTGGATGAAATTGGACATGAAAGTAAGTATCCACATTGTAATGGGTATATATGAATCCACAGTGCCCCAGCAAGACGTTCGGTGGATTTGATTCGACAAAGGACTTGCCTGATGATGTCATAACATTTGCGAGAGGTCACCCGGCGATGTTTAACCCCGTCTACCCCATCAACAACCGACCAATCATAGTCAAGACGGACACAGACTACCAGTTCACACAGATAGTGGTGGACAGAGTGGAGGCTGAGGACGGACAGTATGACGTCATGTTCATAGGCACAGGTACACACATACACATACACACAATTGCTCGCACGCACACGTAAACACATGCACACACACACACACACACACACACACACACACACACACACAGTAATGTAATGTGTGTATGTTGTCTATGTGTTGTAGATATGGGTACAGTGCTGAAGGTGGTGTCCATCCCCAGAGGGTCCTGGCATGACCTGGAGGAGGTTCTACTGGAGGAGATGACTGTGTTCAGGGTAGGTTACACCTACTGATATAGTATACAGGACAAGACAACTACAGCTACATGTACAGTACATTAGCACATACTTATTACTCATACAGCTAAGGTATGATGATAACCAAAACATATGGTTTAACACAATATGGGTTTGTAACATTTTTCATGTGTTTTCTCCCAGGAACAAACTGCTATTACAGCGATGGAACTCTCTACGAAGCAGGTAGCTAATGCTGATCATATTCCTCATGACATTAGCAGGACAGAAAAGGATGTCATATCTATGGGAAAACAAACAAGGCAGTCCTACATTGCAGAACCATGGCCTTAGTTAAGCTACAAATCAAATGTTATTTGTCACATGCTTCGTAAACAACAGGTGTACAGATCCAGCCTCTAAATAGTAATACATAATCTTTCTGACATACAGAGTCAGCTACATTCAAACGTAATGAAGTAGTAGTGTTTCTCACTAGTAGTCAGCTTTCATCAACACCAACTAGTGTTCAACACGCTAACTCGCACACTGAGCTGCAAAAGAGAGGGACACTACCATAGAAGAACTGAATGAAATCTATGCTATTCACAGAATTGCATTGTATTCCTAATACAGACTTGATTTGTCCTGTCAATGTCATGGGTGACACACCTAGCCTGAGGGCTGTATAGGGACAAAAGATACACTCTTTATAAGATGTTAACACGATGCTGACTGTCTAAGACAGATGTCTATTGTTAGGATGTCAACCAACTGGTCCCTAATATGTAGGAAGGAAGAAAACTCTATTAGTGTGCTATAGAAGGTGCCATACACCAATAATAATATGATGTGGTCTTTCTTTTACTGTGAAACACTACGGGGCTCTGAGAAAATTTAGAAACCACTATGCATAACATATAAATAATGCATCAATTTGATCAGGTATTTAGAATATTTCCTCTCTGTTTCCACAGCAACAGTTGTACCTCGGCTCAGAGCTGGGTGTATCCCAGATGCCTTTGCATCGCTGTGAGGTGTACGGGAAGGCCTGTGCTGAGTGCTGTCTGGCTAGAGACCCTTACTGTGCCTGGGATGGGACAGAGTGCTCACGATACTTTCCCATGGCAAAGAGGTATGCTCACACGCACACACACTCATTGCATAGTGAACGTTCAAGCATTGTTATTCTCATTCAAAGACTGCACATAATGGGTACATTATTAAGTAGAGAAAATCTGATCAGAGGGATTGTTCATATCCAGAGATTATATACAGTATGTCGGCTAGGTGTTTCTGTAGAGGTGGGTCTGATAATGAATAGAGCAGGCCTTGTGTTGGAGCCAGAAAGCCCTGAAGGTAGCCAGGTCACATTTCTCACTCAAACACAGAAAAATAACCTGAACTTTGTTTACTGGCAATGAGAACCAATGTCAGTCATACCTGCAGGCAGAATGTCTGGGTGAATGCAGGGTGAAATAAAGTGTTAAAGGTTCTAGCTGTGTATAGGAGGAGGGTGTGTGTGTGTGTGTGTGTGTGTGTGTGTGTGCCTCCCACCCACTCATAAAGTCTCCACTGGGTTATTGATTTGAGCTCTAGCCTGAAGGTCTCATATTTCTACATCTTTTAGACTCTGAATACTCTCATACTCTCTGAGAAAACAGCCCTGTAGTGAAGAGATTTTCTGTGAGAGAAGACACTTCGTCTTTCTCAATGAATAAATCTCTGTTTTGTTTCTCACTCTGGATATTCCATTGTTTATTCCGTCATTATCCTTGGCTGAGTATCCTTGGCTGAGGGTGACTGTGTGAGTCAGGCTGTGTAGCATAGTTAGAGTGAGTGATTGATTGATTAGGTCTGAATTCCTCAGTCTCAGCCACCCTGTAATTATAACTAAGTATGTGGTCTACAGTGGTATGAAGCTCACTGGTGTTAGTTTATCAGCCCG
The DNA here is from genome assembly GCF_964263955.1 of Coregonus lavaretus. Lineage (NCBI taxonomy): Eukaryota > Metazoa > Chordata > Actinopteri > Salmoniformes > Salmonidae > Coregonus > Coregonus lavaretus. Next base: position 28,516,753 of record NC_139998.1, on the reverse strand, counting down.
GCTCACAACCACCAGCACAGCACATCCAAAATCACAAACATGCACGTGCACACTCACAAACTGACTGTTGACATGTGTGTTTTTGCAGGAGGACAAGGAGACAGGACATCAGGAATGGAGACCCTTTAACCCAGTGTTCAGATCTGCAGCATCATGGTATGTATTCACAAATAAACCTCATCATGCAGTATTCCTCTCTTCCCTTCACATTATAATGGTGCTGAGTTCATGTAGTGTTCACACTATTATTTGTGTGTGTGTCCCTGTAGATAACCTGAATGGGCAGCCCACGGTGCTGGATAAGAAAGTGTATGGAGTGGAGAACAGCAGTACGTTCCTGGAGTGTAGCGCCAAGTCCCAGAGAGCACTCACCTACTGGCAGTACCAACAAGCCAACGACGACAGGAGACAAGACGTATGAAACCTGCTTTCACAAATCCTTAGACATACTGTAGAACTCCAGATAGCGTTTAAATCATGATTTCCATAAATTAGTGAAATACTGATCCAGCACATCATACATATTTCTGTATTACTATAGATACTAGATCCTGTACTGTGACTAAGTAAACAATACTAAAAATAATGGATATGAAATGTAGTGCTGTTTATCTTAGTATGTAAAGTAAAACCAAGTCAAGTGAAGTAATCATTGTATTATTCCTCTCTGTGCAGATCAAAGCAGATGATCGTTTTGTACGTACGGAGCTGGGCCTGCTGATCCGCACGTTGGACAAGAAGGATTCGGGGACGTATGTGTGCCAGGCAGTAGAACACGGCTTCATGCAGATGCTCCTAAAGGTCACCCTGGAAGTCATCGACACTGAACGCCTCGACGATCTCATTCACCGTGATGACGAAGAAGCCGCACACACCGCTACCACACACACCACCGCCCGGGACACACCCACAGCCCGGGAACCGCACAATCAGAAGCTTTGGTACCGTGATTTCCTGTCGTTAGTGAACCACCCGACCCTGAACAGCGTGGATGAGTTCTGTGAGCAAGTGTGGAAGAGGGAGAGGAAGCAGAGGAGGCAGAAAGCAAACCTAGCCCAACAGGTCCAGCAACATCCGCTACACCAGCAGCAGCAACAGCAGCAGCAGCAGGGCCTCGTGCACGCTCACACCCACGTGCACACCCACGGCCTGGCGGCCAAGTGGAAACACCTGCAGGAGAGGCAAAAGGGCCGCAACCGCCGGACCCACGAACTGGAGAGAGCCCCCCGCAGCGTCTGACCTCTCACCCACTGAATCCCATGACCCTCCAACCCTCAACCCACGTACCCTGTCCTCGTCCATGAACACCCTCCGAACATCCTCCCCTGCCTCCTCTGCCCCATACAGAGATAAAGACTCATTCCACACAGACTTTGTACAGAAAATCTCAACTGGAAACAAAGGCAATATCCCACCCTGGTCGGTGTGTGTAGGCTGCGTGGGCACCCATGTTTACACAGGGACACAGGATGTTACAGGACACCAGATGATACAGTACTATTATATTACATTATCTCAGCTGGCCTCTGTGGCCCCAGCACCATGGAGGGACAGTGTCAACCAACATGAGGACTGGACTTCATGTAGTCACATGCTCTCTCTACTATTGAATAACCTATTGAAAACATGTCTCTGTCTCCACAATTGTGTAGCTTTGTATGTCTCATCGTTGTTGTCCACCCATATATAGTAGGTAGCTTCTCCTAACAACCACTATCTTGGAACAAGGGATGATAGTGTTTGATGACATTATTGCGCAGAGATGGACCTTGTGTGTATCACAAGGACAATTATAATATACAGGTCATGTAAAGCACAACGGTTTGATGTTGAGAAGATTCTATTAGATATGAAGAGTTCTGAGGAGAGAGGAGGATGCCCAAGCACTGCAAGAAACTTCACAGAGTAGCCATGGATTTGTAACTAATGTTGTTATTCTAACTTAAATTCGACATGTAAATATGCTTTGATGCGCCCTTTTACTAAAGGGAATGGTTTGCGGTTTTCTTGTTACATGTACAGTTGAAGTCGGAAGTTTACATACACCTTAGCCAAATACATTTAAACTCAGTTTTTCACAATTCCTAACACATAATCCTAGTAAAGATTCCATGTCTTAGGTCAGTTAGGATCACCTCTTTATTTTAAGAATGTGAAATGTCAGAATAATAGTAGTAGCATTTATTTCTTTCATCACATTTCCAGTTGGTCAGAAGTTTATATACACTCAATTAGTATTTGGTAGCATTGCTTTTAAATTGCTTAACCTGGGTCAAACGTTTCGGGGAGTCTTCCACAAGCTTCCCACAATAAGTTGGGTGAATTTTGGCCTGGTGTAACTGAGTCAGGTTTGTAGGCCTCCTTGCTCGCACATGCTTTTTCAGTTCTGCCCACACATTTTCTACAGGATTGAGATCAGGGCTTTGTGATGGCCACTCCAATACCTTGACTTTGTTGTCCTTAAGCCATTTTGCCACAACTTTTGGAAGTATGCTTGGGGTCATTGTCCATTTGGAAGACCCATTTGCGACCAAGCTTTAACTTCCTGACTGATGTCTTGAGATGTTGCTTCAATATATCCACCTAATTTTCCTTCCTCATGATGCCATCTATTTTGTGAAGTGCACCAGTCCCTCCTGCAGCAAAGCACCCGCACAGCATGATGCTGCCACCCCGTGCTTCACGGTTGGGATGGTGTTCTTCAGCTTGCAAGCGTCCACCTTTTTCCTCCAAACATAACGATGGTCAATATGGCCAAACAGTTATATTTTTGTTTCATCAGACCAGAGGACATTTCTCCAAAAAGTACGATCTTTGTACCCATGTGCAGTTGCAAACCATAGTCTGGCTTTTTTATGGCAGTTTTGGAGCAGTGGCTTCTTCCTTGCTGAGCGGCCTGTCAGGTTATGTCGATATAGGACTCGTTTTACTGTGGATATAGATACTTTTGTACCTGTTTCCTCCAACATCTTCACAAGGTCATTTGCTGTTGTTCTGGGATTGATTTGCACTTTTCGCACCAAAGTACGTTCATCTCTAGGAGGTGGAACGCGTCTCCTTCCTGAGTGGTATGACGGCTGCGTGGTCCCATGGTGTTTATACTTGCGTACTATTGTTTGTACAGATGAATGTGGTACCTTCAGGCATTTGGAAATTGCTCCCAAGGATGAACCAGACTTGTGGAGGTCTACAATTTTTTTTCTGAGGTCTTGGCTGATTTCTTTTGATTTTCCCATGATGACATGCAAAGAGGCACTGAGTTTGAAGGTAGGCCTTGAAATACATCCACAGGTACACCTCCAATTGACTCAAATGATGTCAATTAGCCTATCAGAAGCTTCTAAAGCCATGACATCATTTTCTGGAATTTTCCAAGTTGTTTAAAGGCACAGTCAACATAGTGTATGTAAACTTCTGACCCACTGGAATTGTGATACAGTGAATTATAAGTGTAATAATCTGTTTGTAAACAATTGTTGGAAAAATTACTTGTGTCATGCACAAAGTAGATGTCCTAACCGACTTGCCAAAACTATAGTTTGTTAACAAGACATTTGTGGAGTGGTTGAAAAACAAGTTTTAATGACTCCAACCTAAGTGTATGTAAACTTCCGATTTCAACTGTACATGATGCTGTTTCACCATAAACAATTGTTTTTAAGAAAAGGTGATTTTTTTGGGGGGGTTAAAAAAGTATCCAACATGATTAAGTGTATAGATAAACTCTCCCTTTCAAGACACAAATGTTTTAATGTTTTATTTAGATGTTTGTCTTTTTTATTTGTTCAGAGCCCTGTATAAAAAATATGTTACATAGTTGAAGTTGACTTTATTTTAAATATCTTCTTTATTTTAAGTTTCAGTCAAACCACTGCATCGCAGCTTAACTAAGGGCTCTTTTCAATCTGTATCGCTGAAGCGTTAAAGATTGCGTGATAGAAATGTAAAAGTAATTTCTGATTAAGATGACATATGCAGCGTTTACCGTGAATGAAGTCTCCGCCAACGCGGGAACATTGCCGTTAAATTTCAATCATGCTGTAACGCTGAACGTCCGCGATGCGGATTGAATAGAACTCTAAAACTTTGACATGTCTCTGCATCGACTCTGTCACATGTTGTTTGATTGAACCAATTATTCAATTTGCATAAAATAAATATTTTCCACCACATACATATTTATTGATATACGTACATTGTGATTTGACAGGACCAACTAACAGAGTAAAAACTTTCCACTCATAAAAAAAACACCACTGGTGTTTTATGGAACATGCAGGTTTCTATTACAATAGTTAGCATACCACCACTGTACCATATATGTCCATGTCCGTTTGTACATGTCAGCCTGCAAATGTACTACATAGCATATCATACTCTTCCAGCAATACACACATGTATTTTGTTATTTTCCAGGAGCATGGTGTATCTGTTCTTCTATGTATTTTCAGTAGAATCACTACATTATGTACTTTACATGTGTTTTCTATATACTTCAGGAGGTGTGTTTCATTTTTGAATATCTCAACAGAGAGAGACAGACACAGATAACCTGTAATGTTGCTGTGAACACAACATACACATTGAAGAGTAAATCCTATGGTTCAACAGTATGACACAGTGCTAATTGCATGTGAATGCCATTCTAGTGTACCTTTGTTTATATAACTGTGTATTGTTTAATGTTGTTTGTGATGATATGCTCTTAGCTTAGAGGCAGCACACGTTAACCTGTTACTGAGTTGTAAATACTCTATTTTCAGTAGGAAATATAAGGCACAGAATGAATTACTGGAAGTACTGACATACTTTGAAGAACACTAAAGTACTGCATAACTGAAGTACACTGACTTAAATTTTACCATACCAGAGTTCCTTTTTTAGAACCGGTATACTACAGTATAAGAGGTGTTGGTTCTCTGTACCGGTCATCTCCAGCCCACTTCAACCACTGGCAGGACTGCTGAGTGTAAATGAGGGAGTAAACTGCTGCTGCTGTATAGACTGTGTTTGGCATGATGATGATGATGATGATGATGATGATGTACTCTATTGTTCTAATAAAAGTATCTTCCTAAAGCCTGGTCTTACTGACCCTGTCATGTGTTATTTGTTATATCTGAGATTGTTGCTCTACTACACTGCCACAATGCTACTATGTCCTATGCCACTTAAAGGGGCACTCTGCAATTGGTACATAAAGTGTTGCACTTTAAATTAATGATACAGTATATACCCATTGATTCTTGAAGAATATAACATCTAAATGCCTAATGAGCTTAGTTCAACTGTCGTACCTCATCATAACTCAAAATATAAGCTTGTTTTACTTAATTGTTTGTAAATAATGTAATTGTAACAAAGACTGTATAGCATCAACTTGGGCTGGGATTCAATCTGATTGGTTGTGTCCGCAATACACATATAAGTCAATGTTCCCGTGTTCGCAGTGACCACATTCAATTTTCCAATTCCGCGATCTGATTGAATCCCAGCCTTGGTTAAAGCTACAATATTGATCTCATGGTTCAGTCCTTGCATCCATAGTTCTGTCTATGAATTTGAAAGTGGTTACATTTCTCCAGCCCCAGCCCTCAGATTTTTATTAAAAGTGTGGCGGGATTCCCGCTTAGTTGTTGTTTGAACTGCATATTTCCCCTTTAAAAACTAAAATACACGGTGGGCTTGGTCACATTAATCTATATAAAAGATCAACTCAATGAGAAGAGACATTTGGTTGTCGAGGGTGTCGTTACAGATTTTATATTTTGTTACCATGAGACAATAGTTGTAATACAATTGCAGCATTGTAAATTGTAAATAAACACACACAATTATATTCCATGCACTAAAGCTATAGACCTCTTGGTGCTGAAAGATAGTTTCTTTTTAAATATATAAATTTAGCTAACAGCACACAGCCCATCAGTGTTAAATAAGTATTATAAATTACAGGCACTGAAAAGTATAATTGATGCTCGATGATTGATCATCTCGTCCTATGATAAAAACAAACAAACAGAAATCTCTGCGGGTTGATGATGTTATGGTTTGACATAGCTGACATGCCTTTGCTTTGAAACCTTACTCTCTGTCTTGTGGTACGTGACTGCCCCCCTCTGGCAGAGTGGACCTTTGTCATCATGTATAAGTTACAACTATCGTCCTGTCCCTCACCACTAGGGACCACCACAACTCTCACAAAGGACTGATATATCCAAAGGAACAACTGACACGAGGGACAGAATTAGAGAGATACACTTCCCCTTTCACTGTGAAACAAGGTCCTCGTTAAGAAAGTAAGAAATCACTAAATCAATTCCCAATGTCCAAATATAAGAAAAATTAATAAATAGAAAATACTAATGTCACTATGATCCACCTAATACAGTCCTCCTCCTCTCTCTCTCCTTCCTCTCCTTTACAGCGACTGAGGGGTGGAGGGATCAGTTTAACTCTCTTTTTGCCTGGTTTAGAGGAGGTGAAATGATGCAGAGATACAGTCATTTATCACATGCTACTGTGGGGAGACGCTGGGTTAGTTTTCACCTGGGGAATAGGGTTCTACTGGAGAGCATGAATCACACACACACACACACACACACAAACACACATAGACACATGCACGCACACAGGTACACACAAACACACACACACACAGATTGACCCTTTAAAAAAATATTTTTTGACAATGATTGTAACTTTTTCTGTGCATAATATTTCCACCATAATTTCCTATGACCAAAAACAGCTTCTGGACATCAGAACAGCGATCACTAACCTCGATTTGGATGAAGACATCTTCTTCAATGAGTCAGCAGGTGTGGATGTACTGCTCATCCCAGACCAGGCCCTAATCTCCGGGACTCCAAAGAGGAAGAGACGGCGCAAGAGAGAAAAATGAGCGGTCTCCCTGACGAGACTACGGCGGTGAGTAAATAAACCGCCTCCACCCTCCGTTCTATTGGCGAAACGTATAATAACTAGAGAACAAACTAGACGAGCTCCGTTCAAGACTATCCTATCAACGGGACCTGAAGAACTGTAATATCCTATGTTTCTCGGAGTCGTGGCTGAACAAGGACATGGGTAATATACATCTAGCTGGTTTTTCTATGCATCGTCAAGACCGAACCGCAGCTTTGGGTAAGGTTAAGGGGGGAGGTGTGTGTCTCTTTGTTAACAACAGCTGGTACATGAGATCTAATGTTAAGGAAGTCTGGAGGTTTTGCTTGCCTGAGTTAGAATACCTCATGATAAGCTGCAGACCATACTATTTACCAAGAGAGTTTTCATCTATATTTTTCAAGGCTGTCTATTTACCACCACAAACCGATGCTGGCACTAAGACCGCACTTAACGAGCTATATAGGGCAATAAGCAAACAATAACATTTACATCCAGAGGTGATGCTCCTAATGGCCAGTGATTTTAATGCAGTGAAACTGAAATCCATCTTAACTCATTTTTACCAGCACGCCACCTGTGCAACTAGAGGCAAAAAAACTCTAGATCACCTTTACTCCACACACAGAAACGCATACAAAGCTCACCCTCGCCCTCCATTTGGCAAATCTGACCATAACTCTATCGTCCTGATTCCTGCTTACAAGCAAAAATTCAAACAGGAAGTACAGTGGGGAAAAAAGTATTTAGTCAGCCACCAATTGTGCAAGTTCTCCCACTTAAAAAGATGAGAGAGGCCTGTAATTTTCATCATAGGTACACATCAACTATCACAGACAAAATGAGAGAAAAAAAATCCAGAAAATCACATTGTAGGATTTTTAATGAATTTATTTGCAAATTATGGTGGAAAATAAGTATTTGGTCAATAACAAAAGTTTCTCAATACTTTGTTATATACCCTTTGTTGGCAATGACACAGGTCAAACGTTTTCTGTAAGTCTTCACAAGGTTTTCACACACTGTTGCTGGTATTTTGGCCCATTCCTCCATGCAGATCTCCTCTAGAGCAGTGATGTTTTGGGGCTGTCGCTGGGCAACACGGACTTTCAACTCCCTCCAAAGATTTTCTATGGGGTTGAGATCTGGAGACTGGCTAGGCCACTCCAGGACCTTGAAATGCTTCTTACGAAGCCACTCCTTCGTTGCCCGGGCGGTGTGTTTGGGATCATTGTCATGCTGAAAGACCCAGCCACGTTGCATCTTCAATGCCCTTGCTGATGGAAGGAGGTTTTCACTCAAAATCTCACGATACATGGCCCCATTCATTATTTCCTTTACACGGATCAGTCGTCCTGGTCCCTTTGCAAAAAAAACAGCCCCAAAGCATGATGTTTCCACCCACTTGCTTCACAGTAGGGATGGTGTTCTTTGGATGCAACTCAGCATTCTTTGTCCTCCAAACACGACGAGTTGAGTTTTTACCAAAAAGTTCTATTTTGGTTTCATCTGACCATATGACATTCTCCCAATCCTCTTCTGGATCATCCAAATGCACTCTAGCAAACTTCAGACGGGCCTGGACATGTACTGGCTTAAGCAGGGGGACACGTCTGGCACTGCAGGATTTGAGTCCCTGGCGGCGTAGTGTGTTACTGATGGTAGGCTTTGTTACTTTGGTCCCAGCTCTCTGCAGGTCATTCACTAGGTCCCCCCGTGTGGTTCTGGGATTTTTGCTCACCGTTCTTGTGATCATTTTGACCCCACGGGGTGAGATCTTGCGTGGAGCGCCAGATCGAGGGAGATTATCAGTGGTCTTGTATGTCTTCCATTTCCTAATAATTGCTCCCACAGTTGATTTCTTCAAACCAAGCTGCTTACCTATTGCAGATTCACTCTTCCCAGCCTGGTGCAGGTCTACAATTTTGTTTCTGGTGTTCTTTGACAGCTCTTTGGTCTTGGCCATAGTGGAGTTTGGAGTGTGACTGTTTGAGGTTGTGGACAGGTGTCTTTTATACTGATAACAAGTTCAAACAGGTGCCATTAATACAGGTAACGAGTTGAGGACAGAGGAGCCTCTTAAAGAAGAAGTTACAGGTCTGTGAGAGCCAGAAATCTTGCTTGTTTGTAGGTGACCAAATACTTATTTTCCACCATCATTTGCAAATAAATTCATTAAAAATCCTACAATGTGATTTTCTGGAGAAAAAAAATCTCAATTTGTCTGTCATAGTTGACGTGTACCTATGATGAAAATTACAGGCCTCTCTCATCTTTTTAAGTGGGAGAACATGCACAATTGGTGGCTGACTAAATACTTTTTTCCCCACTGTACCAGTGAAGTGCTCAGTACGGAAGTGTTCCGATGAAGAGGATGCTAAGCTACATGATTGTTTCACTAGCAGAGATTGGAATATGTTCCAGGATTTATCCAATAACATTAAGAAGTTTACCACATCAGTCACTGGCTTCATTAATAAGTGCATCGACGATGTCATCCCAACAGTGACCATACGTACATATCCCAACCAGAAGCCACAGATTACGGGCAACATCTGCACTGAGCTAAAGGCTAGAGCTGCCGCTTTCAAGGAGCGGGACAATAATCCGGACGCTTATAAGAAATCCTGCTACGACCTCCGACGAGCCATCAAACAATCAAAACGTCAATTCAGGACTAAGATCGAATCCTAATACGCTGGTTCTGATTCTCAGGACTTTCAAACTTTAATGGATTACAAAGGGAAACCCAGCCACAAGCTGCCCAGTAACACAAGCCTACCAGACGAGCTAAATCACTTCTATGCTCGCTTCGAGACAAGCAACACTGAACCATGCATGACAGCACCAGCTGTTTAGGACGACTGTGTGATCTCACTCTCCGTAGCTAATGTGAGTAAGACCTTTAAACAGGTTAACAATTCACAAGGCCTTGTGGCCAGACAGATTACTAGGATGCATACACAGAGCATGCGCTGACCAGCTGGCAAGTGTCTTCACTGACATTTTCAACCTCTCCCTGACCCAGTCTGTAATACCTACATGTTTCAAGTCCACCATAGTCCCTGTGCCCAAGAATGCCAAGGTAACTTGTCTAAATGACTATCTCCCCGTAGCACTCACATCTTTAGCCATGAAATTCGTTGAAAGGCTGGTCATTGCACACATCAACACCATTGTCCAGACACCCTGGACCCACTCCAATTTGCATACCACCCCAAAAGATCCACAGATGACGCAATCTCTATTGCATTCCACACTGCCCTCTCCTACCTGGACAAGAGGAACACCTTCGTGAGAATGCTGTTCATTGACTATATCTCAGCGTTCAACACCATAGTGCCCTCCCAGCTCATAACTAAGCTCAGGACCCTCTGAAACTGGATCCTGTACTTCCTGACGGCCTCTACCAGGTGGTGAGGGTAGGCAACAACACATCCGCCATGCTGACACTCAACACGGGAGCCAATCAGGGGTGTGTGCTTAGTCTCCTCCTTTACTCCCTGTTCACCCACGACTGCGTGGCCGCGCACGATAGTGGTTGGCCTGATCACCGACTACCTATTGACCCAGAGGTCTTCATCTATATTCCTAAACCCTTTGGTGGGCCATTACACATGCAGATGCCAGCTGCAGTTGACTTCAGATTCCATGCATAGTCCATATGCATAGTCATAAGGGTTTCTTACAACCAAAGGTTAGAAAAGTTAGAAGGATGTCATGCCTACTTTCTCACACACCCTCCCCTGAACCTCAACATGTCTGCCATTTATCCACCTGGGGAATGACCCCTCAGCACATTCATCACATTACTAAAACTACGCTTTGTCGTTATTTCACATAGATCTTACATGTGGATCTTACTTTCTTTCTTTCTTTCTTTCTTTCTTTCTTTCTTTCTTTCTTTCTTTCTTTCTTTCTTTCTTTCTTTCTTTCTTTCTTTCTTTCTTTCTTTCTGATCTGTCACTCATCAAATACTTTTAGGGTTATGCATCTGCCCTGACTGTTCTCATTTAGTCAATACTGGCAGAATTGATGTGATTTTCTGGAAAATCAAATTCTGCAGACCAGTGTATTGACTTGATCATGAGTAATGCCTCGGACTGGAGCAATCCTAATGCTCTCCAAATGGGCAGGCTGTGTACTCTGTTATTTTGAACCCCCTGAGTTGGCAGTGTGCTCAGAGTGTCAGCACATCACAAGTCTGGGTATTAGTATTAGCACTAACAGTGATGTTGTGTTTTAGCCTTGGCAGTAGCAGTGACACTGTATAAATGTGCTCTAACATTGGGAGAAAACCACTAGGGCTGGACAGAGTGACAGAATGACAGAGGAGGTATAATTGTTGGAGTCGTTTTCTGCGTCGGTCTGTCCACAAATTATTGATCAGCGCCCTAGTCACCAGACAAACACAGAGAAAAACAATGCCTGGAGTTTTACAGACTTAAAGAAAACACAAGGGAAAAAAACTAGCGAACAGTCCCATAGTCAAAGCTATGCTAGACCCTACTGTAAACTGGTCAGACACTGGTGTCTTTCTTAAACCTAGTTGAACACTTTATTTGAAACAACAACAATCCTAATGAAGAGGTGTGGGTATAAAGGACCCAATTATGTTAGAGGTCTCATTGATGCTGGCACCCTTTAGTCCATACAGGAGTAATTATCTGTAGACTACATTAACTGCAGCAGCTCCAACAGTTCAAGACATTGGGACTATAATGTCTATCTGACATTTTGGTCAAAAATGAGTTATTCACATAGAGTTGCTTAATATACAATGAAAATAATAATAATGGAAAGTTCTATCTGCGCAAACACTTTCAACATGGTGCTATAAGGTTATATCTGCAATCAAATCACATAATGCTGGGTTGTCAAGAAAACATAATGGTATGTAAGGTGATGTATTTATTGAGTCATGAAAGAGGAAGACATCACAAAACAGTTCTGAGATATGAACTTGAACAATTCGAAGTATCTCAAAACGATACATTTTGCAGGTAGAACCTCATAGTCCCAAGTCCTTGATTATTCATATAATAGGTTCTGGTCCTCTTTCACAATTACTTAGATTTTTTTTACACTTTATCAGAAGAATGGCCATAATTTAAGTTCTTTATGGTAAAAACAAATAAATATAGGTGCCTTAGATCATGTTTAAGGCCCATTGGAGAGGCATTGCTATTGTTGTCTTGTTCTATATCAATTCGAAAACCTCCATGGAAGGGTATTTCACTAAATTACAAACTTTTCACATTTGATTGATAATTAGCAAGTAGTTTACTGACTTTGGGTGTCAGAGACCAGATAAATATATATGTTTACTCATCGAGAGCTAAGCAATGTTACTAGCTCTCCATAGGATATAGTATATTTTTTATTTTAGTTAACTATTGTCAACAAATGTGTGATGAACATGAATTAATATTTTTGATGATGTGATACAAAAGAGGCTAGGTATTCTCTTTATTGAATCATTAAATGTCTTTACTTTTCTATTGAATTTATGCCAGATAGAACCTTATTACTAAACTCAGATTGACATTTCAGAACTATTAGGTTCCATTTGCGATTGCACCCCCTACAAAAGTCTTAGGATTATGATACTCTGTACTTTAGGTACTTTAAGGAGAGGATCTTAATGGGTTATGAAAGAAGAATTTACTACAAAACAGTTCTGAGATGTGGGATGTGAAAAAGTTGATTCCCAATAACTCACAAGTATGCTTTGCACAGATATAACCTTATACTGTAGTCCCAAGGTCACGAGTTGTAAAGGTTATCAATGTGTGATTAATCTCTGTCCAGTGTCCTGTGGTGTCTGTGGTTCTGTTTAGAGGTGACTCAGGTCAGTCATGCTGCAGTTAGTCAAAAGGTCAAGGGTTATCAAATAGAGTTAAAGGAAATGTAAACTGAACAAAGGCGTTTAGCAAGGTAATGAGAAGGTAATCGAACACACATACACACACACACAGCACCAAAATCCAGTCTACAGGGTGATGTTAAACAGTCTTACAGGGTGTCACATATTATCTCTAAAGGTAGGTGGCAACATTTCCAGACCATATCACATACTAACAGACACTCAACGTCTGGGAGCGATTCAGACATCAGAATGGCTTATACTGAGGTGATGCTTCCCACCTCTCTGACACACCCTCTCACTTTCCTCTCCTATACTTTCAACACCTCATACAGGATTGTTAAGCTCAGGTCCTGGTGGACCACAGTTTTAGCTGAGCCTGAGGATTCTCTGGAGCTGATGACTAAACTGAGTTAAACAGGACCCTAACCCAACTCCTGCTCCTCCACACAGGAACCAGTTGACATTATCAAAAGATGTTGATGGGGAGCATGTCTGAGATTTGTAGCAGAGACACATCCAGGAGCAGCCTGGATACAATTACTCACAAATCACTGCTGAAGGGGATACTGTGTGTGTGTGTGTTTATGTTTTCAAATGGTTTTTCAATCCCACTCCTCCTTTCTGTTCTCATCCACACCAACTTTACACCCATAAATACACGTCACCAGGCCTAGCATAATGGATGACAATACACAGGATGCTGGATGGGCACTTCAACATGTCTCACACATACACACAAACACATGCACACACCTACAGATTAATATATGTCAGAGTTGTCAGTATGATGAATGACAATACACAGCAGATTTGACAGTCCCTTACACAGATCACTCCAACCCAGCCTTCCACTGAACCATCTGTGACTGGGCCTGGGTTTCCCATTAGGGAAACTGTCTGTCCAGGGAGCCCGAGCACACGGACAGGCTCTGAGCCAACATGGTGGCTACATAGCTTCCATAGCTTCATCTAATGTCTGACCAGGTTAGCTGCTCAGAAGTTATCTCTGTTGTCTGAAAATGTGGTGGGGGAAGAGAGGAGAAGGGATGAAAGGGGTAAGAAAGAGGGGAAAGGGGGGTTTAATTTTTACTTGTTACAGCATGTGTGTATGTGGAGTGTGTTCAATGACTCAGATTTTTCACATAAAATGTATGCCAAACAAAAAACGTTTGACTTCAAAGTTTAACAAACCATACAACTCTAAGCACAAGGACTACTTTACAAAAACACATTTACTGGATGAACTGTGCAGATGCAAAGTTTGGTAAACGAATTTAGGTAAAATCTCCCACAGTTTTTTGTGTCCACGTTTTGTGACTGCGCCTAAAAACCAACTAATCCCTTTGAAAATGGCCAATGTGGCATTGATATGAGACAGAAACATTATTTGTATTGTCAAAATTGACTGCAAAGTTTAAATAGGATCATTTTTGTGATAAAGTCAGTCTTGTCTAAAACAGAGTTTGGAACCTCAGTGCGTCACAACGAGTAAATTAATGTTGGGTTTGGATTACAAGTCTGTCAACAAATTATGCCCACATTGCCAAACATTGCCAAACTCCACGTGCAAATCGCCCCTCCGCCTACTTCGCTTCCCTTCAATGGGGCTTCATTGTTTCATCGCCACCAACCAATGCATTTAAAGGATCACAGCCTTTTGAGACTGAAAAGCCCTATACGGATTGACCATACAATGCATGTTCCAGCAGGATGCACAGCCAACCACTATGGTTTGCATGCCCTTCCGAAGGACCCTATCGCATGTAATAGGTGGTTGGAGTTCGTTGGTCCCCAGTGGTGGTGAGTATACTACAGTGGCAGTCAGTGACATTTAAGATGAGGGAGGACGATTTTTTTGCATGAGCATGGCCTTATTTCTATTACAGCATATTGGATGACTGTCATTCAAATTCCATTCATCCAGTTCAATGTAACAGCGATAGGTTTAGGCTACATGATACTCAAATGTTCCCTATACCCGTCATAAGGTTGCTACAACCTAGTCTATGAATGAAAGTTTACAACGTAGGTGCACACAGGTCGAGAGACAAATTTGAGGTGACAGTTCACTTTCATAGCAGTCCCGTGTAGCTCAGTTGGTAGAGCATGGCGTTTGCAATGCTAGATTAATTATCTGATCCTTTGATTGGGTGGACAACATGTTCGTTCATGCTGCAAGAGCTCTGATAGGTTGGAGGACATCCTTCGGAAGTTGTCATAATGACTGTGTAAGTCTATGGAAAGGGGTGAGAACCATGAGCCTCCTAGGTTTTGTATTGAAGTCAATGTACCCAGAGGAGGACGGAAGCTAGCTGTCCTCTGGCTACACCCTGATGCTACCCTACAGAGTGCTGTCGAAGCTACTGTAGACCTTCTTTGAAAAATAGTGTGTTTTAATCAATTATTTTGTGAAATTATTTAGTATAGTTTATCAAAAAAGGATAACATCTAAAATAAATATATATCTATATATTTTTTTATTTTTTTATGAAATTCACTGAGGAGGATGGTCCTCCCCTTCCTCCTCTGAGGAGCCTCCACTGGTATACTGGTAGCTAGACCATAGACTGCTGGTTATGTATTTGGTTAGGTATATTTTGATAATCATTATTACTATCATCGCTAGAATAGCTGACGTTAGCTAGCCAGCTACCAAATAGCTAGCTAGCTAAAATAAATCTAATAGTTAGTTGGAAAACATTTTGTTATGATTATGATGTCACCAGATTTACTTTAGATGCAGTATAACTTTATCCAGCTAACTAAGATTGAGGGGACCACCGTATTTTAGCTAGCTAACATTAGCATTGCTAGCTATTTTTGACAAACTTTGCCAGTAACAGTAATGGCAACATTGCCTTCTCTCTAATGTAAATTTCACGACATCATAATATGGCAAAGTTGTTTCCTACTAACTATTTGCCTACTTTAGCAATGTCATCATATTCCCATGCCACTCTAAGTTACTGTAATTTAGATGAAACAGTCACATTAGCCTGCAAGGTGCAACACATGTCTCTCACAAATAAATATTGGATGCAGCTATGGTGGTAATAGCTAACTCATGTCTGACTACAACAGTGCACTAACTAGCAGCAACAAACTCAAACCAACCCAGGGCCATAGCAAAACATATCACAGTTGGTTGCATAGTGTAACGACGTCACCGGCCTGAATCTAATCCAATCTGGAGCCAGTCAGTCTACATCTGTAAAGCATAGGATTAGTTTCCAAACGAGAATACGTTATTTCTCAAGCTATGTTTATAATTGAGGGATAATGACAATCGTTGACCCTGTTTTTCTGTTAGACAAAGTGCACAGTTGGGTGCCAGACTGATCCCCTGGTCATGATTGGATGCCCGGGACCTACAGAAGGGGCAAAGTTGGGTATCATAACATGTCCAGCAATGTGATTGTAATGGTTTAGCAACCTCTAAAAATAATTTCATTCACTGTTCACTTGCTCTTTTCACAGTTTGTCAGGCAAGACCGCCGAATAAAAGTGTGTCATGTGACACAAGTATCGTTGTGACACCTCCTCCATTGTTGCCAGAGTCTCCCTCGACTCCTATGAAAAAGACACACCATCATGAGGCCTCTGATAGTGACCTGAGTCACTATCAGGCTTCATCAACAACGAAATGTGAAAAGTTGTATTGAAAAATACCCGGCTTGATAAAATAGTACATAAATTCCCCAGCCAAGCAGATACAACTAGTAAAGTCATTTTGGTTGTGAAGTGCATTAGCAAAAAGCTTTGTCCTTTCTTTAGAACATAATGTATTTTTACCACTTGGCTGTCTATTTTATCACCCTGTCACATGCCTTCCCAGTCAACCACCTCATAAGATTGCCTGCTACAGTTGGAGAGATGTCCAGTTTGCAGCCAAACATGCAGCATAGAAAAGACCAGCAAAGGGGCCCTCATCAGCACCTCGCTGTGAGCATTCCTATGAATGGCAAGTATCCGGCCAGCAACCTTTACCTGTCAGCGGCAACAGCTTTCACAGGCTAATTATGTGTACAAATACAAAGGTAACCCACATCCTTACTTTGATACACTTGATAAACCCATCATGAAAGATAATCTATATATACTGACATTATTCACTCAACACATCAACTCAACACATCCACAATGAGGTGATTACTAATAATACAGTACAGCACAAATGTCCAGTAATAGCAACACCCGTTCCATTCCTTGTGTCACTGATGAACTCTGCTTCAACTATTTCTACAGGTGGATTGGAGATGCTTTTGCCAGACAGCAGCCTCAGGTAGGGTTCATCTGACCTGGACAAACTTCAACATAGTACTTGTTTGTTTGTAAGATATTATCCTAACTTCCATTGGTAATAGAACAGTGACTATGTGTGTATGTGTTCACAGAAACATGTATGGAGCCAGCACACATGGAGACTTGCAAGATGACGTGATGAAGTCCAGACTGACAGACGGGCATGATAGTGATGTCCTTGAATGGAGAGAGACCTGGCACTCGCCGTAAATTTTGTTACTAGATACAACTTGTATTGTCTTTTTTTATTATTGAATTGAATGGTATCAGTCAATATGGGGAGGTAGAAACCCTGTGTATTCTACACCAGGATCAGGGAACTCCTGTTGAATACGGGACACCACACAGGAAGGTATGACCTCTCTAACATGTTTGCCAAGGTAGCCCCATTACCACCAGACAAAATGTGACTTGTTTCAGGAAACTAGGCATATGTCACACATCACTACATCACAGTCATTTGAACGTAAACATTTATTTTTTATAAAAATGCGTTTTTTGGTAGAAATGGCTTTTGGAACATGAACTTTCATGTGCCATAATAATTGTAGTTCATCCGTAAATGTAAATAAAATTGTTAAATTACGAGCCTAGTTGGTTCAGCCACGAAAAAAGACAGGAACCTTCCCGCTAGACATGATTGGCTGAGATAATAGATGGGCTGGACATGCCGGGAGACTTGTTTTGATTGGTCTGCAATGTAGATCAGTTGGAAAAAGTGATGGGCTACTTTCTGCACATGCCACAGTCAGTGTGAACCGGAGTGACTTGACACAACGCTGGCCAAACAAGATGTAGCTACAAACAAAACAGAGTTAAATAGTTCCAGTCTGCCGCGAAGCATTCATCCATGTATACGGGCAAGAGTCTAGCTACATTTAAGCAATAATGCATGAGGAGGTGTGGTATATGGCCAATATACCACGGCTAAGGGCTGTTCTTAGGCATGACGCAAACTTCAATATTATTTGATATAGTGTGTGTTTACCATATGGCCTCACATGCAAATCCTTAAAGAGATGGGTGGGGCTAAGGATTAAGAGGGTGTGAACGATGCTGAATGGGTGTGGACAAAGAAGAGCTCTCCAGTAGGTGTACCAGAACATTCAAGGGTCATTTTCTCAAAAGTGGGGTTACAAGTTTATCAATTTCAAAGCAGAATTACTTTCCCATTGTTCCTTAACTGCAGTGTATGATATACCATTTTCTAGCTCTGAGTCTCTACTTTTATCCAATGTAAAAAAAAATATATGCCAATAGCCACAGTACCTGTATGACAATGAAATGACAATGAAAGAGGAAAGGTGCACATTGTTATGTTAGCAGAACATTGCTTCTATGGTATTATGTTATGGGTTGTTTATTCTACCTGTAAATTTGAAAGTTAGAAAAACACTTACTATCTACATAAATTCAGCAGTTGCATTCTTCTCATATTACTCTGCAGGCTATTGACCTATTCAAAGCTTCCTCCGGCCTCTCAACATACATCTGCCTGTAGTTATTGAACTCAACCTTTGTTTGTTGTGAATGAGTGGTAGGAAACAGCTGCAGGCAAGGTTCTGACAGATGGGTGTTTCTTGGTGGTGGCAAGGACACACCCAAGAAACACCCACATCAAACCACACCCCCAAGCCAACTCGCGTTTGGCTTCTTCAGCATTTCTTGATGAGCAAGCCAAAAAAAGAGGCCAAATCAGCGGGTGCGGTTCCCCTTTAAGATTCAATGATGTCTGCAGAAATAATGGGGTGTCAGCTATGACATGACACATTGACTTTGAAAAAATTTGTTTTGGTTATTGAACTATAGTAAGTGAAGTGTATTTACACCTGGTAAAGGATTTGTGGTAATTCAATTTCATCATGGGTCCTGGTTCTGTCCTACACATAAATGCATAATGATGGATATGAATGTCATTCTCTTCATGGTGATGTATCCTAAAAACTTACACAAAGGTATAAATATGCAGTATCCTCCTTTGCATATTTGGGTATTATTCCCATTGTAGCCAATTCAATTGCAGAAATTCTGTTACCAATGTTTGGGACATTTCGTTAGCGATTTGGTAACAGAATTTCGATAATTTATATCGGTAAAAACACTATAACTAATTGATAGGTCTACCTTTACTTGTTACTTCTTTTGAATTTCATTTTCTTCCCTCCGCATGAGGGAGAGAAATCAGAAAATATCTTAAAGATATGTGGGTTTTTGGTAATGGAATTTCAAGGCAAAAGGCAATGTTCTTAAACTTACAGAATGCATATTTTTTTTTCCTAAACTAAATATAAGTGTTGATATTACTGTATTTGGCAGGGGTTTTTACTTTAACATTATTGTGTTTTGATGTATTTCTAATACTTTTGAATATTTTTCTGGTATATGTTTTCTAAGACCCCTTTTCCATCTTTTTGACCAGAAATCAAAGCTTTTGCTAATTCCACATTTCTAAGATGGAAAATGGTTGAAGAATGTACATATGCCATAAAATATAGGCTCTTAGCTTTCATTTGACATGCTCCTATGAACTTCACATGTTGGTGTCACGGGTCCTTTTACATGGCAATGGATTCTCAGTCAGAATGCCATAGCTCTCTCTCTCTCTCTCTCTCTCTCTCTCTCTCTCTCTCTCTCTCTCTCTCTCTCTCTCTCTCTCTCTCTCTCTCTCTCTCTCTCTCTCTCTCTCTCTCTCTCTCTCTCTCTCCTTCTCTCCCTCTCCCAGAGCTACTGAACTGATGGTTTCAGAGTTCCAGAACAGGCCAAATACTGAATGGGAGCACGGACGGACACAAACACAATTCTAAGAAATCACACGGTGCATGTGTGCCCAGCCGTTTTATTTATCCCTTATTTTACCAGGTAAGTTGACTGAGAACACATTCTCATTTACAGCAACAACCTGGGGAATAGTTAAAGGGGGATGAATGAGCCAATTGGAAGCTGGGATGATTAGGTGGCCATGATGGTATGAGGGACAGATTGGGAACTTAGCCAAGACACAGGTGTTAACACACCTACTCTTACAATAAGTGCCATGGGATCTTCAGTGACCACAGAGAGTCAGGACACCCATTTAACATCCCATCCGAAAAATAGCACCTTACACAGGGCAATGTCCCCAGGGATATTTTTTTGGACCAGAGGAAAGAGTGCTTCTTACTGGCCCTCCAACATCACTTCCAGCAGCATCTGGCCTCCCATCCAGGGACCGACCAGGATCAACCTTGCTTAGCTTTAGATGCAAACCATCAGCGGGATGCAGGGTGGTATGCTGCTGGCATATGACATGCACCTGTGTAAACAGGCCTGGTATCTGGTGGCTCTGTAGAACAGTTGGTCCTCTCTGCTTCTGAACACTGCTAGAGGAGAGTAGTGGTCATCCCCGATCCCTGCCTGACCTCTGAGCATGGAGTCTGGTCCATACACACTACACACTCTCTGCTCCTGCTGTGCACTGTGATGTGTGTGCGTGTGTGTGTGTACATCCGTGCGTGCCTGTGGGCATGTGTGCGTGTCTGTGTGCGTTTCAACATTTGCATGTGTGTGTGCAGGAAAAGTCGCTGAACAGAGGCGGATATTGACACAGCATTAACATGAGTGAAAATAAATGGACTGTGTGGAGACCTTGGGAGGAACTCCTGGACATGGCATAGTAAAACAAACCTCCGACATCAACACTCAATCACACTATCGCTGACCCTCCCAGACATTTTGCTAAGGGTTAGGTGTTTGTCTAAGAAGAAGCATAGTGGGGCTTCTTTGTTACAGGCCATGTGGGTAACAGTGAAATGTTTGGTCATGAATGTGAAACAGTCAGATATGTCAAGATCAGATGTTTTAAATATTTCCATCGAAATATGTCCAACAGTATAATCACATTGACTCCTCACTCCCCCTAGTTCTCCTCGTGAGAAAGAGAAACGGAAAGAGAGAGGGGTGGAATGGGGTGAGATAATGAAGATAAAAAAAGATCATTCATGAGCGATCGAGGGCAGACAGCTGGTAGAGAAAGAGGGAGGAAGAAAAGGGGTGTATACTATGAATGCCAATGTTAGATATCTGAATGGCAGATATCTGAATGATCACTAAATAATAATAAGCCATTTAGCAGACGCTTTTATCCAAAGCGACTTACAGTCATGCGTGCATACATTTTTGTGTGTGGGTGGTCCCGGGGATCGAACCCACTACCTTGGCGTTACAAGCGCCGTGCTCTACCAGCTGAGCTACAGAGGACCACACACAAAACCACTACTATTACACTGAGGAGTGTAATAAGAAGGAGATTCACAGCAAAGTGATTTCAAATGTGGACAATAATCTGGTAGCCATTCCACTCAACTCCACAACAGATGATGATTTATAACATTTGTACATTTACATTTTAGTAATTTAGCAGGCACTCTTATCCAGAGCAATTTACAGGAGCAAGTAGGGTTAACTGTCTTGCTCAAGGGCACATCAGCGGATTTTTCACTTAGTCGGCTCTGGGATTCATGTGTGGGTGTGTGTTTGTGTGTGTGTTCATGTTTGAGTGTGTGCGTGTGTGTGTGTGTGTGTGTGTGTGTGTGTGTAATGAGAGCTCTATTGTGTTCTGCCAGTTAACAGGTGCAGCGTTGGAGTTAGAGTCAACAGACCTCTGCGAGGACAAATGCCTCTATCGATCAAATCAAATCAAATCACATTTTATTTGCCACATGTAGACATTACAGTGAAATGCTTACTAACAAGCCCTTAACCAACAATGCAAAGTAAAACAAATAAAAAAAGTGTTAAGCAAAAAAAAATTAAAGCAAATAACTAAAGAGCAGCAGTAAAATAAAATAACAGTAGGGAGGCAATATACAGGGGGAAACCGGTGCAGAGTCAATGTGCGGGGGCACCGGCTAGTCGAGGTAATTGAGGTAATATGTACATGTGGGTAGAGTTAAAGTAACTATGCGTAAATAATAAACAGAGTAGCAGCAGAGTAAAAAAGGGGGACGGGGTGGGGGTGGGGTAGGCAGTGCAAATTGTCCGGGTAGCCATGATTAGCTATTCAGGAGTCTTATGGCTTGGGGGTAGAAGCTGTTGAGAAGCCTTTTGGACTAGACTTGGCACTCTGCTTTCCGTGCGGTAGCAGAGAGAACAGTCTATGACTAGGGTGGCTGGAGTCTTTGACAATTTTGAGGGCCTTCCTCTGACACCGCCTGGTATAGAGGTCCTGGATGGCAGGAAGCTTGGCCCCAGTGATGTACTGGGGGTGCCTTACCCTCTGTAGTGCCTTGCGGTCGGAGGCCGAGCAGTTGCCATACCAGGCAGTGATGCAACCAATCAGGATGCTCTCGATGGTGCAGCTGTAGAACTTTTTGAGGATCTGAGGACCCATGCCAAATCGTTTCAGTCTCCTGAGGGGGAATAGGCTTTGTCGTGCCCTCTTCACGACTGTCTTGGTGTGTTTGGACCATGATAGTTCATTGGTGATGTGGACACCAAGGAACTTGAAGCTCTCAACCTGTTCCACCACAGCCCGTCGATGAGAATGGGGGCGTGCTCAGTCCTCTTTTTTTCCCTGTAGTCCACAATCATCTCCTTTGTCTTGATCACGTTGAGGGAGAGGTTGTTATCCTGGCACGACACGGACAGGTCTCTGACCTCCTCCCTATAGGCTGTCTCATTGTTGTTGGTGATCAGGCCTACCACTGTTGTGTCGTCGGCAAACTTAATGATGGTGTTGGAGTCGTGCCTGGTCATGCAGTCATGGGTGAACAGGGAGTACATGAGGGGACTGAGCACGCACCCCTGAGGGGCCCCCATGTTGAGGATCAGTGTGGCAGATGTGTTTTTACCTACCCTTACCACCTGGGGGCTTCCCGTCAGGAAATCCAGGATCCAGTTGCAGAGGGAGGTGTTTAATCCCAGGGTCCTTAGCTTATTGATGAGCTTTAAGGGCACTATGGTGTTGAACGCTGAACTGTAGTCAATGAATAGCATTCTCACGTAGATGTTCCTCTTGTCCAGGTGGGAAAGGGCAGTGTGGAGTGCAATAGAGATTGCATCATCTGTGGATCTGTTGGGGCGGTATGCAAATTGGAGTGGGTCTAGGGTTTCTGGGATAATGGTGTTGATGTAAGCCATGACCAGCCTTTCAAAGCACTTCATGGCTACAGACATGAGTGCTACGGGTCGGTAGTCATTTAGGCAGGTTATCTTAGTGTCCTTGGGCACAGGGGCTATGGTGGTCTGCTTGAAACATGTTGCTATTACAGACTCAGTCAGGGACATGTTGAAAATGTCAGTGAAGACACTTGCCAGTTGGTTGACCTGGTGTCACTGGGCAGCTCGCAGCTGTGCTTCCCTTTGTAGTCTGTAATAGTTTTCGATGAGCGATGAGCGTCAGAGTAGTACGATTCAATCTTAGTCCTGTATTGACTCTTTGCCTGTTTGATGGTTCGTCGGAGGGCAGAGCGGGATTTCTTATAAGCGTCCGGGTTAGAGTCCCCCTCCTTGAAAGCGGCAGCTCTAGCCTTTAGCTCAGTGCGGATGTTGCCTGTAATCCATTGCTTCTGGTTGCGGTATGTACGTACGGTCACTGTGGGGACGACGTCATCGATGCACTTATTGATGAAGCCAGTGACTGATGTGGCGTACTCCTCAATGCTATCTGAAGAATCCCGGAACATATTCCAGTCTGTTCTAGCAAAACAGTCCTGTAGCTTAGCATCTGCGTCATCTGACCACTTTTTTATTAACGGAGTCACTGGTGCTTCCTGCTTTAGTTTTTGCTTATAAGCAGGAATCAGGAGGATAGAGTTATGGTCAGATTTGCCAAATGGAGTGCGAGGGAGAGCTTTGAATGTGTCTCTGTGTGTCACACCCTGGCTATGGGACTCTTGTTGTTGAGCCAGGGTGTGTTTTGTTCTATGTGGTGTATTTCTATGTTGGGGGTTCTAGTTCGTCTATTTCTATGTTTTGCCTGAGTGACTCCCAATCAGAGGCAACGAGTGTCAGCTGTTGGCTGGTTGTCTCTGATTGGGAGCCATATTTAAACTGTCTGTGTTTCACTTTGTGTTTGTGGGTTTTTGTTCCGTGTTCGGTCATTGTCACCGTGGACTTCACGAGTCGTTTATTGTTTTTGTTCGTGCTTTAATATAATAAAGTAACATGTTCATTCATCACGCTGCGCATTGGTCTACTTCTCTCCCTGACGATCGTGACAGAAAAACCCACCATACCAGGACCAAGCAGCGTGTCCAGGAGCAGGCAGCCTGGACATGGGAGGAGATATTGGACGGGAAAGGGTCCTGGACCTGGGAGGAGATCCTGGCCGGGATGGATCGCCGGCCATGGAGTGAGACAGTTGAGAGGCGACGGAGAGAGGAGCAACGGCGTAAGCAGTGTCAGTGTCGGACGGTCGAGAGGCAACCCCAAAAATTTTTTAGGGGGGGGCACACGGCAGGGGCGACTGGGCAGCAGGAGGCTGCCACAGGGCGATTAGGTGAGGAGGCCACCAGGTTAAGGGGGCTACTGGCCCAGAGGGAGCAGGAGTTAGTGTTGCAGAGGATGGAGCTATTGGAGGTGTCGTGTCGCGTCGGCTGCTGGTGGCTATTGCTGTCAAACAAAGAAGTCCGCTTAAGCTGTACCTTGATTAGAAGTCTTTATTCATTATCACAAGCTTACAGCATAAGTTTACAGACTCGCGAGGTCTGGAGAGCAGTGTCCTCCAATTCTAATGGCTGCTCTGCCCTTTCATCGTTTAACCCCTACTTATAAACAATGCAAAAAGATGGGCTCCCTCTTCTGGCCAATCACCAGTCTCCCCTGTCCACAACACACTTCCTGTCTGTTGTATGTGGCGTTACACTAAAACATTCCCTCTTGATACTAAAATTAACGTCCTCTCTGGTTCCACTTAAAAACATTTAACACCATCATAATCTCAATACACTACATTCCCCCCTTCGAGACGAACTAAAAGTCTCGAAAACAAACAGAATAGGATTATGACAAGTAACAATTTATCCTATTGAGTATCTTTAACATTAAACCAAAAACATTCTCCTCTAGAGTGTAAATACCTTTCTATGAAATATGAATAACTGTTTATGAAGTGTGAATACATTACTATCTTTATGAAGTGTGAATACATTACTATCTTTATGAAGTGTGAATACATTACTATGAAATATGAACAAATCTCTATGGAGTGTAAGAGCGAAAAACTGTTTGGCAACCTTCCATCCATCAATCAAGACAGTAAAATTCTCTCACGGTCCCTCTGCCCCAGGCAACCACCTCGGTACTCCAGATAACCTCATAAACAATGTAAATGCATTTGAAACTATGATGCACTTAAAAAACACATGTAAGCCCCTGCAAACAAAATCCTATCCAAAAACATCCACTCTAAGGCTGGTCAACCCATTGGACCCTAAAGTGGAACTCTCCCTGCCTAAATTCCCTGTCCCTAAACATCACCGAAATAAACAAAAACATCTAAGATCCTCACATGTATTCAATAACATCAAATATCATTCTACAAAAATTAATACCTAAGAATATGACACAATTATGTATTACATATTTCATTGCAGACACTGGAATGTAGTCCACTACACTTCATCTCCCCGTAGTCTCCTCTTCCAATGGACTGTTGATGATGGAATCGGCCACACCCTCCTTGTTTCATCTCCTCCAGTCATATTGTCCCTTCATATTGTCCCTGTTTGAGTATTTCAATCTCCACATGTCCCCCAAATGCTTCTGGAAGAAAATAAAAAACCAAACAGTATCTTTTGCAAAACAACACTTTCAAATTAAACATCAATATCAACTAAGAATATAAAAATGATATATAAATGATGTATGAATCACATTAACCCATTCCCCCCTTTGATTCATAAAATCATACCAAAATCACCCTAATATTGAAAAAAAAAATAATGAAAAATGATCAAAACATTTAAAATGATATTTATCCATTCAGTTCCACTTGTCCATCTTCATCCAGATCAGGAACAGTCAACACCGGCATCTGAGTGTTGTCTCCAGGCATCACTCTCCAACCTATCTCAATATCATAGCTTTCTCAAAGGTCAGTAACAAATTACAAACATCACACAGTGCTATCAAAGCTGCCATTAAATGTAACCCATCACTGCCCCTACTGGCCTACCTGATCTTGCAACCAAGTCTTCTCAGATCTCCCAAACGCATCCCTTATATTCTTCAATGCATATATAACTATCTGAACTATCTGGACTCAAAGTATAACTATTATCATCAATAGGATCTTCCCAAATGTTACACCATACCATGGAAAAAATCCCCCCTTCTCCCTTAGATTCATCCTTCAATGATAGGCTTGAAGACTATAACATGTAGCCATGTCTCTTTTCATCCAATTTCAAACCTAGCTTCAGATTTCTGTGTCCGGTGCTACCCCTCTTATAATGGTAGAAACCTCATATGGAAGCTTCAACGTTGACATGTAACAACATCCTGTCCATCCATAGGGTAAGAATATATACTTTATCACCACAAACCCTCCAAATATCTCTAAAATTCTCCATAGTCACATTGTCAGGCAAAAGCTAATCTTTTAACCATCATAGTCCTGCTGTTCTTACTACCTGGTACATAAAAAGTAACATATTTCTCATTACTACCCTTAAGGTCATGCATACCCAAAGTTATCATATAACATCACAATCTGATATTCCCATAAACATACCCCTTACCTCATGTTTTAGTAGAACAAAAACAACTTTTAGCCCTCAATGGTTACACCTCAAATGCTTCAGGGTTCGCTGTTACCTGATTTTACTTCCCATCTAACAAATGCACCCAAGTTAATTCACTTAACCCAATAACACCTAACCCTAGGCTTAAACAAATGTTTTGACAATGACATTATTTTATCTGTTACTGATTGTTGTTGCTGATACCACAGTCATGACAAAGCATAAAATTGACACATACTTGATAGAGGTCGAACGACCGTCTCTAAAATGTTTGGTGCTGGAATTCTCACCAGACATGGACCCTCAAGATTCCTCACTGATCTTACAGAATGAGCTAACCGCTGGAACCAAAGATTCCTACCTGCCCATTTATCTTTAACTTTCACAACAGAAGAATCAAACCACTCCATTTAGTTTCTCTCTTCCCTAACGAGCGGTACTGATCAGATACCTCTCCTTGTCTGTCATTAAAATCAAAGACCTCATCCTGTACTTCCATGATGAATCTATATTCTCTCTACTACTATCTGTTCTCCTATTTTAATCCTATTCGTACTATCATTGATAGCACTCTCCATCCATAACATAAACCCATGAGTCCTTCTTGCTACCCCTTTAATTTCAGAAAAGTTGTTGTCGGTGTCATACTTCCTACATTTGCTATTGCCATCGTATCATTAATCCCTTCCAAAGTTACCATTAAAGTAGTTGATGTAGTTGATGTATTAACCTTAATTACTTCTAGTGCGAAAGTTCCCGTTATCCTCTGTGTATTATTTACTGTTGGAGTGACTACTGTAATCTACTCCTCCTGAACTCCCTTAATGACTGTGGAGGCTACAACAGACCTCAACTCTTCCATTATAAGCGTTACTTTATGAATTACATAGCCTTTTAACCAATAATTCTTAACCGGAACAAATTTTAATGCTTGCACTAGATAAGTACACATATACTCTCCCTGACCTTTCTCTGTAACATTACGCCAAATAAGTGAACAGTCACTCCTAACCTCTTCCACTTCATATCGTTGTACAAACTATCCCTCCTTTGACTAGGGGACACCGCTTCTACATCTGGTCCTGATAACAATACTTATTCTCCATAATTATCTCTCCATATGGGAGGAACGTCCCCATCCTAACCCTAATAAGTATTTTTCCCCCTAAAATTGGTGTGCTGGAGCTATTGGTTCCCTTATAATCAAATGCGATATATTTATGGCTTTAATAACTATCAATGTTGAAAGAGTTAAATTGCTTCTCACTGTTGTTTTAATAGACTGAAGTGTTAATGTCATTATTGTTAATTCATCCATTTTCCCCAAAGAAAAGTTGTCTTTGCTTGTACTTCCATCTATCACCACTAGTGTCACTTTTTCCCAACTCTCAGTCCTATCTCTAATCCCTAACTTTCAAACTTTTGATTATAAAAAATACACCTATAATTACCTTGATCTCCCTGCTGGGAACTGTAACTATAGATACTCAATCACCCTCAATCTTCTCTTATCATTCAGCAACACATACTTTCTCAATGCATCTGCTCCTAACAGATCTAAACTCCTACCATATCTTCCCACTAAACTTTAACATGTCCTTCACTACTGTTCTCTCTCTCTTACTACTAACTTTGAAACTTAGCTTACTGTCTTAGAGTTCCTTCAACCTAGTTCTCCTAACTTATTTTAATCTAATCTTTTCTCTCATAACCTTTAAAACTTTTTCCCACTGATTTATTCACAAAATCCCTTTACCACCAAATTTTTAGAATATGTGATTGGGAAAGTCCCCACCTGCTACTGACTTTACACACACAGACTTGGCAAACGACTAAACACCTTTTAGCCTAGCCTGAAATCTCTTGGTGTAAGAATGTAACCCAGAATAACAGTCACCCCTTTTAACTTTATTCAGACAGATTGTCTAATAGGCAGTCTAATAGATTATCATCCTTCCTATGATATTATCTTTTTAAGCAAATATGATTCCCAAAAACCCTACTTTTTAAAATCCTCTACCAGACAGCCGTTTAGTGTACATCTTATTGTACAATTCAATTTACACCATGCATCTCTTCCCAACACTGCCATAACAGTATCTTCTAATATTAGTATGTCTATTTTAATTTATCCTTGATTTTTTATAGCATAGCTCAATTGGTTCCCTAAGAGTAATTAACTGTTTTACTACCTCCAATCCCTATCCTAATTAGTTAATTTTACATAGTGATATGTTTAACCTCTTTAGGCTGAACACAGATAAGTTTTTCCACTATTCACCATCACTTCTAATGGTCGGTTGTTTTTACTTCAATTGTTGGATATCTTGTCTTCTTCTCTAATCGGTGCTATCAGCTGGCACCCCCCTTTGTATCTTCTAGGCACTAACAGGTGATCTTCACTTACTCCTTTATCTTCCTCTGTTGTTTTCTCCTGGCGCATTTCCATCACAGGTAAAGTGACCAACCTGTCCATAATTATAACAGTCTTCTGAAAGTTGCTGGAAGTGTAGCTGAAATCTTCCTCCTCCTTCTAAGCCTTCTCGTCCTCTTCCTCTCCAATTCTGTGTCTGTCCAGAAACTGGCTGTGGATATGGAACATTTGGTACCCCCCTTGGCTGGTACAATTGCATTTGATATTGTTCAGTTGAAGCTGTAACAGTGATTGTTGATTTGGTTCACTCTGATTCTTCATAACCAAAGCTTCTCTTCTCCACCAGTTGTATGATTGAGTTTTCTCAGAGTTTCTTCGTCCTGTTCTTTGTTGTTGACATATCAGGATTCTTCAACAGCTTATATTCTAAGTTCTGTCCTCGAAATATCATCTTCCATCATCTTCTTACTTTTCTACTTTTCTTCTGTGCCAGTCCTTGTAGGACAAACTCCTTTTGAATACACAGCACCTTCAGTCTCCTCTTTATCGCTATCTTCATCTGAACTCGAACCTCATTCTTCTCTTAGTTTCCAGACATCTCGGTTTTTCTTCCTTCTGGAGTTTTGGATTCATCTTCATTGTCGTTTCTGCTTGTCCTCTATCTATTATTCATCTTCATCTCTGATGCAACAATCACCCTCCTGGATGATCACCGGAAGCTGAGGATAAACATCCCTAAGCTCTACTCCCTTCTCGTAAGGTGGGTGTCATTTTGCTGAATCCGTGCGTGAGAAAGGTGTACTAACTTCTGCCATTAGTTTTCCTAACACTACTTTAGTTAAAGGATCACTATTTTTCCCCTATATCAACCGGTGTACTGACTTTTTATAGCCTTGATGTCGTTTTTCCCCATTGTAACAACCCTTTTATATTCCTTTATCGTGAATTATTTTATTTTAGACTATATAGCCTATGGCTTCCCCCCTCTAATTATTAATATAACCCAAACAACCCAAAAAAAAAAAAAAAAAATTTTTTTTATTTTTTTTATTTTTATAAATCAATTAAAAATCATGAATAATTAAAACCAATTTTTATTCCTATATCCTATGTCACCAATTTATCAATTAGTGGTGGCTATCTTACCACAACCCATCAAATGCAAATGTAAATGTAAGTTAGTCAACTTCAAAGCAATCCCAAAAACAAAGCCTATAACCCCTTGCTCTATAACCCCTAATTATCTTAAATTTACAGAATAATGTCAGTCCTTGATTCCCAACACAATTCCAATCAAACCCCAGTGATGCACAGAGCCTCCAAAATGCAATTTTTAATGAAATAGTATTTGCCAAGCCTATGTGAAATGGTCATAACATCAAATATTTTGTAAGGGATGATTTTGTGAACTAGCCTGATATCTGATCCTCTGCCTCTGCCGCGTCACGTGATGTCACGTCATCACTTCCTGTATCTCCTCTCTCCCCTCGCTTATCGTTCCTCTCATATGACAGAAGAACAGAGACACAGAATAACATTTTAGTAGTTAATGCAATCACTGAGTTATTTCAAGCATATTCAATATTCCTTCGTTCATATTTGCTTCAAGACTTAATTTAATTCATTACGTATTTTATTTCAATCCGTCATTTAACTCAGGACTAAATAGATCGCTCAAAACATTTTATTTAATTTTAATCGTCTCTTAATTATTTAATTCAATTTATTATAATCCGTTACCATATATCTAATTTATAAATTCAATAGGTCACAAAACAAGTTTCATCTTTAACCATCCGCCGATGTAACAACTAGAAGATTCGTGTTAAAATCTCTCCTCTGTCTGTCTATTTCTCCCCCTGCAGGGTAACCCCAGATGGGACCTATGACACGTTACCCACAATGCCGTTTTGTAGTTTTACTATACCCTCGTGTTGTAGTTTAGTGCCGTAAAACAAAACGTGTCCTAATCTCGTGCCATAAACTCCCCCTTTCTGTAGTGTAGTGTCGCAAAATTAAACGCATGCGCATACATTTCTAAAATACTTTTTCACCGTGGAAGGGAGATTCTTAGACCTCTCCCCCCAAACAGACAGTTAACAGTCCGGCTGTACCTCCCGTTTCCCCCTCATAGTCAAACAACATTTAACAGCGCTCACAAAACATATAACCTGACTTACACACACAGAGACAAGTTTAAGAGACTTTAATCCATCGCAATGGGGTCTCTAAGGATATCCGTTAGCATGTAGCACGCAACACAATTAGCATTTAGCCTTAGCATTTAGCATTAGCCGCTATGTACCATGTAGCATGACTCACACTCCAGCATTTAGCATTAGCCTTAGCCGCTATGTACCATGTGGCCTGAAACACAATCAAGCATTTAGAATTAGCCTTTAGCTAACTGCGGCCTACCACGCAAATAAATATCCTGCATTGTGCCCAAATCATTATCCATATATCTCCGTCTAACTTTATGCTGCCTTGAGCCATGAATATCATATCGAGCGGTTACCCCCAACATATCTCCCGTCGGCTATAAGAGGAGTATAACATAGAATATAATCATTCACGTCATAGTTCCCAGAACCAACCTGACAAAGTCTAATACGTCGCCCAGGATTTGTAGCCCACTCCTGCGAGTCGCCTCGTTTCGAGGTCTTTAACAGATTCACAATGCTCTAAATATGTATACGTATTCCAGCTTTTATTCACTACCAATCCATTGTTCTAGACTTCCTATTATTTACCGTTTACCCATCAACCAAATTTAGAATATTTATTTCAGCCTCCTAGTCAACAGCAATCACACCACACCAGCCCAAAATTCACACTGTACATACTATCCCATTCCCCCTATGAGCAATCGACACAACTAATGCCCAAATTGGGAGAAATCTCACCTTAGCCGGCTTGAGCAGTAGTCAACTCGACACTCAGAAAAGGAACAAAGAACGATGCAATCAGTACCCGTACTGGCCAACATTTGTCGTGTCGCGTCGGCTGCTGGTGGCTATTGCTGTCAAACAAAGAAGTCCGCTTAAGCTGTACCTTGATTAGAAGTCTTTATTCATTATCACAAGCTTACAGCATAAGTTTACAGACTCGCGAGGTCTGGAGAGCAGTGTCCTCCAATTCTAATGGCTGCTCTGCCCTTTCATCGTTTAACCCCTACTTATAAACAATGCAAAAAGATGGGCTCCCTCTTCTGGCCAATCACCAGTCTCCCCTGTCCACAACACACTTCCTGTCTGTTGTATGTGGCGTTACACTAAAACATTCCCTCTTGATACTAAAATTAACGTCCTCTCTGGTTCCACTTAAAAACATTTAACACCATCATAATCTCAATACACTACAGAGGCGATAAGGGAAAGGGTGAGAAATGAGGCACGGCGAGAGGAACTCGGTAGGCAGCTGAGGGAGCGGAGGGTTATGATGAAACCCAGTCCCGCTCCTCACACCAAGCAAGTGGTGTGCGTCACCAGTCCGGTCCGGCCCGTTCCTGCTTCCCGCACTAAGTGTACGGTGCACGTCGCCAGCCCAGCCCGGCCTGTTCCTGCCCCTCGCACCAAGCCTACGGTGTGCGTCGCCAGCCCAGCTCGGCCTGTCCCTGCTCCACGCACCAAGCCTACGGTGTACGTCGCCAGCCCAGTCCGGCCTGTCCCTGCTCCACGCACCAAGCCTACGGTGTGCGTCGCCAACCCAGCCCGGCCTGTCCCTGCTCCACGCACTAAGCCTACGGGGTGCGTCGCCAGCCCAGCCCGGCCTGTCCCTGCTCCACGCACCAAGCCTACGGTGTGCGTCGCCAGCCCAGTCCGGCCTGTCCCTGCTCCATGCACCAAGCCTACGGTGTGCGTCGCCAGCCCAGCCCGGCCTGTCCCTGCTCCACGCACTAAGCCTACGGGGTGCGTCGCCAGCCCAGCCCGGCCTGTCCCTGCTCCACGCACCAAGCCTACGGTGTGCGTCGCCAGCCCAGCCCGGCCTGTCCCTGCTCCACGCACCAAGCCTACGGTGTGCGTCGCCAGCCCAGCCCGGCCGGTCCCTGCTCCACGCACCAAGCCTACGGTGTGCGTCGCCAGCCCGGCCCGGCCTGTTCCTGCCACTCGCACCAAGTCTACGGTGCGCGTCGCCAGCCCGGCCGGCCTGTTCCTGCCACTCGCACCAAGTATACGGTGCGCGTCGCCAGCCCGGCCCGGCCTGTTCCTGCCACTCGCACCAAGCCAGGGGTGCGAGTCGTCAGCCTGGTCCAGCCTGTTCCTGCCACTCGCACCAAGCCAGTGGTGCGGGTCGTCAGCCTGGTCCAGCCCGTTCCTGCCACTCGCACCAAGCCAGAGGTGCGAGTCGTCAGCCTGGCAAGGCCCGTCGCTGCTCCACGCACCAAGCCAGGGGTGCGAGTCATCAGTCCGGTGAGGCCCGTTCCGGCTCCACGCACCAAGCCAGGGGTGCGCATCGTCAGCCCGGTCCGGCCCGTTGCTGCTCCACGCACCAAGCCAGGGGTGCGAGTCGTCAGTTCGGGGAGGCCCGTTCCGGCTCCACGCACCAAGCCAGGGGTGCGTATCGTCTGCCCGGTCCGGCCCGTCGCTGCTCCACGCACCAAGCCAGGGGTGCGCATCGTCAGCCCGGTCCGGCCCGTTGCTGCTCCACGCACCAAGCCAGGGGTGCGAGTCATCAGTCCGGTGAGGCCCGTTCCGGCTCCACGCACCAAGCCAGGGGTGCGTATCGTCAGCCCGGTCCGGCCCGTTGCTGCTCCACGCACCAAGCCAGGGGTGCGCATCGACAGCCAGGTCCGGTCCTTTCCTGCCTCACGCACCAAGCCTGGGGTGCGCGTCGTCAGTCCGGCACAACCCGTGCCTTGGTCATCGGTGCCAAATCAGGTACCGCTTTATTGCTCCCCAACGGAGCTGAAGCTAGCCGCTCCTGCTACGTCCAAGTCAGCTCCAGCCAGCGGGGCCAGACCGGACCAGGGGCGCTATGGGGGGTTTATTGGAGGGTGGTGGGCAAGCCCGGAGCCAGAACCGCCGCCGAGGAGGTATGCCCACCCTGCCCTCCCCTGTTTTGCTCTTTTTGAGGCGCGGTCGCAGTCCGCGCCTTTAGGGGGGGGTACTGTCACACCCTGGCTATGGGACTCTTGTTGTTGAGCCAGGGTGTGTTTTGTTCTATGTGGTGTATTTCTATGTTGGGGGTTCTAGTTCGTCTATTTCTATGTTTTGCCTGAGTGACTCCCAATCAGAGGCAACGAGTGTCAGCTGTTGGCTGGTTGTCTCTGATTGGGAGCCATATTTAAACTGTCTGTGTTTCACTTTGTGTTTGTGGGTTTTTGTTCCGTGTTCGGTCATTGTCACCGTGGACTTCACGAGTCGTTTATTGTTTTTGTTCGTGCTTTAATATAATAAAGTAACATGTTCATTCATCACGCTGCGCATTGGTCTACTTCTCTCCCTGACGATCGTGACACTGTGTGTGGAGTAAAGGTGGTCTAGAGTTATTTTTCCCTCTGGTTGCACATTTAACATGCTGGTAGAAATGAGGTAGAACGGATTTAAGTTTCCCTACATTAAAATCCCCGGCCACTAGGAGCGCTGCCTCTGGATGAGCATTTTCCTGTTCACTAATGGCCTTATACAGCTCATTGAGTGCAGTCTTAGTGCCAGCATTGGTTTGTGGTGGTATATAGACGGCTACGAAAAATATAGAAGAAAACTCTCTTGGTAAATAGTGTGGTCGACAGCTTATCATGAGATACTCTACCTAAGGCGAGCAAAACCTTGAGACTTCCTTAGTATTAGATTTTTTGCACCAGCTGTTGTTTACAAATATAAACAGACCAGCACCCCTTGAATTACCGGAGTCAGCCGTTCTATCCTGACGATGTAGCGTATATCCCGCCAGCTGTATGTTATCAATGTCGTCGTTCAGCCACGACTCGGTGAAACATAAGATATTACAGTTTTTAATGTCCCGTTGGTAGGATAACCGTAATCTTAGGTCGTCTACCTTATTTTCAAATTATTGAACATTGGCTAATAGGATTGATGGAAGAGGCAGTTTACTCGCTCGCCGTGAGATTCTTACAAGGCACCCCGACCTACGTCCACGATATCTCTGTCTCTTTCTCATGCAAATGACGGGGATTTGGGCCTTGTTGGGTGTCTGTAGGATATCCTTCGCGTCCGACTCATTTAAGAAAAAATCTTCGTCCATTACGAGGTGAGTAATCGCTGTCCTGATATCCAGAAGCTCTTTTTGGTCATAACAGACGGTGGCAGAAACATTATGTACAGACAAAATTACAAATAACGCCAAAAAACACACATAATAGTAGAATTGGTTAGACGGCTGTAAAACGGCAGCCATCCTCTCCAGCGCCATTTCATGATCCTCTCTGTCTGATGGATACTCAATATCTGTCAACCGCTTTCTCTCCTTCAATCTTTCTTTCTCTATCTATCTGTCTCCCTCTCTCTCTCCCTCTCTCTCTCTCTTTCACTCTCTCTCTATCTATCTATCTATCTATCTATCTATCTATCTATCTATCTATCTATCTATCTATCTATCTATCTATCTATCTATCTATCTATCTATCTATCTATCTATCTATCTATCTATCTATCTATCTATCTATCTATCTATCGGTCTCTCTCGCGCTTGTTCTCTCTCTCTTGTTCTATCTATCTATCTATCTATCTATCTATCTATCTATCTATCTATCTATCTATCTATCTATCTATCTATCTATCTATCTATCTATCTATCTATCTATCTATCTATCTATCTATCTATCTATCTATCTATCTATCTATCTATCTATCTATCTATCTATCTATCTATCTATCTATCTATCTATCTATCTGTCTCTCTCTCTTTCACTCTCTCTCTCTATATATCTATCTGTCTCTCTCGCTCTTGTTCTCTCTCTCTTGTTCTCTCTCTCTCGTTCTCTCTCTCTCTTGTTCTCTCTCTCTTTCTCTATCGCCCTCTTTCTCTATGAACTTATGAAGCAAGTGATTGGTCTCTTTTGAGATGCGGTCCTATTTCCTGCCTTTTACGCTTATCCTGCACATAATGTGTAATAAAATCAACATTCCTATATGCGAAGGGCTGAAATTAGAGGACTATGACATCAATGACATCAAACATATTTCAAAAATCAGAGAAACATCATATTACAACTTTATACTCTGCTAAGCCTGAGCAGTATCAGATGTCTTCTAAATTGCATACCAATCACACAGCTAGAGAATAATAATAATGTTGTCAAGGTGACATTTTCATCACATACACACACACACACCCCACCCATACACACACTGCAGCTAGAGACTGGAACAATCTACAAAAAACACTTAAACTGGAAGGTTTTTCTCTGTCTCAGCTTTTAAGGACTCATGGACAAGTTCACTGACAGTTGTAGCTGTTATTTTGTAGCTGTTATGCGAACCAATAACGTAGGCTTCTGACTGTGGTGTCTGTTTGCTATTATTGTTGCCTCGTTGTTTATTTGTCTATTCAGTAGAGCTATGATTTTTTTATTGTGGTCTGCCATGTTTTGCATTGTTGCCGTGGGTCTCCCATTATGTAGCGTTGTGATATACCTTCTTGTCATGATGTGCTTTGTTTCTGCCTACTTTGTCCCTTGTGCTGTTGTCTGCCCTCATTAATGCTTGTGCCTTGTTGTGTTGTTGTCATAGGTCTCCCTTCATGTAGTGTGGTGGTGTCTCTCTTGTCTTGTTGTGCTTTGTTTCCAATGTCTGTCTGCTGAACAG
The DNA here is from genome assembly GCF_964263955.1 of Coregonus lavaretus. Lineage (NCBI taxonomy): Eukaryota > Metazoa > Chordata > Actinopteri > Salmoniformes > Salmonidae > Coregonus > Coregonus lavaretus. The sequence continues at coordinate 28,479,811 of NC_139998.1, read as the reverse complement.
CTTCTACCCCCAAGCCATAAGACTGCTAAATAGTTAGTTAAATAGTTAACCAAATAGATACCTGGACTATCTGTACTGACCCTTTTTGCACTCACTTTTTTGACTCATCACATACGCTGCTGCTACTGTTTATTATCTATCCTGTTGCCTAGTCACTTTATCCCTACATACTGTCTATTTACAATTAGCCGAGTTATTGTTACTCATTGTGTATTTATTATTACTTTTATTATTGTGTGTTATTACTTTTCTATTATTTCTCTTTCTTTCTCGTCTGTAGCATTTTGCCTCTTGCCGTCATTGTAAATAAGAATGTGTTCTTAACACACACACACACACAACACGTTCATCACATGCACAAAATGCAGTGAGTAAAATAACCGGAACGTTTCAAATAGATAGGAATTCTATCCCGTCCATGTGACTGGAGATAATCAGAATCAGAGAAATGAATGTCTCTTTGAAGAAAATGGAAAAAGAGAAAAAAACTGAAGGAAAGGGGACTCCAAAGAGCTATAGCTTTGTTCACTGTTATAATTTTATAAACATACTAAGGAGTGTTGACAATATCTGTTACGGGCTACAGAAACACACACACACACACACAAACACACACACACACACACACAATGGAGAAAGAACAGACCGTAACAGCAGGATCTTCTGGAGAAGAGTACACACTAATAACAAGGCCTCAGACAGATGAGAGAGAAGAGGGGGAGAAGGGAGAGAGAGCGATAGAGGGAGGGAATGAGAGAGGAAGGGAAAATACAAGAGATACAAGGGAGATAATAGGAGAGAAGGAAAGTGGCAAGTGAGAGTACCATTTTTTATAAAAAGCAAATGAAGAGTGAGAAATAGGGGACATAGAGGGAAAAAGAAAGAGAGAGAGGGAGAGAAAATAAAAGGGAGAAAGTAAAGAGGCTGGATAAACTTTGTCTCTGGTACATGTTAATGCTGCAGGAGAAGGGTGGTAGAGGATTGAGTAAGGAGTGGAGGAGGACAGGGAGAGAGGAAGGAGAGGAAGAGAGAGGTGACCGGCTGTGATGTGTGGTGCACTGCAGCGCGGTGAAGGGCAGTATTTCTTGGAGTGAGCGGGGGAGAGGCTGAGCCTTAGAGACACACAGCAGACTGCACTTCAGCTGTCAGAGAGAGAGAGAGAGAGAGAGAGAGAGAGAGAGAGAGAGAGAGAGAGAGAGGGAGGGGGGGTAGCTAATGGTAGAGAGATATTTATTCTCATTAGCCGGGATCAAAAGCCAGCCATGAGCAGGCGAAGGAATTAATGACACACACACACATTCTGGTATGTATCCTCTGTTCTGAGCAGTGGAAGCAGTTCACACTAGTAAGCACAGTTGTTTAGATCATCCCTGCCTGTTCAGCGAGGAGAGAGAGATTGCGAAAGAGAGAACACAAGAGAGAGAGAGAGAGAGAACGTGAGAGACAATCTCCTCCCTCTCAGAGCAGAGATCACACGCCCGGCACGAGTCTCCCTTTCCTCTCTGCCTCTCCTGCTTCTCATGGGCTAGCAGCCAGAAAGACACTGCCTCTGTTGGATCCTGAAAGAAGACAAGCAGACGATACCGCAGTGCTGCCTTAGACAGAAGGACAGAACATACAGCAACACTTTGGAAAGACTAGCAACAGTATAATTTTTCCTTCATTTGCTCAGGCAGAAAGAAGATACAACATCCCTACCACAAGAAGGACAGACATACTGTAGAGACAAATAGAGTCGGACAGACGGATGGAGAGCAGCAGTGGTCATGCAGCCATCACTGTAACAGCTGGAGTGCTCTCTCTCTCACCTGAAACAGTTGGTTTTAAGAGCTGCATTCCTCACACCCTCTCATTCAGAAAATAGTAGTCGTATAGGATCTCCCCTCATAAAGAGTGACACAAGACTGCAGATGTCCCTACAGACTGACACAGAACAGTAGAAGCTTTAGGAGTGCAGTTGAAGGACACAGTGGATTGTGAGTTACTTGTGGTCAGAGACTGGATTACTGCCTTTTCCTACAGAGGGTAGTTGGATGATGATACTGCATATCTGATTCAATATAACAGACCCTGGTCATAGAACCTGGACTCTCCCTGTTGGATATTTCCTACTCTTCCCTTGGACTTAAGTGGTGATTCACTCTGGATTGGCTTACTCCCTGCTTAGTGACCGTGTGTAGTGTGTGTGTGTGTGTGTGTGTGTGTGTGTGTGTGTGTGTGTGTGTGTGTGTGTGTGTGTGTGTGTGTGTGTGTGTGTGTGTGTGAGTGAGTGTGAGTGTGTGTCAGGATGGAGTGTGTGAGGAGTGTGTTTCTGATGATGTGTGTTTTCCTGTGGAGCTCAGCACACTCAGCCCAGAGTGTCTACCCCAGGATACGACTTTCCCATAAAGGTAGGCATCAGGCACTGGAGTGTGTGCACACATTGGCTAAGCATCAGCATTAATTACATATTCATGCAATGTACACTAAAGTCCTATCTAGTCAAAGCATGCTTTATGGAAACTACCATTCTTGTTCCAGCTATGTCACAGTACATTGAGAATCAGACAGGTGTGTCAGTGAAAATATGACATGTATACACTTCTACACAACCCCTGAACTTTCCATGACATCCATTTGCCGTGCGGACAAGCTGATCAATAGTGTATGTTGATAGGAACAAATTAGATATGGTGGGAAAACATGATGCAACCTGCTGAAATAAGTTATTGCTCTCCTCAATTGCTTGTGTTTGCCCCTATACGTTCAGTATTGTTATCCATTGTTATCTAAGACCCACACAGTCTATGCTGTGAGAAACTGTCAATGAGTATAAAGATGACTCAATGTGAGAGGGTTTAACCTCAGATATGACATAGTGAAGTGTGTGTAGTGAAGTGTGTGTTTTCTCACTGACTGTCCTGGGTTCATGTTAAAGAGTGTTTTCTTTTTCTTGTTGTTATCTAAAGGATTGCTTTCTTCCTCAGGCCACAGTGGTTGACATTCCACAATCTGGCTTTCTCTACTGTTATACTGGTGGGTTGAGAGAGGGGAACACTGCTGAGGGCATAGTGGTGTGTATGCACTGGTGTGTGTGTCTGCATGCGTGCGTCCATTGTGTGTGAGTGTGTGTGTGTTATCTCGTCTGCTTATTTAAAGAGTATATTTTAGGGATTATGAGGCTCTGACTTTGTAGATAACAATCTGTAGTAAACACAACATCTCTTCTCTCTCCACTGTTACTTTAAGCTCTATAGCAACAGTAGCGCAGATAATTCCACATAAAAAAAGTGTCGGCCATGGTTGAGAGTACGTGTGGAATTTTCATGGTCAATAAATTGTATATGTGTAAGGGGCAGAGGCATGAGTTAGTACTGGGAGTGGAACAGCATGGTATATCCACATGGCACCCCGCTATGAGGGCTCACTGTGCCTGGCTGTGGCTTGTCTTTAACAGCAATATTTTCCCTCTTATCACCATGCTGGTTTAGATAACATCTCACAGTGAATTACCTTATTATATAGATGGAGGCAGGAGAAGGAAAGAGAAGAGAGAGAGGAGGAAATGAGAGGTAGAAAGATGAGGAATAATTGAAAAAGTGAGGAAAAAATAATTAGAGGAAGGGAGGCAGGGAAGGAAAGAGAGAAGAGCGAGAGAAGAAATTGAGAGAAAAGGAGAGAAAGGAGAGCAACAGAGAGGGAGAGAGTAAGGTTTGTTTGGTTAGTGGAGCGTGATAGGCTGGTATATTGACAGAGACCCTTGCTGAGTGTTGAGCTTTGCTGATGTGTTCAATCATAAACGCCACAGCAATAATAGTAATAACCCACTGGGTTCTGGTAATATTTGGTTGAGATGTTGATCAATGAGATTTCAACCTTTATTCACCCACTCAAAAAGACAGCCAACAGTTATTTTATTTCAGTACTATAGTTGATTATTATACTTGGCTAATAATCAACTACATTTAAATATTGGCGTGAGGTTAAGAACACATTATGATCTGATTTGCCAAAAACACACCATGAATTCAACGGGGATTAACACCAATACATGAAGTGTGTTGATTCGATGTTTAGAAGTACTTGGCTTCTTTACATTAAACAAGGATAAGAGCCTGAGCTAAGAATAGGAAAACAAACGGTATCAACCAGGACCTTTCTGATGTTGAACGTTCTTGAAAAGCACCCACGATACATTTCTACTCATGCTGCAAAATGTATCTTCCAGACTTAGGGTCTATACTACTGTTGGCTATTGTCATTCTGTGTAACACAATTAGAGCAGTAACTTGGAAAAGCATTGGGTAAACCTTTGTCCATGTAAAAACTGTAATGCATTTTTTTTGGGTCGAAGTCAATAATGCTTGAAAAAATATATATATTGCACCACAAAATAGATTTACAAGCTAAAAACATAAATAAATAAGCCCAAAAATGCATTTCCGGCACAGGCTTCTGGAAACACAAATTACATATTTTTTTTAAGGCACTGTCGGAACAGGCTTTCATGCTTTTAACTTAAGAACTGTCATCCCTTTACTCATTGGCCCATCCAGTACTACATGGCAATATGTCATTCAAGTCATACCAATGAAACATTTAATTTCTCACCATATATTTTCAAAAATCATTCTCCATTAGTTGCTCTTCCATCTTTAGTAAATCTTCCTCCGTCTCGTTCAGGTTGAAGTCGAATTCCTCAACCGGACTCACAAAGGAGACATAGGACTCTTGAAATTCTGAAAGTAGTTTTACATTTGTTCACTTCCAAATATAAACAGCCTAATTTCAATATCACAAAAAATTGTTTAAAAATTAAAATGTGTCATACTTGCTTCCGGCTTAGGAAAAGGGTCTGATCCTTTGCAGCGCTTTGGTGAGGGGGATCTCTCATCTGATGAGGCAGAAGGAGACAGTCTCCCACATGACCTATCCCTGGAGCATGAAAATATTGGACAACGTAATTGCAATTCTTGGTAAAATTAGAATACCTTTCCTAAATACATCAATCAAGAATGAGAATAAGGGGTTGGCTTACGTTGTGAAGGGTCCTCTCACTATAATTGCTTGGTGGCTTGCACAGCGTTTTAGTTTCCCATTTCCCCTTACCACCAATATTTGGTGGCTTGAGTGGAGTTTTAGTTTCCCATTTCCCCTTACCACCAATATTTGGTGGCTTGCAGGACGTTTTAGCCTTTTGCTTCTTAGTGTCACTGGCTTTCTGGTGCTTCGGAGCAGATTTTAGTCGGGGGTTGGGTACAAAAATAACACATTCAAGTGTAAAATAACGGCGAATAGGGAGTCAACAACAAGGAATATATAGAAGAATATCAAAAATGGACGATTCAAATATCACATTTAATCTATTGCTTCTGATATTGTTAAGTAGCCCAGACTGTTGTCTCTTTGCTATTATATGTGACATTTGAATTGTCAATTTTTTATACTCTTCTGTGTATTCATTACTATTATTCGTTAATATCAACTGTTTGCTTGCACCTGTTGCACCAGTTACGCACAGCAGGTGTGTCTTAAGTACGTGTCTTCTTAATTTGTTTGTACGGCACTGATGCCGAAACGTATACTCGTTCCTTTTTTATTTTTATGTAGCATCTTGCACTTTCACTTTTTGTATTCTTTTAAACATAGATTAAATTCATTATATTATTTTTGCGTCTCGGCCTCCTTGGGTTATTCCTTTTCATTGTTTTGAGTGCGAGTACTTTTTGAACTCTACAGATATTTTTTCTCCCACACATCGGCCCCCTTTCATTCAAGCCTGAGCGCAAACACTCATACTGGCTTTTTACAATATTATTAAGCCATAATTGCAAACCAAACCATTCCAATAGATCTGATCTTACTTGGCAAAACTGTGCAAAAGAGGCATAACTTTGTATTTCCTATGATAGGGCAGACACAGCCTTGCTGATGAGTTCATCGAGAGAAATGATTTCTCTTTTGCATTTGCGGATATTTGAGATACTTGGTCTTTGGAGTCACATGTAAGAATGAAGAAGTTGTCAGTTTGAGTATGGTGAATGACATCACAGACAATGTTTCCATTGTCTCTTATGTCTTTGAAAAATGCATACTTGTCCTGGAGGAGGAAGCAACCATCTCACGTTATTCTTGATGTATGGTTGGATGTTCTTTGAAGTATATTTCTCTTGGCTTGATTCAGACAGTCGCCTCGTCACTTGTACCAATGGATTATGATGGACTTTTGATGTCACGTTTAAGCCCCTGCAAATGGTTCTCAAACTCAACACAATTAATGTCATTGAGTGAGCAGATGTGAAATGCAACATCTGCCAAGTGAGTGAGATCATGTATCACCATAGACATACTTGCTCATCTCAACAAAGTGCATCAGCAGCAGTTTGGCATAATCAAGGTGATGCCTCCTCCTGTCAACAACTGAATCCAGCAAAATTGACATGGCTACACTGAGGGACATAAAGTGGTGATAGACCTTTTTGGAAACATATGTTTAATACCATGGGACCCATGTAGAGCAAAAACTGCCTGTACTCAGTGGGCTCGCATCAGTCAAGTTCTGTCAGTTACCGAGGTTGTAGGGCAAATTATTTTGCCAATAAGCCTTGAAAGCCTCTGACAACTTTGTTCTGAGAGGAAGACCGTCTGCATGTTCTAGGGCCATGTTTAAGGCAAATCAACATCCTCCTCATGACACCCAAGCACACCATATGCATATAATCTAATGGAAACCCTGAAATACAAGAAACTCCAGCATCTATCAATGGAGATGTAGCTACCTGATGGCAGCCATGTAGGCCAAGTTATTGAATTCCCAATTTCTCTCTGGATATGTCCCCTCAGAGTGCAACACTACCCTTCCGTTCCAAGAGCCTTTAATCTGACATCTTTCTCATGCAAAATATCCCCTATGGGATTTGAAGCATTTTAGCATGGCTCGCAGTGGTGCATCACAAAGAAAAGCTTTGATTGTGACATGGTTATGTCAATTTCTCAGCTTGATACTTTCAATCAGGAGCACCTTCATTTCAGATAGGATATCACTCAGGTAATCATCCACAGGCCCTGGTTTAGCCTCTCCAGCGAATAAGGCAACAACAAATGGATGGAATCATTAAAGCTGCATAAATAGTCCAAAGTTAGCAGCTAGATAGTATACCTAACTACACATTGAAATGATGGTGTCCTTTTGGCAAATCAGATGTCAATGTGCAGTGAGGGAAAAAAGTATTTGATCCCCTGCTGATTTTGTACGTTTGCCCACTGACAAAGTCATGATCAGTCTATAATTTTAATGGTAGGTTTATTTGAACAGTGAGAGACAGAATAACAACAACAAAATCCAGAAAAACGCATGTCAAAAATGTTATAAATTGATTGCATTTTAATGAGGGAAATAAGTATTTGACCCCTCTGCAAAACATGACTTAGTACTTGGTGGCAAAACCCTTGTTGGCAATCACAGAGGTCAGACGTTTCTTGTAGTTGGCCACCAGGTTTGCACACATCTCAGGAGGGATTTTGTTCCACTCCTCTTTGCAGATCTTCTCCAAGTCATTAAGGTTTCGAGGCTGACATTTGGCAACTCGAACCTTCAGCTCCCTTTCTATGGGATTAAGGTCTGGAGACTGGCTAGGCCACTCCAGGACCTTAATGTGCTTCTTCTTGAGCCACTCCTTTGTTGCCTTGGCCGTGTGATTTGGGTCATTGTCATGCTGGAATACCCATCCACGACCCATTTTCAATACCCTGGCTGAGGGAAGGATGTTCTCACCCAAGATTGGACGGTACATGGCCCCGTCCATCGTCCCTTTGATGCGGTGTAGTTGTCCTGTCCCCTTAGCAGAAAAACACCCCCAAAGCATAATGTTTCCACCTCCATGTTTGACGGTGGGGATGGTGTTCTTGGGGTCATAGGCAGCATTCCTCCTCCAAACACGGCGAGTTGAGTTGATGCCAAAGAGCTCGGCTTTGGTCTCATCTGACCACAACACTTTCACCCAGTTCTCCTCTGAATCATTCAGATGTTCATTGGCAAACTTCAGACGGCCCTGTATATGTACTTTCTTGAGCAGGGGGACATTGCGGGCGCTGCAGGATTTCAGTCCTTCACGGCGTAGTGTGTTACCAATTGTTTTCTTGGTGACTATGGTCCCAGCTGCCTTGAGATCATTGACAAGATCCTCCCGTGTAGTTCTGGGCTGATTCCTCACCGTTCTCATGATCATTGCAACTCCACGAGGTGAGATCTTGCATGGAGCCCCAGGCCGAGGGAGATTGACAGTTATTTTGTGTTTCTTCCATTTGCGAATAATCGCACCAATTGTTGTCACCTTCTCACCAAGCTGCTTGGCGATGGTCTTGTAGCCCATTCCAGCCTTGTGTAGGTCTACAATCTTGTCCCTGACATCCTTGGAGAGCTCTTTGATCTTGGCCATGGTGGAGAGTTTGGAATCTGATTGATTGATTGCTTCTGTGGACAGGTGTCTTTTATACAGGTAACAAACTGAGATTAGGAGCACTCCCTTTAAGAGTGTGCTCCTAATCTCAGCTCGTTACCTGTATAAAAGACACCTGGGAGCCAGAAATCTTTCTGATTGAGATGGGGTCAAATACTTATTTCCCTCATTGAAATGCAAATCAATTTATAACAGCAGGGGATCAAATACTTTTTTCCCTCACTGTACATAAACCCAACCTCACTCCAAATGTACTTTCACATAGCAAGTGTAAAACAAGTTAGAGTTATTTTCAACTATTCAATGTTATTAAGGTAGAGCATAGCTATGCAAATTAGTATGGAATCTGATCAGTATCCGTATGTGTTGATATGGTAGCTCAGCAGAAACGAACACAGCTTGTTTACAAAGCTAAGCAGTGTACATCGAGAAAGGCATCACGATGGTAGACTCGTTCTCACTGAAGTACGTTATCCCTCACATACCAGTAGGTGTCACTGTTCAGGCTGGCATCGTTGGACTCTGGCTTAAGATTTTATTTCAATACTGGTATCTCTTTATTTAGGTTGATGGCATGACGTTGAAACAATGACGTCAATTCAAACATACCATTGTATTATCAACATTGAAACAAGGTCAAATAAAATATGTCTAATCAAATATGTAATTCAACATAATTTCAACCACCCAATATATATAGTGAACAAATATATAAACGCAACATGCAACAATGTCAACGATTGTATAAGTATCACATTTCAGGAGAAGACCCAGATGCAGACAGTGTCGAAGTAACAAAAGTTTATTACAAAAACAGGGGGCAGGCAAACGACAGGTCAAGGGCAGGCAGGGGTCAGTAATCCAGATCAGAGTCCAAAAGGTACAGAACGGCAGGCAGTCTCAGGGTCAGGGCAGGCAGAGGTCAATAATCCAGGGTGGTGTGACAAGGTACAGAGCAGCAGGCAGGCTCAGGGTCAGGGCAGGCAGAATGGTCAAAACCGGGAAAACTAAAAAAAACAGGAACTTGAAAAAGACAGGAGCAAGGGGAAAACCGCTGGTAGGCTTGACGAAATAAAACAAACTGGCAACAGACAAACAGAGAACACAGGTATAAATACACTGGGGATAATGGGGAAGATGGGCGACATCTGGAGGGCGGTGGAGACAATCACATAGACAGGTGAAACAGATCAGGGTGTGAAAATAAGGAAATCAGTCAATTTAAATCAATTCATTAGGCCCTAATCTATGGATTTCACATGACTGGGGAGCCAGGCCCAGCCAATCAGAATTAATTTTTCCCCACAAAAGGGCTTTATTACAGACATAAATACTCCTCAGTTTCATCAACTGTCTGGATGGCTGGTCTCAGGCGATCCCGCAGGTGAAGAAGCCGGATGTGGAAGTCCTGGGCTGGCATGGTTACATTTACATTTTACATTTACGTCATTTAGCAGACGCTCTTATACAGAGCGACTTACAAATTGGTTCATTCACCTTATAGCCAGTGGGATAACCACTTTACAATGTGTTTTTTAATTTTAATTTAATTTTAATTTTTTTTAATTTTTTTATTTTTTATTTTGGGGGGGGGGTTGGGGTAAGGGGGGATAGAAGGATTACTTTATCCTATCCCAGGTATTCCTTAAAGAGGTGGGGTTTCAAATGTCTCCGGAAGGTGTTGAGTGACTCCGCTGTCCTGGCGTCGTGAGGGAGCTTGTTCCACCATTGGGGTGCCAGAGCAGCGAACAGTTTTGACTGGGCTGAGTGGGAACTATGCTTCCGCAGAGGAAGGGGAGCCAGCAGGCCAGAGGTGGATGAATGCAATGCCCTCGTTTGGGTGTAGGGACTGATCAGAGCCTGAAGGTACGGAGGTGCCGTTCCCCTCACAGCTCCATAGGCAAGCACCATGGTCTTGTAACAGATGCGAGCTTCAACTGGAAGCCAGTGGAGTGGGCGGAGGAGCGGGGTGACGTGAGAGAACTTGGGAAGGTTGAACACCAGACGGGCTGCGGCATTCTGGATGAGTTGTAGGGGTTTAATGGCACAGGCAGGGAGCCCAGCCAACAGCGAGTTGCAGTAATCCAGACGGGAGATGACAAGTGCCTGGATTAGGACCTGTGCCGCTTCCTGTGTAAGGCAGGGTCGTACTCTCCGAATGTTGTAGAGCATGAACCTACAGGATCGGGTCACCGCCTTGATGTTAGCGGAGAACGACAGGGTGTTGTCCAGGGTCACGCCAAGGCTCTTCGCACTCTGGGAGGAGGACACAACGGAGTTGTCAACCGTGATGGCGAGATCATGGAACAGGCAGTCCTTCCCCGGGAGGAAGAGCAGCTCCGTCTTGCCAAGGTTCAGCTTGAGGTGGTGATCCGTCATCCATACTGATATGTCTGCCAGACATGCAGAGATGCGATTCGCCACCTGGTTATCAGAAGTGGTCTGCTGTTGGGAGGCCGTTTGGACATACTGCCAAATTCTCTAAAAAAATATTATGGTAGAGAAATGAACATTCAATTCTCTGGTAACAGCTCTGGTGGACATTCCTACAGTCAGCATGTCAATTGCACACTCCCTCAAAACTTGAAACATCTGTGGCATTGTGTTGTGTGACAAAACTGCACACTTAAGTGGCCTTTTATTGTCCCCAGCACAAGGTGCACCTGTGTAATGATAATGCTGTTTAATCAGCTTCTTGATATGCCACACCTGTCTGGTAGATGGATTATCTTGGCAAAGAAGAAACAGGGATGCTCACTAACAGGGATGTAAACAAATTTGTGCACAACATTTTAGAGAAATAAGCTTTTTGTGCATATTACATTTTTTGGGGATCTTTTATTTCAGCTCATGAAACATGGGACCAACACTTGACATGTTGCGTATATATTTTTGTTCAGTATATTTAATATAGGTGTGTGTGTGTGTGTGTGTGTGTGTGTGTGTGTGTGTGTGTGTGTGTGTGTGTGTGTGTGTGTGTGTGTGTGTGTGTAGTACTGTATGTGTGAGTGTGTAGTCCAGTGAGTGTACGTCGAGCATGTGCAAGAGAGTCAGTGCAGAAAAATAAGAATAAAGAAGGCCGTACGCACTACCCTCTGTAGCGCCTTGCGGTCAGATGCCGAGCAGTTGCCATACCAAACGGTGATGCAACCAGTCAGCTCTCGATGGTGCAGCTGTATAACTTTTTGAGGATCCATGACAAATCTTTTTAGCCTCCTGAGGCGGAATTAGCGTTGTCATGCCCTCTTGACAACTGTCTTGGTGTGTTGACCATGATACATTTACATTTTAGTCATTTAGCAGACACTCTTATCCAGAGTGACTTACAGTTAGTGAGTGCATACATTTTCATACTGGCCCCCCATGTGAAACAAACCCACAACTCTGGCATTGCAAGCGCCATGCTCTACCAACTGAGCTACAGGGTCCACGATCAGCTCCTTTGTCTTGCTCACGTTAAGGGAGAGGTTGTTTCCTGGCACCACAATGCCAGGTCTCTGACCTCCTCCCTATAGGCTGTCTCATCATCTGATCAGGCCTACCACCGTTGTGTCGTCGGCAAACTTAATGATGGTGTTGGAGCTGTCCGTGGCCACGCAGTCGTGTGTGAACAAGGGGTACAGGAGGGGACTAAGCACACACCCCTGAGGGGCCACGGTGTTGAGGGTCAGCATGGCAGATGTGTTGTTAACTACCCTCACCACCTGGGTGCGGCCTTTCAGGAAGTCCAGGATCCAGTTGCAGAGGGATGTGATCAGTCCCAGGGTTCTTATCTTAGTGATGATCTTGGAGGGCACTATGGTGTTGAACGCTGAGCTGTAGTCAATGAAAAGCATTCTCATGTAGGTGTTCCTTTTGTCCAGGTGGGAAAGGGCAGTGTAGAGTTTTCAACATATACATTGTTTTGATGATTACGTTGAAATTAGATTGATGTAACAACCTGTTAGTCAGGTTAAGTCATTGTATTTAAGTTGAAGTTTTACCCTAATTTACATCTTTGCAACGCTGGTTGAAATGATATAAAAACTCTACTGGTTGATGACTTTTTGCAAATCCAAAAGTGTTTCAAACTTATACTCAGCAAAAAAAGAAATGTCTCTTTTTCAGGACCCTGTCTTTCAAAGATAATTTGTAAAAATCCAAATAATTTCACAGATCTTCATTGTAAAGGGTTTAAACACTGTTTCCCATGCTTGTTCAATTAACCATAAACAATTAATGAACATGCACCTGTGGAATGGTTGTTAAGACATTAACAGCTTACAGACGGTAGGCAATTAAGGTCACAGTTATGAAAACTTAGGACACTAAAGAGGCCTTTCTACTGACTCTGAAAAACACAAAAATAAATATGCCCAGGGTCCTTGCTCATCTGCGTGAATGTGCCTTAGGCATGCTGCAAGGAGGCATGAGGACTGCAGATGTGGCCAGGGCAATAATTTGCAATGTCCGTACTGTGAGACGCCTAAGACAGCGCTAAAGGGAGACAGGACGGACAGCTGATTGTCCTCACAGTGGCAGACCACGTGTCCATGACAGACCACGTCTGTCATGGACTGGGGCGGTGTGTCACAGCATCATTGGACTGAGCTTGTGGTCATTGCAGGCAATCTCAACGCTGTGCGTTACAGGGAAGACATCCTCCTCCCTCAAGTGGTACCCTTCCTGCAGGCTCATCCTGACATGACCCTCCAGCATGACAATGCCACCAGCCATACAGCTCATTCTGTGCGTGATTTCCTGCAAGACAGGAATGTCAGTGTTCTGCCATGGCCAGCGAAGAGCCCGGATCTCATCTGGGACCTGTTGGATCAGAGGGTGAGGGCTAGGGCCATTCCCCCCAGAAATGTCCGGGAACTTGCAGGTGCCTTGGTGGAAGAGTGGGGTAATATCTCACAGCTAGAACTGGCAAATCTGGTGCAGTCCATGAGGGGGAGATGCACTGCAGTACTTAATGCAGACTGTTACTTTTGATTTTGCCCCCCCCCCCCCCTTTGTTCAGTGACACATTATTCTTTTTTTTTTTTACACGTTACGTTTGCTGAAAATAAATGCAGTTGACAGTGAGAGGACATTTCTTTTTTTGTTGACATATTACGTTGAAACAAAGTTGATTCAACCAGTTTGTGCCCAGTGGGAACATTCATATTTCACCCGAGTCATTACTAGCCTGGGGGAGAGGAGCTGCTCTGACTGTCACTCAGAGAGAGAGAGAGAGAGAGAGAGAGAGAGAGAGAGAGAGAGAGAGAGAGAGAGAGAGAGAGAGAGAGAGAGAGAGAGAGAGAGAGAGAGAGAGAGAGAGAGAGAGAGAGAGAGAGAGAGAGAGAGAGAGAGAGAGAGAGAGAGAGAGAGAGACAAACAGATGGAGGAAGACATTCTCCGAAGGGAAATGTGTCTCTGTGACTGACATTCACTTCACCACAGGAGAGGAGAGAGAGGAGAGAAGAGTAGAGAGTAGATGGTGGGCATTGGAACAGGCCTGAGGCTACTATTACAGTCAACCATGAACTTCTTCCACCCCTCCTCTCTCTCTCTCTGCTGTAGCGTGTTCTGGCTGGTAGAGCATGCTGTGGAAGGCTAGTGGCGTATCCTATCATTATGGAATGAAAAACATCTATGCTTAAATATGTGTCTCATGGTCTCTGCCTGCATTTACACCCACCCACCTACCACCGATTTACACACACACAGTGAATAGCGTGAATGCTTTTTGCGTGTGCAGGCCTTGAAGGCAGATCAGGGAGAGAGAGGGATGTGGTTAACATCTTAGGTATTAGCCCTGAGGAACTGAAGTATCACAATATTATCATAATATCTGCTAGCCAGGAGAACAGGGTAGAGGAGAGCACTAATTCAATCTATCTGGTTGGATTTCTCTGGATGTGGAGGAGTTTGGTTGAAGCCCTCAGAGATGTCCTGTAGCTCAGTTGGTAGATCATGGCGCTTGCAATGCCAGCATTGTGGGTTCAATTCCCACGGGGGGCCAGTATGAAAAAAGTATGCAAAAAGTATGATAAATGTAAGCACCTCACTAACTGTAAGTCGCTCTGGATAAGAGTGTCTGCTAAATGACTAAAATGTTAATGTTTGACCCAGTTTATGTCTGGCTCACAGGTGCTATACTGTAGAGATCAATAGAATCTGCCCTTTAGATCTGTGGAAATATGCTCTCAGATGGACGCCCTCCAGGACTGCGTTTACAAGTATGAATTATTTTTGGAATGTTATCAAAGCTTCCAAGGTCATCCATATGGATCCTTCAGAGCTCTGACATTGAGATTCCATCTTGGTTTCTGTAATGGTTCATATTATCACTATCTCTCTCCCCTCTTCCATTCCATTCCATTCCACTCATCTCATCCTCTCTCCTCTCCTGCAACTCCTCTCTGAACATTTCACCACACGTTTGTAGGCTCAACTCTTTTCCAAAACGGGTGATATTTTCCGTCGAATTCAATTGATTTTCATAACTATCAGCTTAGAAAATCTCCTTTTGTATCGCGTTACAATCACAGACTGTTTCCATTCTCCAGAGCAGAACAGACCTTAAGCCCTGCAAGCATCTCCTCCAAAGACCTTACATGCACTCTATGAGAGCCTAATACACTCTCATTGGGCATGGCCGCCAATCAAAACCCTTAATCCTAGCGCTCCATCGCCACATCTGTATGATTGTCTAAAGATGGCAGCCAGAGGGACGATCTAACCATAGAATTATAATGACTAGAACGGACATCCTCATAAAAAATTAACAAACACTAACAGAGCCTTAGAATACATTATATGTCTTGAAATGATATGCGGTCTTGCATTATCTGCATATTGTGTCCCTGTAGTGAACTCTTCCCGGTAAAACAAGCGTTCCATTATGCTGTATGTCTAATGATAGGTTGTTACTGCTGGCATGTGTCAGAGTCATGGTGGGGTGGAGGCAGCAGGCCAAATGAAGAGGCGGGGTGGAGGGAGATACGGAGCCAAAACATGATTTATCTCTCTTCTACCATCTCCATCTATCTCTGTCCTCACGCTTGGCTGGAAGCTGGAGCTTCACTAGAATTCCAACACGGACAGTTTATAGCCTCAATCCGGTTATTAGCTAAATAAATACCAGAGACTGCCAGTTATTGGACTAATTTAGAGTATTGGTGGATGCTAACATTGTTATTAATTGTGAATAACATTAATTGTCTTTGCTATAACTAGGAAACAGGACCAGACCTGTCAAGTCAATGTGAATCCAACACATCCTCCTTCCAGCAGCAGTTAGCTCTCAATATTGGCATGGTCTCTAGGCATTGCATATCGAATCCTCTGATTAATACATTCCGACCTGAGTTCCACTCCTAACTGTCACCACACCCACATAATGGCTACCTGTACAGAGGCTCTCCCCATGGAATGTGTTTAAAGAAACCATTATGGGTTTAAGAATCACATAAAACTCTGAGCAAAAGTTGTTACAGGGACTGAAAGTGATAGGTACTCCTCTGCATCTTCTGTTCACAGGGGAAAATATTATTCTACCCCACAGTAATGTCCAATCCATCAGAGAATTATGAAAATCGTCTGCTCCAGTTCCTCAGAAATGACCTCAGACACCAAGTGTAATACAGAGAGACAGACGGGCGAGACCGCTAAAATATATTTTCTTGAAATGTGTCTGATTTGAATAGCCTAAACATCTTTCTGCTGAAGACCACAGCACTGACTTAACATTTTATGAAAATTGGCATACATTAAACAGTATCTCTGCCAAATGAATATTTATTTAGAAAGAATAATACTTTTTTAACATTGGTAAATATTTTTTCTTAAACCTCTGATTTTCCGCGCGTGGGGAATTAAGTGTTCAGGTGATGATGTCAGATTGCTTAGACAGAGCTAATGTCAGACATGTTCACTTAAAAAAACTCCTGTCTCTGCCCTGTTGTAGTGGAACATTTTCCTGTCAGACCACTCAAACAGTGAGCTGCTAAAAGCTCTCATGGGCCATACTTAACCACTACACTATTTAAACCTTACATAGTTATTACATACTTCCACGCAGTAAAAGCACACAGTATATACACTACATTAACAAAAGTATGTGCACAGCTGCTTGACAAACATTTCATTCCAAAATCATGGGCATTAATATGGCGTTTGTCCCACCTTTGCTGCTATAACAGCCTCCACTCTTCTGGGAAGGCATTCCACGCCTCCCGAGTGGCGCAGTGATCTAAGGCACTGCTTCTCAGTCCTTGAGGCGTCACTACAGACCCCCTGGTTCGATTCCAGGCTGTATCACAACCGGCCATGATTGGGAGTCCCATAGGGCGGCGCACAATTGGCCCAGCGTCCCTTCACTGTAACTAAGGTGCCTAGCCCGAACCTTGAAAAACAGCCCCAGACCATTATTCCTCCTCCACCAAACTTTACAGAGCCACGTGTAGCTCAGTTGGTAGAGCATGGCGCTTGTAACGCCAGGGTTGTGGGTTCATTTCCCACGGGGGGCCAGTATGAAAAACAAAAAGTATGCACTCAATATCTGTAAAGTCGCTCTGGATAAGAGCGTCTGCTAAATGACTAAAATGTAAATGTAGTAACCAAAAAAGTGCCTTTCAACAGTCTTGAAGGAGTTCCCACATATGCTAAGCACTTGTTGGCTGCTTTCCCAAACCATCTCAATTGGGTTGAGATCGGGTGATTGTGGAGGCTAGGTCATCTGATGCAGCACTCCATCACTCTCCTTCTTGGTCAAATAGCCCTTACACAGCCTGGAGGTGTGTTTTGGGTCATTGTCCTGTTGAAAAACAAATGATAGTCCCACTAAGCGCAAACCAGATGTACTGTATGTGCACTGTATGTGTGTTCAGCAAATTTTAAATCACTTCAGAGTGCCTTCTACAATAGGGAGAGAGGACATCAGCTGTCTTTACTATATGGTTTTACTGCGTGGAAGTATGTAAGAAGTATGTAAGGTATATGTGGTTTAAGTAGTGTAGTGGTGAAGTATGGCCGATGAAAGCTTTTAGCAGCTCACTGTTTGAGTGGTCTGAGAATAACATTTTTCACTACAAAAGGTTAGCGACAGCAGTTTATCTGTCTGATTTTAGCTCTGTCTAAACAATCTGATATCATCACCTGAACACTTAATTCACCATGCACGGAAAATCAAAGGTTTAAGAAAATAATATGTATATACTCTGCTTCAACTTTGACATAGCTATTCCATCCCTGAGCCATTTAGAGATGGGCCATTTAAAAGTTGGGCCATTTTAGAGAGATAGCACATTTTAGACCTGTACACTGTTTGCGTTCTGATCATTCCTGATCTTCCATAGCTCTGTTCCACCCTTACGTCTGGCCCTTATTCCTCTGTTCAGTCATTGATATCCTAATGTGCAATGTGCAGGTAGTAATTACCAGTAGGGAGCCCCCCTCTTAGCGGTAATATAAAACCTTCCCTCCCAGACTAGAACAGAAGAGAGCTGCTGTATATGTTTAACTGTCTTAAATGGTTTAAGCTGGAGGTGGGTTTGTGATGATGAACAAGTTGAGGAATACCAGTGTTGCATGAAGCCCTTTATTTGTTAGGTGATGTGCTGTATCTTTTAAATGAGGGTGATTTTTCTCATTAAATAAAATGTATGAAGTGAGGAGATGTATTAACTCTGTTCCGCCTACTCTATAATTACTACTATTCCCCCCACTGACTGGTTCAGCTCTGGTGATAAAACATAAATAATACAGCTTTATAAAGACTTAATATAGTACTTAAACTACCTGGAGAGGATGTGAGACGGAAATGTGCTGAATCAGCTCGGGGACGGTATCTTTAGGATCGTATAGGAACCTCTCTCTCAGCCTCTATTTCTCTCTCTCTCTCTCTCTCTCTCTCTCTCTCTCTCTCTCTCTCTCTGGTGGAGTTTGCAATGGTTATGGTTGTAACTTTTTAGGTCCGTTACAATGAAGTATTAATAATTATGTAAATATTGGGCAAATAAAGGTATTTTTAAATTAAAATCTCTCTCTCCCTCTCTCTCTCCTTGCGTTGTGTGTGCTCTGTAGCCCATTAATGTCGTATCCAGAGGGAGAAACAACTTGTGATAGTGATTTCTGCTCTGACCTTTTCACAGTACAAACACCAGGGTGAGAGAGAGGATGGTTGAGAGAGAGAGAGAGAGAGAGAGAGAGAGAGAGAGAGAGAGAGAATGAGGGGATGCAGAAGGTGAAATGGTCATGGGGTGTGGGATCTAGGGTTAGGGTATTGAGGGTGAGAGTAAGGGGGTTAGGGATGAGGCAGCGGTGATCTGAGGTAATGCCTATTTGATCAGGCAGCACATTGCACATATATTTGCCTACAGCTAGTAGGCCCACCACTTCCTCCCTTTGAATGAACCTCAGCCTTTACTATCCCCACAGACAGACACCATGGAGCAGATGGGGTTAAGGGTTCTAGAGAGGACTTTTGCTGGGGGGTCTACTCTACTAGCTGGGCTTTAATCTAGCTCCATCATTATAGACTTTCTGTAGACTCTAAGAGACTTATGTCTCTGTGTGTCTGACATGACCAGGGCTCAGAGATATTAGCGCTCTGAGGTCTGTCTCTCCTATGGGCTACAATAGTGATTTACACCCCACAAAACACCGCAAAATCTATTCACATCAAAGTTAAAACAGAGTTGTGGTGAACCACATGAAAGTGTGTTTGTTCTGTTGTTGTTCTCTGCAGGCAATCTGGTTCTCCTGCTTTCCAGATGTACACACTCCTTCAAAGATCAGAGGTCGCTTCTCCAACCTTCTCCTCTCCTACTTCTGTTGTCATCCCTTCTCTTCATCTCTGCTTTCCAAACTCTCTGTTTTACCCCACCACCACTTCTTCATCTACCCCTCTTCCCCTATGTTACCCACACTGCCATTCTTGTGACCTCTTCTCTCTTATGCCCTAGCTCCACTCCTATATTCTCTTCTCTCCTCTTCTTTCCTATTCCCCCCTGTTTTTTTCTGTCCTGTCCTACTCAATGTGGCTCTTATTTTACTCTGTGACATCATTCCTCCATGCATGGTGATCCGGGAACTAATCCCCCCCACAGCAAAGATAAGAAAGACTCATTATTTTATTATTTTCCTTTTTCACGCTACCCTTTTTCCATCTCTCTTTGTTTATAGTATACTGTCTCACTCTGTGGACAAATGGGAATGTATGTCATTAGTACACTTTACCAATGAATTTGGGGTGGGTCCTACTATCACCCCTAACAACCAAAAGTACACAAAAGTACCACCCAAAGAAAACGGGTACACAAAAGAACCCAAAAGTACCCGAAACAGGTACCCCACAAAAAACAAAAGTACCCAAAAGAACCAGAATTTTGTCCCACGTCACGGTTTACAGGAAACGTCACTGATGACGCTTGAGGGAACCGGATTATCTCTGAGAGTAATGTATAATCAAATGACTCCCTCTAGCGTGTAGAGGACAACCAGTCCAAAAGAGCAAGCCATTACTGACATGTCCGAAACGTGAACCTGAACTGATCATTTGGGTACTTGTTTGGGGTTGTTTGGGGTTCTTTTGGGTACTTTGGAGTTCTTGTTGGTACCTGTTTGGGGTTGTTTAGGGTTCTTTTGGGCAGTGGTGGGAAAAGTACCCAATTGTCATACTTGAGTAAAAGTAAAGATACCCGTCTGGTGTTCAACCTTCCCAAGTTCTCTCACGTCACCCCCCTCCTCTGCACACTCCACTGGCTTCCAGTTGAAGCTCGCATCCGTTACAAGACCATGGTGCTTGCCTATGGAGCAGTGAGGGGAACGGCACCTCCGTACCTTCAGGCTCTGATCAGTCCCTACACCCAGGCGAGGGCATTGCGTTCATCCACCTCTGGCCTGCTGGCTCCCCTTCCTCTGCGGAAGCATAGTTCCCGCTCAGCCCAGTCAAAGCTGTTCGCTGCTCTGGCACCCCAATGGTGGAACAAGCTCCCTCACGACGCCAGGACAGCGGAGTCACTCACCACCTTCCGGAGACATTTGAAACCCCACCTCTTTAAGGAACACCTGGGATAGGATAAAGTAATCCTTCTACCCCCCCCCCCCCCAAAAAAAAAAAAAAAAAAGTCTAATTGTAAAGTGGTTATCCCACTGGCTATAGGGTGAATGCACCAATTTGTAGTCGCTCTGGATAAGAGCGTCTGCTAAATGACGTAAATGTGCCCTTGAGCAAGGCACTTAACCCTAATTGCTCCTGTAAGTCGCTCTGGATAAGAGCGTCTGCTAAATGACTAAAATGTAAATGTAAATGTAAAAGTGAAAGTCACCCAGTAAAATACTACTTGAGTAAAAGTCTAAAAGTATTTGGTTTTAAATATATTTAAGTATCAAAGTGTGTGTAATTGCAAAAATATAATTAAGTATCAAAAGTAAAGTTGGCAAACTATAAATAGTAAAGTACTTGAGTAGTACTTTAAAGTATTTTTACTGAAGTACTTTACACCACTGCTTTTGGGTACCTGTTTGAGGTACCTTTGGGTACTTTTGAGTTCTTTTAGGTACCTGTTTGGGGTTGTTTGGGGTTGTTTTGGGTACTTTTGGGTTAGTTTGGATACCTGTTTGGGGTTCTTTTGGGTACTTTAGGATACTCTTGTTTTTTTTGGGGTTGTTTGGGATGATTAGTAGGACCCCCTGTGGTTAGTACTGGCAAGACATCAACCTTTTCCAACAAATTGAATTATAGACGGGTGGGTTGTTTAGCAACAAAACCAATGTGTGCGTAACTTTTGGGCAAAACAGACTGGGTTGTCATAGAATCAAAGGATTGTTTACAACATGTAAACTATATTTCCTCTCCAAATGTTTATTGAAAACATAAATAGATTTCCACAATGAGCACTTGTTGTCTCGGAAATACATTGTTACAGTTGTTGGTTAGCTAACTAGAGAATTTTTGACATATTAGCATAGATGTCACATGAGTCAAAATACCTGAATAAAAGACATGGTATCAATAACAAGATACAACGAGCTGAAACAAGCCACCTACGATTCCCCACATGGCAGCTTCTTGTCATTGTTACTAGCTATCTGGCCGTCCAGATTCATAACAACACACAGCCTTCTGCCTCTGTGATGCGTGCGCATCGTTGTGACGTTGTTAGGCAACCTGTCTATTGTCTTTAACTTTCAGAGGTTTATGTTTTATAGACCTCTCTGTGCATGAATCTGTATTTCTCTCGAACTAACTGTTTCCCTCGCTTCACAACTGTTGAGTAAAAAAAGGAAGCCTTGTTTCCTCCCAGTCTGATACACCCTGCTCTCTGCTCCAGTAGGAAAACAATTACAACGTTTCCATGGAGGGATTTAAATAGTTTTTAATTATTTAATCTCTCTAAATCTCCCATGCCATCTCTCAGCACTTCACATGCGGGCGATGAAAGGATTAGTCATGAGGGAGTCTCTCTCTTTTTTCTCTCCCTCTGTTTTCCATTAGAAGTGGGAGCACAGTCTCACTCTCATTTGTTTTAGCAAAACACACACTCCCTCGTTCACTACTTAGCTGGAGAGAGTGACAGTGAGGACAAACACAGTCACACAGTAACACACACACACCAACCAGCTGCAGAAGATGACAGGGAGGAGAGGAATATAAATCTCCTCACTGAGTCTATAGAGACGGAACAGAAGTAATTGTTTTAGATGATTATACACTGTTTGACTTTTATTAACTATGCATATCTCAGCATGATCAAATATCATCCTATTTACTTCACTCACATCCTGTAATGTCATCATCATCATCATCATCATCACCACCACCATCATTATATTTGTTGTTATCAGCATTTTCAGTATCCTCTTCGTTGTCACCTTCATCCTTATCCTTATTATCACAACTATAATTATCATCATCACCCTCAATATTAAGGACTTTTGATTTGGTCTAGTGATGTGTTAACTTGATCATATCTCTAGAGTGCCCATTTGTATTTATTTATTAAATTTTATTTTTTTAGGGTAGCTCAATTGAGACCAGGGTCTCATTCCCAATGGTGCCCTGAGTACAATAATTTTTTCTCACAAACAGGAAGATTTCTCTTTACATTACAAATTAAACAAGAAGACAGTTTCAACAAATAAACCACCACAATTAATCAAAACAACTGCAATCCTCAATGAATTCATTCAACACCAGAGTCCTAAACTGCCCTAGCGGCACCAGAGAACCAAGATGCAAGGAATAGTGTAGGTTATTCCAACAATTGGGAGCATTAAAACTAAAGGAGGATTTAACTACATTGGTAGAGACCAGAGGGACCTCAAGAGTTTACCAATCATGCGAGCGGGTTTGGTAGCTCGTTCTGTTATACGTTAGCAAGGAAGTTAGGTAAGTTGGAAGCTTGTGCAGTACAGCTTTGTAAACAAAAAGGGAATAATGAAGTGATCTACGGGACTTTAATGAGGACCAGCCAACCTCTTGATACAGGATGCAGTGGTGAGTATTAAAACTGTCACCTGTGATAAAGTGAAGAGCGCTATGGTAGATGGCATCCAAAGGTTTAAGAGTAGTGGCTGCTGCAATCTGGTAAGTAGTGTCACCATAGTCAAGAACTGGCAGGAAAGTTGACTGTACAATCTGCTTCCTGCTATTTAGGGAGAGGCAAAATCAAAAAAAATAAAAATAAGCCCACTTTAAATCTTAGCTTTTTAACTAGCTCATCCATATGTTTTCAAACATTAAGTCTTTGTCAATCCAAATGCCCAGATATTTATAGGCGGGTATCCGAGTGATGGGAAAAGCATTCAATAAATAAATATGTAGTTCATCTGAAACATTTTTGCGAGAATTAGAGAACAACATATATTTAGTCTTTCCCAGTGCATGTCACACTCTGTCCTGCTTCACTTCACCTGTCTGCCCTTGTCAGCATCAGCTGAAGCATTACTCATTCCATATGTGTTGCATCTGGAGGTGCGTGTGTGTGTGAGCCCCACATATGTGTGTTTTCGCGTCATGTGTGTCTGCGCGCGTTAGCATGCGTGCATGTGTGTGTTTGTACACGTGCATGCATTTAAGAGCTGTAACTGCCTGGATTAGATAATTACAGGAAGTGTGTACTGGCGCTGGCATAACACCACTGCCACATCCCCTCTGTCTTTACCATAGAGATCTAATACCATTTAAAAACACACACACTGCTTGAGATCAATGATGCTACCAAAACAATCAGACTAATCTCAATCCTAATAGCACCGACCTTTTAAAACAAACCTTTCTACCACACATATCTCTATTGCTAGCACAACTAAGAGACTGGATCTAAAATCTGAAAAATAAACTGAAACTATCTGTCTCTACCAAGATATCTAATACTATAGAGACACTCTCTGTCTCTAGATGTAATGCTACTAAAAACACACAGACGCTGAAATAACAAATGACAGAATCCCCATCCTGAAACACTGGAGTTTAGAAAGCCCTGTAGGTGTTTGCAGTAACTTAAACCTTGACATATAACTCCAGAGAAGTTGTGTCTGAGGAGACAGGTAGAGGGAGGTGATGGTGAGGGTAGCCAGGAGTATTCCGTGTAGGGTCCCGTGTTGCTCAGTTGGTAGAGCATGGTGCTTGCAATGCCAGGGTTGTGGGTTCGTTTCCCACGGTGGGCCAGTATGAAAAAATATATGCACTCACTAACTGTAAGTCGCTCTGGATAAGAGTGTCTGCTAAATGACTAAAATGTAAATGTAAATGTATTCTCCTCAGTGCAAGAGAAAATGGCAGCTCCAATTTGGGAAAGGGAAGAATACAAATAGAGAGTCTCCTTTGATCATATAAACCACCTGTGTGCTAGACTGTTCTGCCTGACACTATAAACCTTAGGGGTTTTCATAACACACTCCAGACCCTGTCTCATCTTATTCTGTGCTTCATAGCCCAGGGCATGCAGACCACCACAGCCCACAGGAAGTGGCCCTCTCTGGGGCTGTAGCTCCTGATTCTGGTCCTTTACCTCCACACCTAGGCTCCAGAGCTGTAGACATGATAGAAGGAAAACCTGACAGGTTTGATTAGAGGGAAAATACACTATACAAAATATTACAGTTTTTTTCAATTGCTAACATGCATTGGTCAAAACTGAAGTCACATTGTCAAAACTCTTCAAACAGTCAGCGAAACAGAAGTGTATGTGGACCAAACTGTGAATCATTTTTCATTACTTTCACACAAAATGCATTCAATGACCACATTCTCCAAAATCCATGAACTCTTTTCTCATTCATACTCCACCACCTGCAAAACTGTATATTTGCAGCACATGTTTTCAAATGCTAACACACTGTTTCCAAAACTGTTAAAAACACATTCAAAACAGAATGATGGCAAATGTTGTGCATTTCTGCAGTAACCAGATTGAAACATATAGAACATCTCTTTCATCATTCCAAACACAGCTGATTGCAATTTCAGCTGAAAGCCTACCCAAGTGTCCTGTTTTTAGTCTCGTTACCAAACAAACAAAAGAGGACGGCTTCTGAATGATTTAGTTTGGAAACATGGATCAAGGAAGACAGGTTGGTGGGGAAGAAGAGTGGCAGGGAGAGGGAGAATGCGTGGAGGACAAAGGAGAGGAAGACCAAGAGCGGTGGTCTCTGATGAGATAAGGGCCACAATTATTGACCATGTTGTAAACCATGGCCTCTCTTTGAGAGAGGCCGGTTTAAGGGTGCAACCAAATCTGCAGCTTTCAACAGTTGCACCAATAGTACGAATTTTCCGGCAAAACAACAGGTGAGATGTGCATCCTTCAATGATAATTGAACTACATATTACAGTACAATACAGTATGTTCACATTTTTACATGTACTGACATTTTGTAATATATTTGTTTTGTGTTTTTCAGTAGGATCCAAAGGTTGCCTCCCACAGGAGGGAGAGACAGAATATTATCAGATGCGCAGGAAATTGCCATTGTTGATATGGTAATTGGCAACAATGTAATAAAACTACAGGAAATTCGTGACAGAGTGCTGGCAGACAATATCACTTTTGGGAATGTGAATACGGTCAGCACAACGACAATTGCCAGAGTCCTAGAGAAACATAAAATAAGGATGAAGCAGTTGTACACCTAACCTTTTGAGAGAAACGGTGAACGTATGAAAGAACTCCGGTATCAATATGTCCAGGTAAGATGTCTGTTCAATAACCAAACAGGGTACAAACACAGCTATGCATAATGTAAAGTACTGTAAAACTGTGGATTTACTGTATTTTAGAGAGTAATGGAGATGGAAGCCAGGCAAACTGCACATACGTTCATCTATGTGGATGAAGCTGGATTCAACCTGGCAAATACACGCCGCAGGGGAAGAAATGTGATTGGACAGAGAGCAACCGTGGATGTCCCAGGCCAGAGAGGAGCTAACATCACAATGTGTGCAGCACTGTCCAATGATGGTTTACTGTTACACAAACCACTCATTGGCCCCTACAATACATGGAGGCTCATTTCTTTTCTGGATGAGCTGCATAATCTATTTTTGCCAGTGGAGGAGAGAGGGGCAAGAAACTCCCCTACCTTCGTTGTTGTGTGGGATAATGTGGCATTCCACCACTCTGCTGCAGTCACAGACTGGTTTGCTGCACATCCCAGGATGTCAGTACTATTCCTGCCTCCATACTCCCCCTTCCTAAAGCCCATAGAGGACTTTTTCTCTGCCTGGAGGTGGAAGGTTTATGACCACCATCCACATGACCAGATGTCCTTACTGAATGCCATGAATGCAGGTTGTGGAGACACTTCTCCTGAAGACTGCCAGGGTTGGATTAGACATTCCATTAGATACTTTCCAAGATGCATCGCCAGAGAAGATATAAGATGTGATGTTGATGAGAACTTGTGGCCAAATGCAGGAGAGAGGGAGAACTAGAACCCTCACAGTACTGTACAGTATGAGTGATTATACTATACATGTTGTTGATGGGTTGTTTTGTAATTATTATTGCAGCCCTGGAATTTCAGGAATTAGTTTTTTGTTTCAACCTTTTATTTTCCACAAGTAAATTACTATATGCAAAGATATAGAAAAAATAAAGGCTAATGAAGCAAATTGCTGCATTTCTGAATCATTCTTGTTACATATACTTTAGTACAGTCAATAAAGTGAAAAGGTGTTATTCTTATTCTATAATGAAATACTGATTTATGTGAAAAATCATTCAAACTTCAAAGAGGAAAGTTAATCATTTATGTAATGCTCCCTGTTGTTAGTGTTTTTTAGGTCAGTGTGTTATGAGTGACAATGTATGCTTTCTGAGTGAGAATTGTTGCCAGTGTTATGGTCGAACAATCTTATTTTGAGACATGTATGAAGTGTTTTGGTGGTTTTAGTGTGTTTTGGAGGTGAGATTAACTGTTTGGCCAAGATGCATGTTGGTAATGCAGACTGTGTGAAGAGCTTTAAAAAAGTGGCTTCAGTATTCACCGATGCTTGTTAACAATTGAAAAAAACTGTAACACCTGCTTTTTCTATGACATAGACTGACCAGATGAATCCAGGTGAAAGCTATGATCCCTTATTGATGTACATTTTTTAAATCCATTTCAGTCAGTGTAGATGAAGGGGAGGAGACAGGTTAAAGAGGACGCCTTGAGACAATTGAGACCTGGATTGTGTATGTGTGCCATTCAGAGGGTGAATGATTTAAGTGCCTTTGAACGGGGTATGGTAGTAGGTGTCAGGCGCACCAGTTTGTGTCAAGAACTGCAACACTGCTGGGTTATTCACACTCACCAGTTTCCCATGTGTACCAAGAATGGTGCACCACCCAAATGACATCCAGCCAACATGACACAACTGTGGGAAGCATTGGAGTCAACATGGGCCAGCATCCCTGTGGATCGCTTTCGACACGCAATATTAGGAAGGTGTATCTAATGTTTGGTATACTTAGTGTATGTGAATGTGTGTGTGTGTGTGTGCATTTGTGTGTGTGTTAACCATGTGTTCAGTCGCTAATAAACTTCACCATCCAAATCAACCTCATGGTCTAGTTACACACTGCCTCCTCTTTAAGATAAATAAATAACTAAAACTGAGAGATAAAGGCAGAAGGATAAAGTTCCCCCCTAGATACAGATCTACTGCCAGTTTTACATTATGCCCCAAATGGTTAAGGTTATAATTTGTGGACTGTATGCTGATACTAGATCTGTGCCCAAGGACAGCCACTACCCAGGGTCAGATAAAGACAACACTTCCGTTTCCTGTCTGATGAAAGGAATTCCTCCCCTCATGACAGCTGATAGGCTGGGCTGTGAGGATCAAATAACCCAATAAGCAATCACAACATCTTTCCCAGACATCCGAGTTTTTACCAATGCTCTTCTGGGAGAAGCTTTGGGATGTGACTAGTGTTCTTCCTGATATATCTTTATCTAGAACAGAAACTTTGTAATGCAAAATGTATCTTCAAGTTCAAATAACATATGATACAACAAAACATGAGCCAAGTACTAGATATATTAGCATTATTACCTTAGGTTCTGTCTCTGATACATCTGGCTTGTATTACTCTGCCTAACTGTAAATACTGTTGAAAGATGAGCTCATTACTTTAGTAACTTTCTGACCACATCAAAAGGCATAACTGCAGGGGGCTATTAACCTACATTAGTTATTAGCCTTCATTGGAGCGGGTCGAGAGCTTCAAGTTCCTCGGTGTGCACATCACTAAGGAATTAACTTGGTCCACACACACCCACACAGTTATGAAGAGGGCACGACAGCGCCTCTTCCCCCTCAGGAGGCTGAAAAGATTAGGCATGGGCCCCTCAGATCCTCAAAAAGCTGCACCATTTAGAGCATCTTGACTGACTGCATCACCGCTTGGTACAACAACTGCAAGGCACCCGACTGCAAGGTGGTACAGAGGGTGGTGAGTACGGCCCAGTACATCACTGGGCCTAGCTCCCTGTCATCCATGACCTCTATGCCAGCCGGTGTCAGAGGAAGGCCCAAAATATTGTCAAATACTCCAGCCACCAAATTCATAAATTGTTCTCTCTGCTACCGCATGGCAAGCGGTACCAGTATTTGTATTTGTATTTTATTCTGGATGCCCATTAGCTGCTGTCAAGGCAGCAGCTACTCTTCCTGGGGTTCAATCACAATTACAGACATTAAAACAATACATAACAAAACACATTATTACACACTACTCTACCAAAACATATCTACAATACAATATCAATAATACAGCAAAATAACAATATTAAAATGTGTGTGTGTAGAGTGTGTGTGTTAGCACGTGTTTACAAATGCTGTGTGTGTGCCAGTGTGTGTGTGTCTCTTTACAGTCCACGCTGTTCCATAAGGTGTAGTTTTATCCGTTTTTTTATCTGATTCTACTGCTTGACTGATTTACATGGTGTGGAATAGAGTTCAATGTAGTCATGGCTCTATGTAGTACTGTGCGCCTCCCATAGTCTGTTCTTGACTTGGGGACTGTAAAGAGACCTCTGGTGGCATGTCTTGTGGGGTATGCATGGGTGTCCGAGCTGTGTGCCAGTATTTCAAACAGACAGCACGGTTCATTCAACATGTCAATACCTCTCACAAATACAGGTAGTGATGAAGTCAATCTCTCCTCCACTTTGAGCCAGGAGAGATTGATATGCATATTATTAATGTTAGCTCTCTGTGTACATCCAAGGGCCAGCTGTACTGCCCTGTTCTGAGCCAATTGAAATTTTCCTAAGTCACTCTTTGTGGCACCTGACCACACGACTGAACAGTAGTCCAGGTGCGACAATACTAGGGATTGTAGGACCTGCCTTGTTGATAGTGCTGTTAAGAATGCAGAGCAGCGCTTTATTATAGACAGACTTCTCCCTATCCTAGCTACTGTTGTATCAATATGTTTTGACCATGACCGTTCACAATCCAGGGTTACTCCAAGCAATTTGGTCTCCTCAACTTGCTCAATTATCACATTATTCATTACAAGATTTAGCTGAGGTTT
Organism: Coregonus lavaretus; assembly: GCF_964263955.1. Lineage (NCBI taxonomy): Eukaryota > Metazoa > Chordata > Actinopteri > Salmoniformes > Salmonidae > Coregonus > Coregonus lavaretus. The sequence continues at coordinate 28,450,374 of NC_139998.1, read as the reverse complement.
AGGGTGTAGTCAATTATTTGTTCCAAATACAATGCTTTTAGTTTTTGAAATATTTAGAACTAACTTATTCCTTGCCACAAATTCAAACTAATTGCAGCTCTTTGTTAAGTGTTGCTGTCATTTCAGTCGCTGTGGTAGCTGACTTGTATTGTGTTGAGTCATCCGCATACATAGACACACTGGCTTTACTCAAAGCCAGTGGCATGTCGTTAGTAAAGATTGAAAAAAATAAGGGGCCTAGACAGCTGCCTGGGGAATTCCTGATTCTACCTGGATTTTGTTGGAGAGGCTTCCATTAAAGAACACCCTCTGTGTTATTTTAGACAGGTAACTTTTTATCCACAATATAGCAGGGGGTGTAAAGCCATAACACAAACGTTTTTCCAGCAACAGACTATGATCGATAATGTCAAAAGCCGTACTGAAGTCTAACAAAAAAGCCCCACCAATCTTACTATTATCAATTTCTCTCAGCCAATCATCAATAATTTGTGTAAATGCCATACATGTTGAATTCCCTTCCATATACTGTAAGCATGTTGTAAGTCTGCTTTAAATTTACTGTAAAATAGCATTGTATCTGGTCAAACACACATTTTTCCAAAATGTTACTAAGAGTTGGTAATAGGCTGATTGGTTGGCTGTTTGAGCCAGTAAAGGGTGCTTTTCTATTCTTGGGTAGCAATAATTTTTCTACATTTTGTTGTGTTACAATGTGGGATTAAAATGGTTTGAATTTTCATTTTTTGTCAACTATCTACACAAAATACTCTGTAATGTCAAAGTGGAAGAAAAATTATAACATTTGCAAAACAAATCATGTAAAATATAAAACTAATATATTTTGATTAGGTAAGTATTCACACCCCTGAGTCGATACATCTTAAAATATACTTTGGCAGCGATTACAGCTGTGAGTGTTTCTGGGTAATTCTCTAAGAACTTTATACACCTGGATTGTGAAACATTTGCCCATTATTCTTTTCAAAAGTCTTCAAGCTCTGTCAAATTTGATGTTGATCATTGCTAGACAACCATTTTCAGGTCTTGCCATAGATTTTCAAGCAGATTTAAGTCTGCTTGAAACTCGGCCACTCAAGAACATTCACTGTCTCCAGTATAGATTTGGCCTTGTGTTTTAGGATATTGTCCTGCTGAAAGGTGAATTAATCTGCCAGTGTCTAGTGGAAAGCAGACTGAACCAGGTTTTCCTCTAGGATTTTGCCTCTCCTTAGCTCCATTCCATGTATTGTTTTATCCTGAAAAACTCCCAAGGCCTTAACTCCCCACTCCTGATGCAGCCACCACTATGGAGAGTGGTACTCAGTAATGTGTTGTATTGGATTTTCCCCAAACATAACACTTTGTATTCAGGACAAAAAGTCAATTGCTTTTCCAAATGTTTTGCAGTATTACTTTAGTGTCTTGCAAACAGGATGCATGTTTTGGAATTTTTGTATTATATTAGGTTAGTATTGTGGAGTAGCCACAATGTTGTTGATCCATCCTCAGTTTTCTCCTATCACAGCCATTAAACTCTGTAACTGTTTTATTAAAATCACCAATGGCCTCATGGTGAACTCTCTGAGTGGTTTCCTTCCTTTCTGGCAACTGAGTTTGTATTGATGCACAATCCTAAGTGTAATTAATACTTTCACCGTGCTCAAATGGATATTCAATGTCTGCTTCTTTTTTACACATCTACCAATAGGTACCCTTCTTTGCGTGGCATTGGAAAACCTCCCTGGTCTTTGTGGTTGAATCTGTGCTTGAAATGTACAACTCGACTGAGGGACCTTACACATAATTGTATGTGTGGGGTACAGAGATGAAGTAGTCATTCAAAAATCATGTTAAACACTATTGTTGCACACAGAGTCCATGCAATTTATTATGTGACTTGTTAAGCAAATGTTTACTCCTGAACATATTTAGGCTTGCCATAATTCCACTTTAACATTATGGAGTATTGTGTGCAGGACAGTGACAAAAAATATTGTAATTTAATCCATGTTAAATTCCGGCTGTAACACAACAGCATGTGGAAGAAGTCAAGGGGTGTGAATACTTTCTGAAACACTGTATGTTACTAATTGCAATACTTATGATATGTTACGAATTGCAATTCATACAATATGTAAAAAAAAAAAATAATCGAATTTGCTAAACGTATGATACTGTATGTTACTAATTCCAATTTGTTGTGGCTAACGTGAGCTAGGTGGCTAATGCTAACGTTAGCTAGGTGGCTAACTTTAGCTAGGCTAGGGGTTAGGGTTAGGGGTTAGGGATTAAGGTTAGGTTTAAGGTTAGGGTTATGAGTTAGGTTAAAGGGTTAAGGTTTAGATTTAGGGTAATATTTAGCTAACATGCTGAGTAGTTGCAAAGTAGCTAAAAAGTAGTAAGTAGTTGCAAATTTGCTAATTAGCTAAAATTGTCCATGATAAGATTCAAACATGCAATCTTTGGATTGCTAGACTTTCACATAATACACCTTCCCATCCACCCCAGCCAACCAACCACCCTACCTCAGATGTTTTGCCTAAATTAACCTTTTGTCTCATGTAACCATACCAAATGTAACATATCATACTAATTGGAGTGTCCGGATTTCCTTTTACTATGCTACATAATATGCCATTTAGCAGACGCTTTTATCCAAAGCGACTTACAGTCATGTGCGCATACATATGTACATATGGATGGTCCCGGGGATCGAACCCACTAGCCTGGCGTTACAAGCGCCATGCTCTACCAATTGAGCTACAGAGGACCACACTACATCTAGTCTATGAGACCAGGCTGAACACACACATCAGTGGAGGCTGCTGAGGGGAGGACAGATTATAATAATGACTGGAACGGAGCAAATGGAATGGAATCAACCACATAGAAAGCATGTGTTTGATGTTGTTGATAGCTTGCCACTGATTCCACTCCAGCCATTATCACGTGCCCAACCACCTGTGACACACATACACACCCCAACACACACATACACTTTTTTGCACTAACTCTCCTTCACTGACTCTATGAACACACACTGGACTCTACCAACACACTCACACATACTTACACTGACACCCCCAACACACACACACACTAGTTAAAATGGCGTCGACAGAGAGGGCTGCCTTGCTTCCAGCTCTTAGGAAACTTTGCAGTATTTTGTTTATTTTACGTATTATTGCTTACGTTATTAGCCCAGAAAATTGTTTGTGTTATTACATACAGCCGGGAAGAACTATTGGATATCAAAGCACCAGCACTACCAGCATTACGACCAGCAATCCGACTTTCCCGAAACTGATCCTTTGTTCGCACCCTCCAGGGCAATTGAACTGATTCCAGAGGCCGACCCAAAACAACGCCGGAGGAGAGGAACTTGGAGCGGCCTTCTAGTCCGACTTAAGAGGCATGCACACCACCCACCGCTTCCGAGTATATTACTCGCTAATGTTCAGTCTCTGGATAATAAAGTTGACGAGCTCAGGGCAAGGGTTTCTTTCCAGAGAGACATCAGGGATTGTAACATACTCTGTTTCATGGAAACATGGCTCTCACGGGATATACTGTCCGAGTCGGTCCAGCCAGTTGGGTTCTCATTTCATCACGCAGACAGGAATAAATATCTCTCCGGGAAGAACTTCACTGGACTCTATGCAAACTGGAAACCATATATCCTGAGGCTGCATTTATTGTACCTGGGGATTTTAACAAAGCAAATTTGAGGAAAAGGTTGCCGAAGTTCTATCAACACATTGACTGTAGTACTCGTGCTGCTAAAACACTCAACCACTGCTACTCCAACTTCCCGGATGCATAGAAGGCCCTCCCCCGCCCTCCTTTCGGCAAATCTGACCACGACTCCATTTTGCTCTTCCCTTCCTATAGGCAGAAACTCAAACAGGAAGTACCCATGATAAAGACTATTCAAAGCTGGTCTGACCACGTTTCAAGACAGTTTTTTAACCATGGCAAGGTGACTGGGAATATGGCAGAAAACAAACAGTGTAGTTATTCCCTCCGCAAGGCAATCAAACAGGCAAAACGGTCAGTATAGGGACAAAGTCGAGTCACAATTCAACGGCTCAGACACTGTATGTGGCAAGGTCTACAGACAATCACGAACTACAAAAGGAAAATCAGTAACGTCGCGGAAACCGATGTCTTGCTTCCGGACAAGCAAAACACCTTCTTTGCCCCCTTTGAGGATAATACAGTGCCACCAACGTGGCCCGCTACCAAGGACTATGGGCTCTCCTTCTCCGTGGCCGACGTGATTAAGACAATTAAGCGTGTTAACCCTCGCAAGGCTGCCGGCCCAGATGGCATCCCTAGCTGCGTCCTCAGAGCATGTGCAGACCAGCTGGCTGGTGTGTTTACGGACATATTCAATCTCTCCCTATCCCAGTCTGCTGTCCACACATGCTTCAAGATGGCCACCATTGTCCCTGTAACCAAAAAAGCAAAGGTAACTGAACTAAATGACTATCGCCCCGTAGCACTCACTTCTGTCATCATGAAGTGCTTGGAGAGACTAGTCAAGGATCATATCACCTCTACCTTACCTGCCACCCTAGACCCACTTCAATTTGCATACCACCCCAATAGATCCATAGACGATGCAATCGCCGTCACACTGCACACTGCCCTATCCCATCTGGACAAGAGGAATACCTATGTAAAAATTCTGTTCATTGACTATAGCTCAGCATTCAACACCATTGTACCCTCCAAGCTCATCATTAAGCTCGAGGCCCTGGTCTGAACCCCGCCCTGTGCAACTGGGTCCTGGACTTCCTGACGGGCCACTCCCAGGTGGTGAAGGTAGGAAACAACACCTCCACTTCGCTGATCCTCAACACTGGGGCCCCACAAGGGTGCGTGCTCAGCCCCTCCTGTACTCCCTGTTCACCCATGACTGCGTGACCAAGCATGCCTCCAACTCAATCATCAAGTTTGCAGATGACACAACAGTAGTAGGCTTGATTACCAACAATGACGAGACAGCCTACAGGGAGGAGGTGAGGGCTCTGGGAGTGTGGTGCCAGGAAAATAACCTCTCACTCAACATCAACAAAACAAAGGAGATGATCGTGGACTTCAGGAAACAGCAGAGGGAACACCCCTCTATCCACATTGCCGGGACCGCAGTGGAGAAGGTGGAAAGCTTCAAGTTCCTCGGCGTACACATCACTGACTAACTGAAATGGTCAACCCACACAGACAGTGTGGTTAAGAAGGCGCAACAGCGCGTCTTCAACCTCAGGAGGCTGAAGAAATTTGGCTTGGCACCTAAAACCCTCACAAACTTTTACAGATATACAATTGAGAGCATCCTGTCAGGCTCTATCACCGCCTTGTAAGGCAACTGCACCGCCCGAAACCACAGGGCTCTCCAAAGGGTGGTGCGGTCTGCCCAATGCATCACCGGGGGAAAACTACCAGCCCTCCAGGACACCTACAGCACCCGATGTCACAGGAAGGCCAAAAAGATAATCAAGGACAACAACCACCCTAGCCACTGCCTGTTCACCCCGCTATCATCCAGAAGGCGAGGTCAGTACAGGTGCATCAAAGCTGGGACCGAGAGACTGAAAAAAAGCTTCTATCTCAAGGTTCATCAGACTGTTAAATAGCCTTCGCTAGCACATTAGAGGCTGCAACCTATATACAGTTGAAGTCGGAAGTTTACATACACCTTATCCAAATACAATTAAACTCAGTTTTTCACAATTCCTGACATTTAATCGTGGTAAAAATTCCCCGTCTTAGGTCAGTTAGGATCACCACTTTATTTTAAGAATGTGAAATGTCAGAATAATACTAGAGATAATGATTTATTTCAGATTTTATTTCTTTCATCACATTCCCAGTTAGTCATAAGTTTACATGCACTCAATTAGTATTTAGTAGAATTGCAATTAAATTGTTGGGTCAAACATTGCGGGTAGCCTTCCACAAGCTTCCCACAATAAGTTTGGTGAATTTTGGCCCATTCCTCCTGACAGAGCTGGTGTAACTGAGTCAGGTTTGTAGGCCTCCTTGCACACACACGCGTTTTCAGTTCTGCCCACAAATGTTCTATAGGATTGAGGTCAGGGCTTTGTGATGGCCACTCCAGTACGTTGACTTTGTTGTCCTTAAGCCATTTTGCCACAACTTTGGAAGTATGCTTGGGGTCATTGTCCATTTGGAAGACCCATTTGCGACCAACCTTTAACTTCCTGACTGATGTCAAATCAAATCAAAATGTATTGGTCACATGCGCCAAATACAACAGGTGCAGACATTACAGTGAAATGCTTACTTACAGCCCTTAACCAACAGTGCATTTATTTTTAACAAAAAAAGTAAAAATAAAACAACAACAAAAAAAGTGTTGAGAAAAAAAAGAGCAGAAGTAAAATAAAATAACAGTAGGGAGGCTATATATACAGGGGGGTACCGGTGCAGAGTCAATGTGCGGGGGCACCGGCTAGTTGAGGTAGTTGAAGTAATAAGTACATGTGGGAAGAGTTAAAGTGACTATGCATAAATAATTAACAGAGTAGCAGCAGCGTAAAAAGGATGGGGTGGGGGGCCAGTGCAAATAGTCCGGGTAGCCATGATTAGCTGTTCAGGAGTCTTATGGCTTGGGGGTAGAAGCTGTTGAGAAGTATTTTGGACCTAGACTTGGCACTCCGGTACCGCTTGCCGTGCGGTAGCAGAGAGAACAGTCTATGACTAGGGTGGCTGGAGTCTTTGACAATTTTGAGGGCCTTCCTCTGACACCGCTTGGTATAGAGGTCCTGGATGGCAGGAAGCTTGGCCCCAGTGATGTACTGGGCCGTACGCACTACTCTCTGTAGTGCCTTGCGGTCGGAGGCCAAGCAGTTGCCATACCAGGCGGTGATGCAACCAGTCAGGATGCTCTCGATGGTGCAGCTGTAGAATTTTTTGAGGATCTGAGGACCCATGCCAAATCTTTTCAGTCTCCTGAGGGGAAATAGGCTTTGTCGTGCCCTCTTCACGACTGACTTGTGTTTGGACCATGATAGTTCGTTGGTGATGTGGACACCAAGGAACTTGAAGCTCTCAACCAGGCCCGTCGATGAGAATGGGGGCGTGCTCAGTCCTCTTTTTTTTCCTGTAGTCCACAATCATCTCCTTTGTCTTGGTCACGTTGAGGGAGAGGTTGTTGTCCTGGCACCACACGGCCAGGTCTCTGACCTCCTCCCTATAGGCTGTCTCATCATTGTCGGTGATCAGGCCTACCACTGTTGTGTCGTCGGCAAACTTAATGATGGTGTTGGAGTCGTGCCTGGCCATGCAGTCATGGGTGAACAGAGAGTACAGGAGGGGACTGAGCACGCACCCCTGAGGGGCCCCCGTGTTGAGGATCAGTGTGGCAGATGTGTTGTTACCTACCCTTACCACCTGGGGGCGGCCCGTCAGGAAGTCCAGGATCCAGTTGCAGAGGGAGGTGTTTAGTCCCAGGATCCTTAGCTTAGTGATGAGCTTAGAGGGCACTATGGTGTTGAATGCTGAGCTGTAGTCAATGAATAGCATTCTCACGTAGGTGTTCCTCTTGTCCAGGTGGGAAAGGGCAGTGTGGAGTGCAATAGAGATTGCATCATCTGTGGATCTGTTGGGGCGGTATGCAAATTGGAGTGGGTCTAGGGTTTCTGGGATAATGCTGTTGATGTGAGCCATGACCATCCTTTCAAAGCACTTCATGGCTACAGACGTCAGTGCTACGGGTCGGTAGTCATTTAGGCAGGTTATCTTAGAGTCCTTACATTTACATTTACGTCATTTAGCAGACGCTCTTATCCAGAGCGACTTACAGGAGCAATTAGGGTTAAGTGCCTTGCTCAAGGGCACATCGACAGTTCACCTAGTCGGCTCGGGGATTAGAACCAGCGACCTTTCGGTTACTGGCACAACGCTCTTACCCACTAAGCTACCTGCCGCCCTTGGGCACGGGGACTATGGTGGTCTGCTTGAAACATGTTGGTATTACAGACTCAGTCAGGGACATGTTGAAAATGTCAGTGAAGACACTTGCCAGTTGGTCAGCACATGCTCGGAGTACACGTCCTGGTAATCCGTCTGGCCCTGCGGCCTTGTGAATGTTGACCTGCTTAAAAGTCTTACTCACATCGGCTACGGAGAGCGTGATCACATAGTCATCCGGAACAGCTGGTGCTCTCATGCATGCTTCAGTGTTGCTTGCCTCGAAGCGAGCATAGAAGTGGTTTAGCTCGTCTGGTAGGCTTGTGTCACTGGGCAGCTCGCGGCTGTGCTTCCCTTTGTAGTCTGTAATAGTTTTCAAGCCCTGCCACATCCGTCTTGAGATGTTTCTTCAATATATCCACATAATTGTCATTCCTCATGATGCCATCTATTTTGTGAAGTGTACCAGTCCCTCCTGCAGCAAAGCACCCCCACAGCATGATGCTGCCACCCCCTTGCTTCACGGTTGGGATGGTGTTCTTCTTGCAAGCGGCCCCCTTTTCCCTCCAAACAGTTATATTTTTGTTTCATCAGACCAGATTACATTGTGCAGTTGCAAACTGTAGTCTGGCTTTTTATGGCGGTTTTGGAGCAGTGGCTTCTTCCTTGCTGAGCGGCCTTTCAGGTTATGTCGATATAGGACTCGTTTTACTGTGGATATAGATACTTTTGTACCTGTTTCCTCCAGCACCTTCACAAAGTCCTTTGCTGTTGTTCTGGGATTGATTTGCACTTTTAGCACCAAAGTACGTTCATCTCTAGGAGACAGAACGCGTCTCCCTCCTGAGCGGTATGACGGCTGCGTGGTCCCATGGTGTTTATACTTGCGTACTATTGTTTGTACAGATGAACGTGGTACCTTCAGGCATTTGGAAGTTGCTCCTAAGGATGAACCAGACTTGTGGAGGTCTACAACTTTTTTTTCTGGCTGATTTCTTTTGATTTTCCCATGATGACAAGCAAAGAGGCACTGAGTTTGAAGGTAGGCCTTGAAATACATCCACAGGTACACCTCCAATTGACTCAAATGATGTCAAATAGTCTATCAGAAGCTTCTAAAGCCATGACATCATTTTCTGGAATTTTCCAAGCTGTTTAAATGCACAGTCAACTTAGTGTATGTAAACTTCTGACCCACTGGAATTGTGATACAGTGAATTATAAGTGAAATAATCTGTCTGTTAACAATTGTTGGAAAAATTACTTGTGTCATGCACAAAGTAGATGTCCTAACCGACTTGCCAAAACTATAGTTTCTTAACAAGACATTTGTGGAGTGGTTGAAAAAGTTTTAATGACTCCAACCTAAGTGTATGTAAACTTCTGACTTCAACTGTACATAGATTAGAAATTACTGGCCACTTTAATAATGTTTACACTTAAATAATGTTTACATACAGTGCCTATCAAAAGTATTCATCCCCCTTGGCGTGTGTCCTATTTTGTTGCATTACAACCTGTAATTTAAAAAAATTAAGATTTCATGAAATGGACATACACAAAATAGTCCAAATTGTTGAAGTGAAATTAAAAAAAATAACTTGTTTAAAACATTTCTAAAAAATTAATAACGGAAAAGTGGTGCGTGCATATTTATTCAACCCCTTTGCTATGAAGCCCCTAAATAAGATCTGGTGCAACCAATTACCTTCAGATGTCACATAATTAGTTAAATAAAGTCCACCTGTGTGCAGTCTAAGTGTCATCTGATCTGTCACATGATCTCAGTATATATACACCTGTTCTGAAAGGCCCCAGTGTCTGCAACACCACTAGGCAAGGGGCACCACCAAGCAAGCGGCACCATGAAGACCAAGGAGCTCTCCAAACAGGTCAGGGAGAAAGTTGTGGAGAAGTACAGATCAGGGTTGGGTTATAAAAAAAGATCAGAGACTTTGAACATCCCACGGAGCACCATTAAATCCATTACTAAAAAATTGAAATAATATGGCACCACAACAAACCTGACGAGGGGGCCGCCCACCAAAACTCACGGACCAGCCAAGGAGGGCATTAATCAGAGAGGCAACAAAGAGACCAAAGATAACCCTGAAGGAGCTGCAAAGCTCCATAGCAGATATTGGAGAATATGTCCATAGGACCACTTTAAGCCGTACACTCCACAGATCTGGGCTTTAAGGAACAGTGGCAAGAAAAAAGCCATTGCTTAAAGAAAAAAATAGGCATGAGGGAGACTCCCCAAACATATGGAAGAAGGTACTCTGGTCAGATGAGACTAAAATTGAGCTTTTTGGCATTCAAGGAAAACGTTATGTCTGGCACAAACCCAACACCTCTCATCACCTCGAGTATACCATCCCCAAAGTGAAGCATGGTGGTGGAAGCATCATGCTGTGGGGATGTTTTTCATCGGCAGGGACTGGGAAACTGGTCAGAATTGAAGGAACTATGGATGGCACTAAATACAGGGAAATTCTTGAGGGAAACCTGTTTCAGTCTTCCAGAGATTTGAGACTGGGACGGAGGTTCACCTTCCAGCAGGACAATGACCCTAAGCATACTGCTAAAGCAACACTCGAGTGGTTTAAGGGGAAACATTTAAATGTCTTGGAATGGCCTAGTCAAAGCCCAGACCTCAATCCAATTGAGAATCTGTGGTATGACGTGAAGATTGCTGTACACAAGCGGAACCCATCCAACTTGAACGAGCTGGAGCATTTTTGCCTTGAAGAATGGGCAAACATCCCAGTGGCTAGATGTGCCAAGCTTATAGAGACATACCCCAAGAGACTTGCAGCTGTAATTGCTGCAAAAGGTGGCTCTACAGAGTATTGACTTTGCAAGTTTTCTGTTTTTTTTTGTCTTATTTCTTGTTTGTTTCACAATAAAACATATTTTGCATCTTCAAAGTGGTAGGCATGTTGTGTAAATGAAATGATACAAACCCCCAAAAAATCCCTTTTAATTCCAGGTTGTAAGGCAACAAAATAGGAAAAATGCCAAGGGGGGTGTATACTTTCACAAGCCACTGTATCTTGCATTACTCATCTCAAATGTATATACAGGAATCATGTAGTAACCAAAAATTTGTTAAACAAATCACAATATATTTTAGATTCTTCAAATAGCCACCCTTTACATTTACGCCATTTAGCAGACGCTCTTATCCAGAGCATCTTACAGCAGCAATTAGGGTTAAGTGCCTTGCTCAAGGGCACATCGACAGATATATTTTTTTTTCACCTAGTCGGCTCGGGGATTAGAACCAGCGACCTTTCGGTTACTGGCACAATGCTCTTAACCACTAAGCTACCTGCCACCCTTTGCCTTGATGATAGCTTTGCACACTCTTGGCATTCTCTCAACCAGTTGATAAGGCATTCACCCAAACTGGATATAATAACTGCCGACATGCCATTGATAGCAACAAGGGACTGGGGAGGCACGCATCAAGCAAAGAACATTTGAAATACTGTAATTTTTAATACTGTACTTTGGACAGAAAAACAAGCAAGGAATGCACAGGGAGCCGAGATTTCAACACTTCTGAATTCTGCACAGCTTGCATGAAGTCATATGTATTTGTCATCGATTGTGGACATTGTTGAATTTCTTGCTGTCAACGAGCTTCCTCTCAGGGGAACTTTGGATGCGATGGATGCAAGAGGGGAGGGGGGTGGTGGACTATTTCTGGCGATGTTAGATTATACACTCAGGAAAGACAAGGAACTTGCTAGTGCCTTAAGCACAATTCCCATCAATGCCACATACACATCTCATGACATCCAGAACAAAATAATTGGGCTCATGAGTGAGGTAGTCACAGAGGAAATTTTGAAGGAACTAGGTGAATCATGGTACACATTTAAAGTGGATGGGACTAAAGACCCAACCGGGTGCGAGAACATTTCAATTGTACTCTGTTACATGGGCAAAAACAACCGTGTTTGTGAGCGGCTACTGTCAATGGCAACGAGTAAAGAACGTGATGCTTTATCGCTGACTAACTTGGTCCTGTCAGAGCTAACAAATGTTGGCCTTAGCACCGAGAAGATTCTTAGTCAATGTTATGATGGGGACAGTTTGATGTCTGGTAAACATGAGGGCATGCAACTGATCTGTACACTGGCATCTGAGTCAGCCGCAGTGCCCACAATTGCGTGGAAAATTGCGATGTGACAGTGAGTTTGATGAGTTATGGGAGAACATACAAGCACACGGACACCCCCGCTCCAAACAAACGGCAAAGAGTACTGGGAGAAATGTCAGCAAAATTTTACAGCCAACTTCTTGAGGCCCTGTGTGCCTTGCACCCAGAGAATGAAACATTTATGGATGTGGAAAAGGTGAAACCACTGCTGGACTTAATCTCAGGAGACTTTGTGGAAGCTGAGTTTACTGTCACACGCCAGTTTGTACAGACTGAAATCTCCTGATCTGGAGATGAAAAATGGACTACGCGGAGCATTTTGGATAGATACTCCAGGCCTCTAACAGCAATGCCTACTGTGATGATGGCATTGAAGCTGGGATTAACATTTGGAGCATCCACAGCAATTTGTGAGAACTCTTTTCAACATTGAAAAACATATTCAGTGACCACAGACGGAGCATGTTGCACAGGAGGAAAGCGCAGCTGATTCAACTGGCATTTGAGAGGGATATTACAAGCAAATTCCGTGGGGAGTGGAACGAGAGACTGCTGAGGAGGTTCCACACAGTATCAAGGCTGCTGCAAGTCTTTTGAATCTGGGTAAGAACAGGCAGCCTGGCTGGGCTTGTATTATTTTGTTATTTGCTAGCTTTTGGAAATGCGTGGCAAATGTCAGAAATAGGCGGAGACGTGATTTTACTGCTTGATTTATGTGATGTGATTGGATTGGAAATGTTTGGTTTATAATATAATTGGATTGTTTTTAATGTTGTTTTATATGGTAGAAGAGGTGCTTTGCATTACATTGATAAGGGTGGGCAGATCTTGACCAATGGTTGGTTGAGTAACGATGTAGCTATAGTGTTGCCATAAACAACTTGTTGCTATGGAATACTAATTTCTCTGTTATCATACACAGCGTAGTACAGCACTCTTGTGGGAAGACAGCTTGGTAGCTGCGTCCAAGCTGCATTGTACAGATAAGTCGTGGTAGTGCATTGTACATTATTGTTTTGCTTTCCGCGATTGGAAATGCATTGTATTGGCATGGGGAAGTGTTATTACGGTAATTAGCAACTGTTTTGCATTGCATTGATGGTATTGAGCATGTAGCTGAGTAGCGTTGTCATAACTTGCAATTTCTCGAGCCGGTTATGAATTGTCCATGTTTGTAAAGCGGTGCAGTAGCCTGTATTCTTGCACCAAGACAACCATGCGTGGCTGTAAATACATTGTGTGTAATTGTACACTGCTCAAAAAAATTAAGGGAACACTAAAACAACACAATGTAACTCCAAGACAATCACACTTCTGTGAAATCAAACTGTCCACTTAGGAAGCAACACTGATTGACAATAAATGTCACATGCTGTTGTGCAAATGGAATAGACAAGAGGTGGAAATTATAGGCAATTAGCAAGACACCCCCAATAAAGGACTGGTTTTGCAGGTGGTGATCACAGACCACTTCTCAGTTCCTATGCTTCCTGGCTGATGTTTTGGTCACTTTTGAATACTGGCAGTGCTTTCACTCTAGTGGTAGCATGAGATGGAGTCTACAACCCACACAAGTGGCTCAGGTAGTGCAGCTCATCCAGGATGACACATCAATGCGAGCTGTGGCAAGAAGGTTTGCTGTGTCTGTCAGCGTAGTGTCCAGAGCATGGAGGCGCTACCAGGAGACAGGCCAGTACATCAGGAGATGTGGAGGAGGCCGTAGGAGGGCAACAACCCAGCAGCAGGACTGCTACCTCCGCCTTTGTGCAAGGAGGAGCAGGAGGAGCACTGCCAGAGCCCTGCAAAATGACCTCCAGCAGGCCACAAATGTGCATGTGTCTACTCAAACGGTCAGAAACAGACTCCATGAGGGTGGTATGAGGGCCCGACGTCCACAGGTGGGGGTTGTGCTTACAGCCCAACACCGTGCAGGACGTTTGGCATTTGCCAGAGAACACCAAGATTGGCAAATTTGCCACTGGCGCCCTGTGCTCTTCACAGATGAAAGCAGGTTCACACTGAGCACGTGACAGACGTGACAGAGTCTGGAGATGCTGTGGAGAACGTTCTGCTGCCTGCAACATCCTCCAGCATGACCGGTTTGGCGGTGGGTCAGTCATGGTGTGGGATGGTATTTCTTTGGGGGGCCGCACAGCCCTCCATGTGCTCGCCAGAGGTAGCCTGACTGCCATTAGGTACCGAGATGAGATCCTCAGACCCCTTGTGAGACCATATGCTGGTGCGGTTGGCCCTGTGTTCCTCCTAATGCAAGACCATGCTAGACCTCATGTGGCTGGAGTGTGTCAGCAGTTCCTGCAAGAGGAAGGCATTGATGCTATGGACTGGCCCGCCCGTTCCCCAGACCTGAATCCAATTGAGCACATCTGGGACATCATGTCTCGCTCCATCCACCAACGCCACGTTGCACCACAGACTGTCCAGGAGTTGGCGGATGCTTTAGTCCAGGTCTGGGAGGAGATCCCTCAGGAGACCATCCGCCACCTCATCAGAAGCATGCCCAGGCGTTGTAGGGAGGTCATACAGGCACGTGGAGGCCACACACATTACTGAGCCTCATTTTGACTTGTTTTAAGGACATTACATCAAAGTTGGATTACATTTTTAAATTTTACTCATTTAGCAGACGCTCTTATCCAGAGCGACTTACAGTTAGTGAATTACATATATATATATTTTTTTTTATACTGGCCCCCCGTGGGAATCGAACCCACATCCCTGGCATTGCAAACGCCATGCTCTATCAACTGAGCTACATCCCTGCCGGCCATTCCCTCCCCTACCCTGGACGAATTGTGCGACGCCCATGAATCTCCCGGACGCGGCCGGCTGCGACAGAGCCTGGATTCGAACCAGGATCTCTAGTGGCACAGTTAGCACTGCGATGCAGTGCCTTAGACCACTGCGCCACTCAGCCTGTAGTGTGGTTTTCCACTTTAATTTTGAGGGTGACTCCAAATCCAGACCTCCATGGGTTGATAAATTTGATTTCCATTGATAATTTTGATGTGATTTTGTTGTCAGCACATTCAACTATGTAAAGAAAAAAGTATTTAATAAGATTATTTCATTCATTCAGATCTAGGATGTGTTATTTTAGTGTTCCCTTTATTTTTTTGAGCAGTGTACTATCGATTATCCATCCTGTGTTATCAGCAAGCGAAAATAGTAGTGCCCCCTTAGTCATTTCTGATGCCCCCTTGCCGAGTTAATCCTGCCGCCGGGCCTGCGGGTACCTGTCGGCGCGCAGACCACGGCAAAACCAGAAATTCTTGAAATGATCGTCTTTCACAAGATGTCATCCTAAGTTCTGACATTTCTTACTTTGAAATCTGCTGGCTCTCCAATTTGATTCCACTAACTTTTTAACTGAGTAGTCCATTTGTTATACCACTCTGTATAGTCCTTTTTTTGTTGGTCTTGACTCTTGACTAGGAGGGCTGGTCATTTGTTTCACAGCAGAAATACCTTTCGTAAAGCTTGCTCGCTAATGTTTCAGTTTGGTTGGCTTTAATATTCAACTTCAAGCTTCACCTGACAAACATGTGACTTCAAATGTTACTTCAAAGACAATCCTGGAACATGCATGAACCCCATAACCTTTCCCCAGGTGAAGCATCCCATAGTGTGATTACGCCCTCTCCTGGCGAGGAGACATTTTATAGTATCACCTTCTACATTAAACAAGGACAGTTTTTCTCTCTCTAGTTCAACAGCAGGTAGCCTGATCATGCAGACTCAGAGGTACATATCCTCAGGCTCTGTATCACCCAGGGTCTTTATCTTGGTTTTACATCCTTGGTTTTATAGAGGGTTTCATTTGTGGGTTCCTCTTGAAGACTCTCTGAGGTTACAGGGGTTAGAGCTCAGAGTGGACTATCGACTATTGGTAATTTGGGGCAACTTTTAGGAATCCATTTGACAGGGTATTGATTCAGCACACACACGCAAGCGCACACACACAGACACAGATGGGCAGAGCACTTTAGGGTGTGCAATTTGTTATGCTGAGGCAAAACAGCCAGTAAAAACATGAGCATTCATCGAAGGCGCTCTCCTTTTACGGAATGTTTGGTTAAAGTGCTTGAATGTATGCTATTGCTCTGAGTGCAGATTTCACATTTCCTTGACATAGGCTGACCAGGTGAATCCAGGTGAAAGATACAGTATGATCCCTTATAGATGTCACTGTTAAATCTACTTCAATCAGTGTAGATGAAGGGGAGGAAACAGGTTAAAGAAGGATTTTTAAGCCTTGAGACAATTGAGACATGGATTGTGTATGTGTGCCATTCAGACGGTGAATGGGCAAGACAAAATATTTAAGTGACTTTGAATGGTAGTTGGTGCCAGGCTCACCGGTTTGTGTCAAGAATAAATAGGCAGATAAATATATGTTATGTTTACATTGGTGTTTCTGACCCACTGGTTGACCTTTTTTTGTGGCAGCAGGTCACAAATGTTACTCCGGTATTTCACCTTACAGATACAGGAGTTTGTCAAAATTTGATTTGTGTTCAAATTTGTTGTGGGTTTGTGCTTACGAGGGAAATATGTGTCCTACATTTGGCAGGAGGTCAGAAAGTGCATATCGGTTTCCACCTCATTTTGTCTTTGTCTCTCTTTGTCTCTTTGTCTCTCTCTCTCTCTCTCTCTCTCTCTCTCTCCTCTCTCTCTCTCTCTCTCTCTCTCTCTCTCTCTCTCTCTCTCTCTCTCTCTCTCTCTCTCTCTCTCTCTCTCTCTCTCTCTCTCTCTCTCTCTCTCTCTCTCTCTCTCTCTCTCTCTCTCTCTCTCTCTCTCTCTCTCTCTCTCTCTCTCTCTCTCTCCTCTCTCTCTCTCTTCTCTCTCTCTCTCTCTCTCTCTCTCTCTCTCTCTCTCTCTCTCTCTCTCTCTCTCTCTCTCTCTCTCTCTCTCTCTCTTCTCTCTCTCTCTCTCTCTCTCTCTCTCTCTCTCACACACTCTGTACAGAGCTATGGGAGTTGAACAGGACATGGGTGTTCCAGGGACCAGGTCCTCCTGCAACCCCAGACCATGCTGTTGGACGAGGCCCATGACAGGCTGTATGTAGGGGCTAAAAACACCCTGTACTCCTCAGCTTGGAGAGAGTTAACCACCAACACAGGAGGTAGGCCTGTCTGTCTGTGCATGCGTGGAGGGATTTGAACTCTTGCCCCACCAGGTCAGTAGGTTACCCAAACAGAGTGTATGTGTTTGTGTGGCTTTATTATATTACCAAGGAGTCCTTCCATAAAGAGCACAGCTGGACACAGAGAGGAGAGAGATACTGCCATATGCCGAGTCTCAAATCCCAACTCCCCCTTAACATCTCATAGGCTACTGTACGTGAAATTGTCTCCATACTGTATTACTAATATTTCTCCAGCACTTTACACACGTGTAATAATAATTATTGGCCAATAGAGTCAGTTGGACTGGATGTCAGATCAGACTGTTCCCTGAGGTGGATGAAGTAGTAAATCATTGTGTTATAATGAGGTGTTATGAACTTTAGTTCTGTTTAATTACGTTAGACGATGACATACAGGGGAGGATAAGTTATAACTGACTACGGAACATATCTGTAATGTAGATGTCTAAGTGTAAAATAATGTGATTATTATTATCCATTTCCTACTGAGTCATTATTATATGAGGTCATGGGGATGATTATTATTATGTTTTAATCTGTTCTCTTCAAATTCCATAGTATCACTGATGTAATAATATATTTAATGATGATAGAGAGTGATTTGGGGCTGATGTTTTCCATACAAACATGTTGCTGTGTCCTAACTTGAACCTTTAGAATTACAAAGACTCACTATGTTTACTACACTCTTAGAATCAGTGGTGGAGATCCTCGATGAACCCCTGGAGTTCTTCAAGGAACCATTTCTAGTCAATGGTTCATATTTGCACCTTTGGTTAGTTGAGGGATCTTGGAGGAACCTATAATGCCTTCAAACTCAAACTCTGGACCTTGAAGCCAGTTCCACTGCTTTTTTTAATTATTCCCCTCTAATCAGGGACTGATTTAGACCTGTGACACCAGGTGTGTGCAATTAATTATCAGGTAGAAAAGGAAACCAGTGTCACACCCTGGCGCTGGGACTCGATATGTTGAGCCAGGGTGTGTTCATTCTATGTGTTATATTTCTATGTTGGGGGGTCTAGTTGTTCTGTTTCTATGTTGGCCTGAGTGACTCCCAATCAGAGGCAACGAGTGTCAGCTGTGGCTGGTTGTCTCTGATTGGGAGCCATATTTAAACTGTCTGTTTTTCCCTTTGTGTTTGTGGGTTCTTGTTCCGTGTTGGTCTATGTTACCTAGGACGTTACGAGTCGTTTGTTGTTTTTGTTTACTGTCCGTGTTTATCACTAATGATAAATAAACATGTTCGTTCATCACGCTGCGCCTTGGTCCTCCTCTCTTAACGACGATCGTGACAACCAGCAGGCTAAGGACCTCATAGGATAATGTCACGATCGTCTAAATCAGGAGACCAATGCGCAGCGTTGCGAGTGAACATGATGACTTTAATTAGAGTAAAGCACGTAAATACAAAACAAAAGACGAAAGTGAAGTCCAACAGAAACAATGCCTGAACTTGGAACAAAAACCCACAACCCACATGCGAACACAGACAGTTTAAATATGGCTCCCAATCAGAGATAACGAGCCGACAGCTGACACTCGTTACCTCCGATTGGGAGTCACACACTACAACAATCAACAACCTAGAAATAGACACACAGAACTCCCAACCTAGAAATAAACGTGACAGACATGCAAACATAAAAAATCACCCAAAACCCAACAAAACAACATACACCCTGGCTCAAATACACAAGTCCTGGAGCCAGAGTGTGACAGTACCCCCCCCTAAAGGTGCGAACTCCGGGCGCACCAGCATACAGTCTAGGGGAGGGTCTGAGTGGGCGTCTGTCCACGGTGGCGGTTCTGCCCCTGGTCGTGGTCCCCATCCCACCTTAGTCACCACCCGCTTCCCTAGCCTCCTCCAAATTACCACCCCCCAACTACACCCCACTGGGTTAAGGGGCGGCACCGGACTAAGGGGCAGCACCGGACTACGGGGCAGTACCGGACTAAGGGGCAGTACCGGACTAAGGGGCAGTACCAGGCTGAATGGCGGATACTGGCTGGACGGCTCTGGTGGCTCCTGGCTGGTCGGCTCTGGCGGATCCTGGCTGGACGGCTCTGGCGGATCCCGGCTGGACGGCTCTGGCGGATCCCGGCTGGACGGCTCTGGCGGATCCCGGCTGGACGGCTCTGGCGGATCCCGGCTGGACGGCTCTGGCGGATCCCGGCTGGACGGCTCTGGCGGATCCCGGTTGGACGGCTCTGGCGGATCCCGGTTGGACGGCTCTGGCGGATCCTGGCTGGACGGCTCTGGCGGATCCCGGCTGGACGGCTCTGGCGGATCCTGGCTGGACGGCTCTGGCGGATCCTGGCTGGACGGCTCTGGCGGATCCTGGCCGGACGGCTCTGGCGGATCCTGGCTGGACGGCTCATGGCTGGCTGACGGATCTGGCTGCTCATGGCTGGCTGACGGATCTGGCTGCTCATGGCTGGCTGACGGATCTGGCTGCTCATGGCTGGCTGACGGATCTGGCCACTCATGGCTGGCGGAAGGCTCTGGCTGATCCTGTCTGGCGGAAGGCTCTGGCTGATCCTGTCTGGCGGAAGGCTCTGGCTGCTCCTGTCTGGCGGAAGGCTCTAGCGGCTCCGGTCTGGCGGACGGCTCTGAAGGCTCATGGCAGACGGGCGGCTTTGCAGGCTCAGTACAGACGGGCAGTTCCTGCGGCGCTTGGCAGACGGACAGTTCAGACGGCGTTGGGCAGACGGACAGTTCAGGCCCCGTTGGGCAGACGGCAGACTCTGGCCGTCTGAGGCGCATCGTAGGCCTGGTGCGTGGTGCCGGAACAGGAGGTACCGGGCTGAGGACACGCATCTCAGGACTAGTGCGGGAAGCAACAACAGGACGCACAGGACTCTGGGGACACACAGGAGGCTTGGTGCGTGGTGTATGCACTGGTGGTAAAGGGCTGGAGACACGCACCATCGAGCCAGCGCGTGGAGGAGACACAGGGCTCTGAAGACGCACAGGAAACCTGGTGCGTGGTGTAGGTACTGGTGGTACTGGGCTGGAGCGAGGAGGTGGCGCCGGAAATACCGGACCGTGCAGGCGTACTGGCTCCCTTGAGCACTGAGCCTGCCCAACCTTACCTGGGTTGATGCTCCCCGTCGCCCGACCAGTACGGGGAGGTGGAATAACCCGCACCGGCCTATGTGGGCGAACCGGGAACACCATGCGTAAGGCTGGTGCCATGTACGCCGGCCCGAGGAGACGCACTGGTGACCTGCTGCGTGGGACCGGCTTCATGACATCCGGCTCAACACTCAATCTGGCCCGGCCGATACGTGGAGCTGGACTGTACCGAACCGGGCTATGCCTGCGTACAGGAGACACCATGCGCTCAACTGCGTAACACGGTGTCTGCCCGTACTCTCGCTCTCCACGGTCAGTCCAGGGAGTAGGCGCAGGTCTCCTACCTGACTTTGCCATACTCCCTTTTAGCCCCCCCCCAAGAAATTTTTGGGTAGCACCCACGGGCTTCCAGCCACGACTCCGTGCTGCCTCCTCATACCACCTCCTCTCGGCTTGAGCTGCCTCCAGCTCCTCACGAGGGCGGTGATATTCCTCCGGTTGTGCCCAAGGACCCTTTCCAGCCCGTATCTCCTCCCATGTCCATGAATCCTTTGGAGGCGTCCATAAATCCTGTGTAGGTAGGTCCTGTTGCCGCTTGTTACGCTGCTTGGTCCTCTTGTGGTGGGTTTTTCTGTCACGATCGTCTAAATCAGGAGACCAATGCGCAGCGTTGCGAGTGAACATGATGACTTTAATTAGAGTAAAGCACGTAAATACAAAACAAAAGACGAAAGTGAAGTCCAACAGAAACAATGCCTGAACTTGGAACAAAAACCCACAACCCACATGCGAACACAGACAGTTTAAATATGGCTCCCAATCAGAGATAACGAGCCGACAGCTGACACTCGTTACCTCCGATTGGGAGTCACACACTACAACAATCAACAACCTAGAAATAGACACACAGAACTCCCAACCTAGAAATAAACGTGACAGACATGCAAACATAAAAAATCACCCAAAACCCAACAAAACAACATACACCCTGGCTCAAATACACAAGTCCTGGAGCCAGAGTGTGACAGATAAGACTGGAATACCCCTGCTATAATGTATTTGTTTCACTAGCCCATTGTTGACATAGTCCCAGAATGTTTTGCGTGTCAGCAATCAAGTTTTCAAGATATGTCACTTTCAAAAAACAGATATCATACAATGATGATGCAATTTGCCTAATATGATGCAAAATGCAGCATCATATGATGCAAAATGCATCATACAGGGATGATTTCTGTATTTTGAAAGTTATTTATCTTACTAATAATAATATGTCATTTAGCAGACGCTTTTATCCAAAGCGACTTACAGTTATGTGTGCATACATTTTTACGTATGGGTGGTCCCGGGGATCGAACCCACTACCCTGGCGTTACAAGCGCCATGCTCTACCAATTGAGCTGACAAGCAAAACATTTTGGGACTATATCTATCTCTGATAAGCTACCAAGGAAAGGGCTGAAAATATCACACATTAATATATGTAGCCTTAGAAATAAGGTTCATAAAATCAATAACTTGCTAACATCAGATAACATGAATATATTAGCCATTTCTGAGACTCTATTCGATAATTAATTTGATAATACAGCAGTAGCAATACAAGAATATAACATCTATAGAATAGACAGGAATGCTTATGCGGGAGGTGTTGCTGTATATATTCAGAGCCATATCTCTGTAATGCTTAGAGAAGTGTTATTTAAGTGTTGTGGTTGCAGGTTCACCTGGCACATCTAAAACCTTTTCTTTTAGGGTGTTGTTATAGGTCACCAAGTGCTAACATTCAGTATCTAAATAATATGTGTGAAATGCTTCATAGTGTATGTGATGTACAGTTCAAGTCAGAAGTTTACATACACCTTAGCCAAATACATTTAAACTCAGTTTTTCACAATTCCTGACATTTACTCCTAGTAAAAATTCCCTGTCTTAGGTCATTTAGGATCACCACTTTGTTTTAAGAATGTGAAATGTCAGAATAATAGTAGAGAGAATGATTTATTTCAGCTTTATTTCTTTCATCACATTCCCAGTGGGTCAGAAGTTTACATACACTCAAATAGTATTTGGTAGCAGTGCCTTTAAATTGTTTAACTTGGGTCAATTGTTTCGGGTAGCCTTCCACAAGCTACCCACAATAAATTGGGTGAATTTTGGCCCATTCCTCCTGACAGAGCTGGTGTAATTGAATCAGGTTTGTAGGCCTCCTTGCTTGCACGCGCTTTTTCAGTTCTGCCCACAAATGTTCTATAGGATTGCGGTCAGGGCTTTGTGATGGCCACTCCAATACCTTGACTTTGTTGTCCTTAAGCCGTTTTGCCACAACTTTGGAAGTATGCTTGGGGTCATTGTCCATTTGGAAGACCCATTTGCGACCAAGCTTTACCTTCCTGACTGATGTCTTGAGATGTTACTTCAATATATCCACATAATTTTCCTTGCTCATGATGCCATCTATTTTGTGAAGCGCACCAGACCCTCCTGCAGCAAAGCAGCCTGATGCTGCCACCCCTGTGCTTCACGGTTGGGATGGTGTTCTTCGGCTTGCAAGCCACCCTCTTTTCCTCCAAACATAACGATGGTCATTACAGTTCTATTTTTGTTTCATCAGACCAGAGGACATTTCTCCAAAATGTACGATCTTTGTCCCATGTGCAGTTGTAAACCGTAGTCTGGCTTTTTTTATGGCGGTTTTGGAGCAGTGGCTTCTTCCTTGCTGAGCGGCCTCTCAGGTTATGTTGATATAGGAATCGTTTTACTGTGGATATAGATACTTTTGTACCTGTTTCCTCCAGCATCTTCACAAGGTCCTTTGTTGTTGTTCTGGGATTGATTTGCACTTTTCGCACCAAAGTACGTTAATCTCTAGGAGACAGAACACGTCTCCTTCCTGAGCGGTATGATGGCTGCATGGTCCCATGGTGTTTATACTTGCGTACTATTGTTTGTACAGATGAACGTGGTACCTTAAGACATTTGGAAATTGCTCTCAAGGATGAACCTGACTTGTGGAGGTCTACAATTTTTTTTGAGGTCTTGGCTGATTTATTTTTATTTTCCCATGATGTCAAGCAAAGAGGCACTTTGCAGTTTGAAGGTAGGCCTTGAAATACATCCACAGGTACACCTCCAATTGACTCAAATGATGTCAATTAGCCTATCAGAAGCTTCTAAAGCCATGACATCATTTTCTGGAATTTTCCAAGCTGTTTAAAGGCATAGTGAACTTAGTGTATATAAACCCACTGGAATTGTGATACAGTGAATTATAAGTGAAATAATCTGTTTGTAAACAATTGTTGGAAAAATTACTTGTGTCATGCACAAAGTAGATGTCCTAACTGACTTGCCAAAACTATAGTTTGTTAACAAGAAATGTGTGGATTGTTTGAAAAACAAGTTTTAATGACTCCAACCTAAGTGTATGTAAATTTCCAACTGTAAACAGAGAGGTCTACTTTCTTGTGGAGCTGAATATTGACTGATTTTTATCAAGCTGTCCACTCAAGAAGAAGGTTCTCACTGTAACCATTGCCGGTAATCTGGTTCAGGTTATTAATCAACCTACAAACAGTACAGAAACAACATCATCCATATGTATTGATCACATTTTTACTAATACTGTAGAACTTTGTTCTAAAGCTGTATCCGTACCCATTGGATGCAATGATCAAAATATAGTGACTACATACAGGAAAGCCAAAGTTCCAAATGCTCTTATGCGGATGATGTAAAAAAAAATATATGTTAGTCTGATGTGATTAATAAGGAGCATCCAGATGCTGCACTTGATGAATTTATGAAATTGCTTCTTCCAATTATTGATAAACATGTACCTGTTAATAAACTGACTGTTAGAACTGTTAAGGCTCCATGGATTGAGGAGGAAATCAAAAACTGTATTGTTGAAAGAGATGGGGCAAAAGGAGTGGCTAACAAGTCTGGCTGCACATCTGACTGGCTGGCGTACTGCAAATTGAGAAATTATGTGACTAAACTCAACAAAAAGAAGAAGAAACTGTATTATGAAGCCAAGATTAATGATATAATGAATGATGGAGAAAAAAAACTTTGGAGTACTTTAAGTAAAATGATGGGCAGAAAGACAAATTCAACTCCATCTTTCATTGAGTCAGATGGCTTATTCATCACAAAACCATTTGATGTTGTCAATTATTTTAATGATGACTTTATTGTCAAAGTGGGAAAACTTTGGCAGGAAATGCCAACAATGAACCATCGTACTCATGCATAAAAAAACTAATAATGAAAGAAAAGCATTGTATGTGTGAATTTTGTAAAGTTAAAGTGGGAGAGGTGAACAAATTATTTTATCAATCAATAATGACAATGGTAGCTGACTCTATAGCCACTTCTATCTGTCATACAGTATCTTTAATCTGAGCCTAGAGGAAAGTCTTTGTCCTCAGGCCTGGAGGGAAGCCAAAGTCATTCCTCTACCCAAGAGTGGTAAAGTGGCATTTGCTTATTCTAACAGCAGACCTATCAGCTTGCTGCCAGCTCTTAGCAAACTGTTGGGAAACATGGTGTTTGACCAAATAGAATGCCATTTCTCTGTAAGCAAATTAACAACAGACTTTGAGCATACTTATAGAGAAGGGCACTCAACATGTACTGCACTGACACACATGACTGATGATTGGCTGAAATAAATGGCTAATAAGAAGATTGTGAAGCTGTACTGTTAGATTTCAGTGCAGCCTTTGATATTATTGACCATAACCTGTTGTTGAGAAAACATACAGTCCCAGTCAAAAGTTTGGACACACCTACTCATTCCAGGGTTTTTCTTTATTTGTACTATTTTCTACATTGTAGAATAATAGTGAACACATCAAAACTATGAAATAACACATATGGAATCATGTAGTAACCAAAAAAGTGTTGAACAAATCAAAATATATTTTATATTTGAGATTCTTCAAATAGCCGCCTTGATGACAGCTTTGCACAGTCTTGGCATTTACTCTAACACAGGAGTTCCTCGAAGACCCTTTACAGAGGGGTTCATCAAGGACCTTTTTGAGCTGGAAAGGTTCTGCCGGTGTGGCAATTTCTAGAACCCTAAAAGGTTCTTCCAGTCACCTTTAATTCTAAGAGTGTAGGGCAGACACTTCAGGATGGTTATGATGGTTACGGAGACCTTTTGTGGTTCAGTCCACCCATAAACAGACATTCATTACAGGATGTTATACTGCACACCAGTCAAACAGACATAAAGTGTGGATGTGTGAGTGTGTGTGCATGTGCGTATGCATGTGTTGGTGTCTTATTTATTGTCATCTCTCACCAGATCGACTGGGCCAGCTCTGAGTCGCAGGTAGAAGATTGTATGATGAAGGGTAGAGAGAAGGTAACAGAATCTGCTCATTCTACATATACATCTGGCATAGTTTACCCTACATATAGGCCGTGTCCGATATCTGTCTGGCTTACTACTTACTAATACTACATACTGTGTGCTATTCATACTACATACTATTTAGAATGTACTGTTTAGTAAAAATCTATGCAGTAACAACAAATATCAAAATACTAGGCTCCCTCATACTGAGAATACACCATCTACTGAGCAATTTAGTTGTTTGCCGCCATTTGCACATTTTGGTACAGCACAGCCTCATATGATTATTAGCTGATTATCTGCTGTTTTAAACACGTGGTTCTGAAAAGACGATTCTCTTCCTCAATAGCATGAAAGGAATTTGTACTAGTTAAAAGGCAGAAATGAGTTTACATCCTTGCATTTAAAGCATATTCATTAAAAAAATATATATATATATAATGACATACTGAACTATAAAATGTTCTATTTTCGCATCCCTAATCAGCCTACAATTTTAAATGCAAGCAAGGATATTTAGACACGGCCATACACTTCTGGTTAACTACCTACCTAACCTCCCCTCTATCTCTCCCTCTCTCCCCCCTAACTCCTCCCTTTCTCCCCCCCCCCCCCCCCCCCCCACCCCGCCCCCTACAGCCAGAGTGTGCTAACTACATCAAGGTGTTGCAGCAGTTTAACACAACCCACCTGTTGGCCTGTGGAACAGGAGCATTTAACCCTCTCTGTGTCACCATCAGGGTGGGACACACAGGACAGGTGAGCAGGATTGGGATTTTTGCCTTGGATTTATTGCAAATAAGGCTGAAATGCAAACATATAGAAGGACATACTGCTGGTTTGGCTCAGTCTCATCATCTGTTCTTTAGACACAGGCAGCCTCAACACATCCAATGGTCAATTTGTGTTTCCTCAGAGAGACAGGGAGTTTGTTTATTCATCTGAAGGAGATACACACAGATACACAAGGAGTGACATTATTGACGTTTGTGTGTCCTTTGAGAGAGAAAGGGAGAAGAAGAGAAAGAGGAAGTTGGTACTGATAGTTTGTTTGTGTCCTCTTAGAGAGAGGGAGTGTGTTTGTCTGGACTGTGAGTTAGTTTAATTTATATCATCCACTGTCTGTCTGAGAGGACCTGTGACAACAGCACCAGCAGGGAAAACAAACCAGTCTCCCACAAGACTTCAGTCAGAATAAAGAACAGAACATGCTATGGCTAAGGTCAAGCTCAGGGATGTCTGTGTGTCACTACACCAAATACCCCTGTTTCATACCTCTAATTATCCGTACACATCTGACGACTCCACTAAAGACTTGTATCTGTGATGACTCAAAAGCAGATTTATCTTGTGACTGTTTGATAATGGTAACACAGGGGTGGCAATAGTCAATAGGGACTAGCAATCCGGACTGCCACTGTGTCCAGCCTGAGACCCCCCCCCCCCCGCTTGCTGAGAGGTGCTACTACTAACGGTAGCTAGATGATGGAACATATCGTGAAACTCATACCTCACCATTGTCAAAGCCCCCCACCCCCCACCCTCCTGTGCGCAAGTGCGAGCGAGCGTGTGTGTGTATTCTCAATGATACCTGTTGGTCCCCAGGCCAGGCATTTTGAGCTGGAGGAGCAGAGTGTAGAAAGTGGCAGAGGGAGATGTCCCTACGACCAAAACAGCCCCGTTACCTCCACCCTGGACAGTAAGAACACAACACACTACAAGACATTATCACTTCTGTTCTGTTGTTTCATAATATGTTATTTTCTCAATATCTCTCTGTCTCAGGCACACTTAACCCTAACCCTTTTAGATTACTGATACTCTAGTAGAATTGCTGTTACTGAGTATATTATATCATCCACTGTCTGTCTGAAAAACTTTGCTCTGATGAAATATCTGGTTTATTATGCTTCTCTGTATGTGTGTGTGTGTGTGTGTGTGTGTATGTGTGTCTGTGTGTGTGTGTGTTAGGAGGAGAGCTGTATATTGGCCTGTATACAGACTACTGGGAAAATGATGCAGCTCTGTGTCGACTGAACAACCAGAGCTACACACGCACTGAGAGAGACAACAGACAACAGCTCAACGGTCAGTGACCAGGAATTTATGGTTCTCTCATTATTACCTTCTGTTTGATCTCTGCACCTCACCCACACTTAGTGCCTTCAGAAAGTATTCGTACATCTTGACTTCTTTCACATTTTGTTGTGTTACAGCCTGAATTCACAATAGTTCAATATGTTTATTTCTCACCCATCTACACACAATACCCCATAATGACAAAGTGAAAACATGTTTTTAGACATTTGGTTGCTCTAATAATTCAACCTTGAGTATCTGAAGTCGCAGTGTCTATGGATAATCATTCTTTACTCCGGCCTCACATCTGGTGACAGCGGTGGTTCTTTCAAGACTGGAAGCTAACGAACTCCGCCGGCTTTTGGACTATCCTAACTGCATGTGGAGCTGATTCGGAGCTACTGACTATCTAGCTTGTTTCCCGACCTGGTTGGTGGTTCTGTGCTAAAGAGGTTTATCGTGAGTGCCATCAGCAATGCTTATGACTGCAGGACTTCAACATTGGTAACTGTGACTACTTCAAGCAACGTGGGACCCTTGTGGCTGTATTTTGTCTGGCAATGATCATATTGAAAAGGATTATTCCTCTTATGTTGGACATTGTTTCCCCATTGTCCACGTGCTATCTTTGCTAGATAATGTTAGGTAACCCTCTTTGTGTGTTAGCTAGCTAGCTGGCTAGATAGTAGCTAGCTTTACCTCACCTGTTCTGGACAGGTGTACTGAGTATACGAAGACGCAGGATGCAGATGCAGGAATTAACAAGGTCAAGGTTTATTTAACAATGACAAAGAGAAATAACAAAGAGTAAACGACACGAAGCTAAACAATCACACACAACATCATACAGAACAGTCCAGGGCTAAATAGGGGTGGTGATGAGATGAGGTGCTGGTGCTGGTGCGCTGGAGGTGATTAGGCTGTGTTGGGTTTCCATTCCGGTGTTGCCGAGGTGGTGCGCTCAGACCGGTGGCTCAGTAGACCGGCGAATCAGAGCGCCGGAGGGGAGCAACGGGAGGAGATGTGACAGCCGCTGGACATCGCCGGCCAGGAGGACGAGGAGCGGGCCGGTCAGGGCGGCGACGGTGGAAGTCCTGAATTAGGTTGTGGTCCAGCACGTCCCCAGCCGGAACCCAGCTCCTCTCCTCAGGACCATACCTCTCCCAGTCAGAGGACCAGGATCCACCGGCCTGAGGAGAGACATGAAAAGTGGGTGAGACACGGTAGTGAGGGGGAAGGAGCAGCCGGTACGATACCTTATTTATCTGCGGAGGACCTTAAACGGCCCCACAAACTGGGGGCTCCGTTTTTTGCAGGGCAGGCGGAGGGGGAGGTTTTTTGTGGACAGCCAGACACGATCCCCAGGCTGGAATACAGGGGCCTCACTGCGGTGGCGGTCGGCTTGCCGACGAATGGCCCTCTGGAGATGGACATGGGCGGCGTCCCAGATCGGTCCGGCCCTGTGGAACCACTCGTTGACAGCGGGCACATTGGTCTGGCTGGGTGTCCAAGGGGCCAGGGCCGGCTGGTACCCCAGGACGCACTGGAAGGGAGTGAGCCCCGTGGAGGAGTGAACGAGAGAGTTCTGGGCATATTCTGCCAAGGGAAGAAACCTCGCCCACTCATCCTGCCGGTCCTGACAGTGGCAACAAAGAAACCTCCCCAGCTCCTGGTTCATGCACTCCACCTGCCCATTCGACTGAGGCCTATACCCGGAAGTGAGGCTGGCTGTGGCACCGATCTTCTCCAGGAAAGCCTTCCACACTCGGGAGGTGAATTGGGGGCCACGGTCCGAGACGATGTCCTGCGGAAGTCCATAATGCCGGAAGACCTGTTGGAACAGGACCTCAGTGACCTGTAGAGCAGAATGAAGACCAGTTAGTGGCAAAAACGGCATGATTTGGAGAACCTACAGTGGGGAGAACAAGTATTTGATACACTGCCGATTTTGCAGGTTTTCCTACTTACCAAGCATGTAGAGGTCTGTAATTCTTATCATAGGTACACTTCAACTGTGAGAGACGCAATCTAAAACAAAAATCCAGAAAATCACATTGTATGATTTTTAAGTAATTAATTTGCATTTTATTGCATGACATAAGTATTTGATACATCAGAAAAGCAGAACTTAATATTTGGTACAGAAACCTTTGTTTGCAATTACAGAGATCATACGTTTCCTGTAGGTCTTGACCAGGTTTGCACACACTGCAGCAGGGATTTTGGCCCACTCCTCCATACAGACCTTCTCCAGATCCTTCAGGTTTCGGGGCTGTCGCTGGGCAATACGGACTTTCAGCTCCCTCCAAAGATTTTCTATAGGGTTCAGGTCTGGAGACTGGCTAGGCCACTCCAGGACATTGAGATGCTTCTTACGGAGCCACTCCTTAGTTGCCTTGGCTGTGTGTTTCGGGTCGTTGTCATGCTGGAAGACCCAGCCACGACCCATCTTCAATGCTCTTACTGAGGGAAGGAGGTTGTTGGCCAAGATCTCGCGATACATGGCCCCATCCATCCTCCCCTCAATACGGTGCAGTCGTCCTGTCCCCTTTGCAGAAAAGCATCCCCAAAGAATGATGTTTCCACCTCCATGCTTCATAGTTGGGATGGTGTTCTTGGGGTTGTACTCATCCTTCTTCTTCCTCCAAACACGGCGTGTGGAGTTTAGACCAAAAAGCTCTATTTTTGTCTCATCAGACCACATGACCTTCTCCCATTCCTCCTCTGGATCATCCAGATGGTCATTGGCAAACTTCAGACGGGCCTGGACATGCGCTGGCTTGAGCAGGGGGAACTTGCGTGCGCTGCAGGATTTTAATCCATGATGGCGTAGTGTGTTACTAATGGTTTTCTTTGAGACTGTGGTCCCAGCTCTCTTCAGGTCATTGACCAGGTCCTGTCGTGTAGTTCTGGGCTGATCCCTCACCTTCCTCATGATCATTGATGCCCTACGAGGTGAGAACTTGCATGGAGCCCCAGACCGAGGGTGATTGACCGTCACCTTGAACTTCTTCAATTTTCTAATAATTGTGCCAACAGTTGTTGCCTTCTCACCAAGCTGCTTGCCTATTGTCCTGTAGCCCATCCCAGCCTTGTGCAGGTCAACAATTTTATCCCTGATGTCCTTACACAGCTCTCTGGTCTTGGCCATTGTGGAGAGGTTGGAGTCTGTTTGATTGAGTGTGTGGAAAGGTGTCTTTTATACAGGTAACGAGTTCAAACAGGTGCAGTTAATACAGGTAATGAGTGGAGAACAGGAGGGCTTCTTAAAGAAAAACTAACAGGTCTGTGAGAGCCGGAATTCTTACTGGTTGGTAGGTGATCAAATACTTATGTCATGCAATAAAATGCAAATTAATTACTTAAAAATCATACAATATGATTTTCTGCATTTTTGTTTTAGATTCCGTCTCTCACAGTTGAAGTGTACCTATGATAAAAATAACAGACCTCTACATGCTTTGTAAGTAGGAAAACCTGCAAAATCGGCAGTGTATCAAATACTTGTTCTCCCCACTGTATCTACGACCACCATGACTGTGGTGAAGCCGTCAGAACATGGAAGGTCGGTGACAAAGTCTATGGACAGGTGTGACCAAGGTCGATGAGGCACTGGGAGAGGAACTAGTTTGCCTGCCAGGGCATTCCGAGGTGTCTTCGTTTGGGCACATACGGAACAGGAGTTGACATGGCAGGAGACATCAGAAGCCAAGGTGGGCCACCAGTATTTTTGGGCTAGAGAATGCAGGGTGCACGTAATACCAGAGTTCCATGCCGTAAGGGTAGTTTGCGCCCAGATCAGAAGGCGGTCACGGACACTGGTGGGTACATACACGTGCCCGGAGGGGCTTTGGTAGGCGCTGGGTCCTCCTGAGCCACCAGGCGGATGTCTTCATCCACATCCCAAACGACAGGTGCAACAATGAGAGACGAGGGCAGGATAAGACCCCCCAGATCCTTCCTTTCTCCGGTATGGTGCATCCTGGAGAGTGTGTCGGCCTTCACATTCTGGAATCCTGGGCGGTAGGAAAGAATGAATTTGAAGCGAGTGAGAAATTGGTCCCACCTGGCTTGACGAGATTTCATCCGTTTCGCTGCCCATATGTGCTCCAAATTCCGGTGGTCAGTAAGAATCCAGAATGGATGGACTGCACCCTCCAGCCAATGTCTCCATTCCTCCAGAGCAAGGACCACCACCAACAGCTCCCTGTCTCCAACTCCATAGTTCCTCTCTGCAGGGGTAAGCTTTTTAGAGAAGGCACAGGGATACATTTTCTCTGGCTTACCGTGCCGCTGGGAGAGGACCGCACCCACGCCCTCCTCCGATGCATCCACCTCCAGGATGAAAGGATGAGATAGATCTGGGTGTTTTAGGATGGGCGCTGTGGTGAGCCTCTCCTTCAGCCTCTTGAAGGCAGCGTCAGCCTCAGGGTTCCAGGCCAGCTTCTGAGGCCCACCCTTAAGGAGAGAGGTGAGTGGGGCAGCTATGGAGCTGAAGGGCCTGATGAAATGCTGGTAGAAATTAACAAAGCCCAGGAAGCTCTGTAGGCGCTTGATGGTGGTGAGAACTGGCCATGACCTGACGGCGTCCGTCTTCACTCCTTCCATGAACACCCCCTGAGGACTGATCCAGTATCCCAGGAAGGAGATGGCCTGTTGGTGGAATTCGCATTTCTCCCCCTTTACCAACAGGCGGAGTAGGACAGCTTGGACGTCCCTGACGTGCTCCTCGAACGTAGCCGAGTAGATCAGGATATCGTCGATATACACCACCACCTGTCTACTCAGCATGTCCTGGAACACGTCATTGATGAAGGACTGGAACACAGAAGGTGCGTTGGCGAGGCCGTAGGGTTTGACGCAGTATTCATATGGCCTGAGGTAGTGCCTAATGCTGTCTTCCACTCATCTCCTTCCCGTATTCGGATCAGGTTGTAGGCACTCCTCAGGTCCAACTTGGTAAATTACCGGGCCCCACGTAGCTGCTCGATGGCCGACGAAACCAGAGGGAGGGGGTACCGGTACTTGGTGGTGACTGCGTTCAGCCCCCTGTAGTCAATGCATGGTCTCAGTACTCCGTCTTCTTTGGCCACGAAGAAGAAGCTGGCGGAGGCAGGAGAGGTAGAGCGTTTGATGAACCCCTGTTTCAGGGTGTCCGCCACATACTTCTCCATGGCCTCAGTCTCCGCCATGGAAAGGGGGTAAATGCGACTCTTCGGGGAGTGTTGTCCCTCCGGCAGGTCAATGGCGCAGTCCCAGGGCCTGTGAGGAGGGAGACACGTAGCCTTTAATGAAGAGAAGACATCGGAGAGATCTGCGTACTCATGTGTAATGTTGGGCTGGAGGGCGGACTCGGGACTCTCCACTAATGTGAAACAACAAACCACTGGCAGGCAGGTCTTCTGGCATGAGGTGGCCAGACTGTGATCCTCTTGGTGCTCCAATTGATGGTGGGGTTGTGTAGTCTGAGCCAGGGCAATCCCAAGACCACCCGGTGAAGGGGTGATGTGACGATGTGGAATGACAGCTCCTCGTGGTGCTCCGGTAGTGTGGGAATGGTGATGGTGATGGGGAGAGTGATGTGCGTAATGGTGCCTGACCAAAGGGGTTGATTGTCCAGTGACGTGACGTGTAGCGGAGATGGCAGTTGCACGGTGGGAAACCCCCATTCAGAGACCAGCTCCCTATCTATAAGGTTCCCCGCTGATCCGGAATCTATCATAGCAGTAGAAATGGAAGAGAAGGAATAACCAGTCACCGTTATGGGAACTAAAAACAATGGTTTTGTGATAGGAGCTGACGTAACACTCACGGAGCGGCGACGGGAGTCATACCGCCTAGATAGGGAGCCGCCAGGAGATCTGTGGTCCGTGGTGGTGTAGGGGGTGCTACCCACCTTCATGGGTGAGGACTCGGAAGCAGGGCGGCTTCCATAGCTCAGATGGCGTGAGCGTCAAGGCTCCGGGAGGTGTTGGGAACGTCGTCTCTCTCTCAACATGTCGTCAAGACATGAAAAAATAAAAATAAAAATAAATGTCAAAACAGATGGACGTAGTGATGAGGGTATCAAGGTCCATCTCATCATCCCGACATGCGAGTTCCATCTTGTAAGCCTCTCCTGAAGGCCGTGCGCAGAGCATGCTCATTCCAGCCAGAAGACACCGCCACCGTGCGAAAGCTCAGAGCATACTCGGACGCGGGCCCCTCTCTCTGTTGTAGATGGAGGAGACGCTCACCCCCGTCCTTTCCCTCCATGGGATGATCAAACACTGCCCTGAACCGAGCAAGGAAGATGGGGTAGGGTAGCGCCACTGCCTCCTCTCCTTCCCAGACTGCCGTGGCCCAATCCAGCACCTTTCCTTTAAGTAGCGAAATCACCAGCCATATCCTGGCTTGGTCAGATGGATATGCCCCAAGCTGACCCAGGAAGCTGCTACATTTAGTAGTTTTACCGTCATAGCGCTCCGGTAGGGCGAGGGTTCCCGCAGAAGTGGGTGATAGCACGGGAACAGGTGGATTGGGGGCACTCGCTGCTCCTGAGGTGGAACCGGAGCGCTGAGCAGATTATGCAGAGTTTGGAGCACTTCCTGCATGGCGGCGTTCAACTGGGCAAGCTGCTGCTGGTGCTGGTCGAGGCACTGGGAAGCTCCTGCTGCATCCATTTTCGTTTTGTGTGTAATTCTGTGACGAGTACAGATTATACGAAGAGGCAGGACGCAGACGCAGGAATTAACAAGGTCAAGGTTTACTTAACAATGACAAAGAGAAATAACAAAGATAAAGTAAACGACATAACGCTAAACAATCACACACAACATCATCCAGAACAGTCCAGGGCTAAATAGAAGTGGTGATGAGATGATGAGGTGCAGGTGCGCTGGAGGTGATTAGGGTGCGTTGGGTTTCCATTCCGGTGTTGCCAAGGTGGTGCGCTCAGACCGGTGGCTCAGTAGAACGGCGAATCAGAGCGCCGGAGGGGAGCAACAGGAGGAGACGTGACAACAGGAGGAGCTCGTACGTGCGGAGTGCATTTTTTTCTCTCTCTCTCTGTCATCTCTGCACTTGTACATGTACTGTACATACTTTCCCCCCCATTGTGTGCTGCTGAGGCTGTGGGTGACTCAGGCACATTGTGGGACTAGCTATCTGTGGATGGTGTCGTTTGGGGAAAGGAAGAGATCGAAGAGGAGACATTCGGCGGCGCAGGCTTGGCCAGTGATCAGGGATGAATGGCTTCAAAAAGAAAAGGAAAGCCGCAAACTCTAGGAGCTCAGATGCAATAATTTAATATCTTAATAACCAACGTTTCGACAGACAAGCTGTCTTCATCAGGGTATAATGACAAACACTGCGGGTCACTGGTTTATATAGTGTGAAAGGACACACGCAGGTGTCTGTAATCATGGCCGGGTGTGGCCTAATAGCATTGGCCAATTCACAGATAAAAACAACATACAAAAAACATGGATAGCATATGATCATAGATACTTAGCTACATAGGCCCACAACATTTGCAATGAATAGCAAAATCACAAGAATGGCTTCAAATCAAAGTCTACGTTGAGACCGAAGGGAGCAAGGGTCTTTAAATGAAAGATCCAGGCAGCCTCTCGTTTTAACAATAAGTTGTCGAGGTCAACCCCTCTCCTAGGGAGGGTGACATGTTCGATGCCGATATAACGTAGGGAAGAAATCGAGTGGTTCGATTCCAAAAAGTGGGCAGCGACTGGGTATGTCGAGTTTTGGCACCTAATGGTGCTACGATGCTCTGAGATTCGTACTTTTAATTCGCGCTTTGTTTTACCCACATAATTTTTACCACAAGGACAAGTTATAAGATAAATAACTGCCTTAGTGGAGCACGTAATAACACCTTTGATTGGGATCTGTTTCCCTGTTTGGGGGTGTTGGCAACACGGGATGAATGGCAACACGTCACAACATGGGCCTACCAACAACATCCAGTCCACCTGAACTACTAGTCATCATTCAGTCATTGAGTGGGCATGGACCTGAAGGAACACACACACTAGCTTAAAAAAAAGAAAGAAAGAAGAGAATTTCGGACTGTTGTGTTACTTTCTGTGAATATTCTAGTCAGGCCTATATGTAATCTAAATGTTGGAGCTATATTGTTGCATGTTGCATGTTGCATTTAGATAGACTCTACATCTTGTAATTTTAAAATGTGGACGTTTCTTTTGCAAAGGGGGGAGTACTGTGAGACCGTAATTGGAGGACTTTCATTTTTATAACCGATGCTGGGGCTCTGGGGTATAAAGAGCAGGGGTTGCTGGGATAGCTATAGTTTAGAGTTTGGTGCCAAGCCAGGTGCCAGCTCTCAGCTCATATTTTTTATCCTTTATGTAATTTGTCCCCTGAAGTTGTGTGGTTGCTCTAATAATTAAACCTTGAGTCATATCTGAAGTCGCAATGTCCATGGATAATCATGCTTTACCCTGGCCTTACACTAGTTAGCATTGGCTCACAAAACGACCTTTAACTTCCATCATACTGCACACAGAGACATAAAAATGCTATCCATACGAGTTCATCTGATTCTGGGTAAGTAGAAAAATGGCTTAGTTGCCAGAATCTTGCAGCATCCCTATAAAGGGATACATTAGTATTTTTGCAATGAAGCCCTTTATCTACTTCCCCAGAGTCAGATTAACTTGTGGATACCAGTTTTATGTCTCTGCATACAGTTTGAAGGAAGCTGCTATCTATCGTTAGCGTAATTGCTAACTAGCGTTACCGCAATGACTGGAAGTCTATTGTAACAGATAGCATGCCAGTAGATACCATAGACTACCAGTCATTGCACTAACGCTAGTTAGCATTGCCTTGCGAAACTACCTCTAGCTTCCTTATATGGGATGCAGATACATAAACATTGTATCCATGAGTTCATCTGACTTTGGGGAAGTAGATAAAGGGCTTCATTGCCAAAATCCCCAAATATCCCTTTAAAGTAACACAAGTATTTGCAAGAATATTAATAACAGTGCCTTTTTACATGTTATACTGTATATGATCTCTACATAAATGTAGAAGTATGTGATATTTTCCTGGCAGCACAGTGAACTTTGTAATCCTGCAGTCACATTCTCTTTCTGAAACTGTCATGTTTCCTCCAGAGCCTAAGTTCATTGGGTCGGTGGTGATTCCTGATAACGATGACAGGGATGATGACAAGGTCTACTTCTTCTTCACGGAGAGAGGGATGGACCCAGAGGGAGTTGACAAGGCTGTTTACACCCGGGTGGGACGGGTCTGTGCGGTGAGAACGGCACAAATGCTCTGTTCTATCATGAATGCCAGCATATCCATACACTGTATCATGCCTTCCCTTCCTTTGCCTCCTTCTAACTCAATTCTATGTTATTCTCTCTCCCCCTCTCCTCTCCTCTACCCCCACCCTCTATCCCCTCCCTTCAGAATGACCAAGGAGGTCAGAGGATGTTGGTGAATCGTTGGAGCTCCTTCCTAAAGACCCGTCTCATCTGCTCTGTGGCTGGACCCAACGGCATCGACACACACTTCGACGAGCTGGGTACGGCTGTGTGTGTTCCTGTGTGTGTGTGTCCGAGAGAAGGGGATACACCTATAGTACTTTCACTTGATGGAACCCTAAATCTCTCTCTCTTTCTCTCTCCCATGTGTGTTTCATTTCAGAGGATGTATTTGTGTTGAAGAACAAGAATGAGAAGAATCCAGAGATATTTGGCCTCTTCAGTACTACAAGGTCTGCCGAGAGAGTCACACTTAAACAGTTTAATTTTTTCAAAAGATTAACTGGTATATTGTATTGAATATCTTCTCTCTCTCTCTCTCTCTACACCCCTCCCATCCACAGTGCTGTGTTCCAGGGCTATGCAGTATGTGTGTACCACATGGATGTTGTGCGAGCAGCGTTCAACGGCCAATTTGCACACCGTGAAAGACCAGAGCACCACTGGACCCCCTACGAAGGCCGGGTCCCCTACCCACGCCCCGGATCTGTGAGTCACAAGCTACAGCTACATCATCTACTGACTTATCAATAGGCCCTAAACTACCTGATTGGCTCTCCATACCCAATAAGTAAGTATCCATTCACTGCATAGATGGTGCAACACAAGAAAATGGTAGTTTAGGAATTTGCTTAAGAGTTGCACCTACATTACAGCAAACTCCATACTGTATATCCAAACAATACACTTTCAACAATGTCTTTCAAAAATGTGATATTCCAGCAGCAGCAGCATTGTACATTTACAGCACTCCCCTTATGTATGTGTCTGTGGCAGCTGCCCTTTGCAGAGAAAGA
This sequence comes from Coregonus lavaretus, assembly GCF_964263955.1. Lineage (NCBI taxonomy): Eukaryota > Metazoa > Chordata > Actinopteri > Salmoniformes > Salmonidae > Coregonus > Coregonus lavaretus. Next base: position 28,412,257 of record NC_139998.1, on the reverse strand, counting down.
GTGTTACAGGTCGTTGCAGAACATTTCCTGTGAATGTCAGAGCTACTGTAGCTGTCTCCGCAGGTCACATCAGAGAAGAGGACAATCAGTGCTATCATTATACTGCAACATACAGCTTCAATAGTAATCTTTCGAGTCTTTGACCGTGTAATGCTATTTTCTTATTCCTATGTTTCTTCTCCCCCCTCACTCTTCCGCTCTCTCTCTCTTTCTCCCTCTCATTCTCTTTTCCTTCCTCTCTCTCTCTCCAGTGTGCTAGTAAGGTGAACGGTGGTGGGTTCTCTGGTTCTAAGGAGTTCCCTGATGAGGTTCTGCGTTTCGTCCGTTCCTACCCCGTCATGTTCAGCCCGGTCCTCCCCCTCCACAAAAAACCTGTCCTACTGCAGACGGAGCCAGGAGGGAGGAGGCTAACCCAGATTGCTGTGGACCGTGTCCAGGCCCAGGACGGACACTACCACGTTCTGTACATAGGCACAGGTACGCTCACTGACACTACACTATGATCATCTGGTAGTGTTTATCACCAGGGTTATAGCTCCCTCAACTGGTCACATACAGCATTACAATCACAATCTACAGGAACATAAGACCGGCACTGACATCCCAAAACAAAGCCTTTGACTCTCTTCTATTTGGATGTCCTGGGTGGTTGTATTGGTGAAGGTGTGATATTTACATCAGTTAATACTCTCTCCCGTAGATGACTCTGTTGTGTTGAAAGTTATCACCATCTACAACAAAGATACAGACACCATAGAGGAAGTGCGACTGGAGGAACTGCAGGTGTTCAAGGTACTGTTGTTACTTTGCGCCACCATATGGCAAAAGATGGCGATTGCACAATTACACATTCTTGGCATTCGACAATTTGATTTGTTTGTGGAAGTTCAAAATGTTTTCATATTACTTATTTCTAGGTGCCTGTGCCAATAACTGAGATCATCATATCCGCAAAACGAGTATGAAAACTATTAACATGTTAAAATCTTAAGTTAATAACATCGTTACTAACATTATTTTGAAGCATGGTTGTTTAAAACTGCAGTATCTTCATCTAGCCACAAGATGACAGTGTATTGTATTGTATTGATTATCTGAATGTCAGGAAACGTAATGACAGTATGCAAAGCATTTTATGATCTTGATATTTACTAAAATGTGTACCTCCGTTAATTTTGGTACCTGTGTTGTTGTTTTCATAGCAACAGCTGTATGTGGGTTCTGAGGTGGGTGTGGCTCAGGTGAGGCTCCATCAATGTGACCTGTACGGGTCAGAGTGTGCCGACTGTTGCCTAGCCAGGGACCCTTACTGTGCCTGGGACGGACTCACCTGCTCACAATACTACCCTGCTGAGGTCTACACCAAGAAGTGAGACACAAACACACACCTCATACACAAAGACACAGGCATGTACAGTCACACACAGACACATGCACATGTGTACACACACACAGAGGTGCAGAGGCATCACATAGCATTCATTAGCACCTCATCCAGCACCTCTATCCTCCCTAATCCCCTTCTTCTTTCTCACTCTCCCTTCACTCTCTTCCCTTTGACGCCACTCTGTCCTTATCTCACTTTCCCAAATGGCCATCTAACACTCTCCTCCACTCCCCCTCTCTCTCTCTCAGCAGACGATTCAGACGACAGGATGTTCTCCATGGCAACGCTGTACAGCTGTGCAATGGGCTGCAGATTGATGGTCAGTCTGTGTGTGTGTGTTTGTGTGTGTGTGTGTGGGGGGGGGGGGGGTATTGTTTCAGACAGCTTATAATTTTGAAGCTCAAGTCCATAAAAGCATTGACCTGTGGATGATAGAAAGTGATTACTCCTTCGCCAATGGCCTTTGGCCTGGCTGGGGTAACAGAAAGGTCACTGCTGAATTGTGTGTGTGTGTGTGTGTGTGTGTGTGTGTGTGTGTGTGTGTGTGTGTGTGTGTGTGTGTGTGTGTGTGTGTGTGTGTGTGTGTGTGTAGGGGAGAAGTACCAGGGTGCGGAGGAGAGGCAGGTGTATGGGGTAGAGAATAACAGTACTCTACTGGAGTGTACCCCTCCTTCTCTACAGGCCAGAGTTCTGTGGTACATACAGAGAGGTCCAGACAGAGAGGAGGTGAGACAGACATACATACATTCAGTGAGGGAAAAAAGTATTTGATCCCCTGCTGATTTTGTAAGTTTGCCCACTGACAAAGAAATTATCAGTCTATAATTTTAATGGTAGGTTTATTTGAACAGTGAGAGACAGAATAATAACAAAAAAAATCAGAAATGTCAAAAATGTTGATTTGCATTTTAATGAGGGAATAGGTATTTGACCCCCTCTCAATCAGAAAGATTTCTGGCTCCCAGGTGTCTTTTATACAGGTAACGAGCTGAGATTAGGAGCACACTCTTAAAGGGAGTGCCTGTCCACAGAAGCAATCAATCAGATTCCAAACTCTCCACTATGGCCAAGACCAAAGAGCTCTCCAAGGATGTCAGGGACAAGATTGTAGACCTACACAAGGCTGGAATGGGCTACAAGACCATCGACAAGCAGCTTGATGAGAAGGTGACAACAGTTGGTGCGATTAATCGCAAATGGAAGAAACACAAAATAACTGTCAATCTCCCTCGGCCTGGGGCTCCATGCAAAATATCACCTCATGGAGTTGCAATGATCATGAGAATGGTGAGGAATCAGCCCAGAACTACACGGGAGAATCTTGTCAATGATCTCAAGGCAGCTGGGACCATAGTCACCAAGAAAACAATTGGTAACACACTACACCGTGAAAGACTGAAATCCTGCAGCGCCCGCAAGGTGAGATGTGTGTAAACCTTGTGGCCAACTACAAGAAACGTCTGACCTCTGTGATTGCCAACAAGGGTTTTGCCACCAAGTACTAAATCATATTTTGCAGAAGGGTCAAATACTTATTTCCCTCATTAAAATGCAAATAAATGTATAACATTTTTGACATGCGTTTTTCTGGATTTTTGTTTTGTTATTCTGTCTCTCACTGTTCAAATAAACCTACCATTAAAATTATAGACTGATCATGTCTTTGTCAGTGGGCAAACGTACAAAATCAGCAGGGGATCAAATACTTTTTTCCCTCACTGTACATACTGTACATACATGCACACCACTTTCCTCCTTTCTTCCTTCCATTCCCATCTCTTCTTACCTCCCCTCCCTCTTCTCTCCCTCCCCCCAGGTCAGAGGTGATGATAGTGTAGTCATGACGACCCACGGGCTGTTGTTCCTGATTGTGCGGAGCGGGGACGCTGGCATGTACGTGTGTCAGACGGTAGAACATGGCTATGTCCACACCGTACTGAGGGTCACGCTACATGTGCTGGGAGGGGAGAGGGTCAGTGCCCTGATACAGAGGACAGGGGAGGACGGAGAGGGAGAAGGGGAGACCACAGCAACCTCCTGTCACCTTCCCATAAATACCCATCCAGGCCTCCACCCTGGTTCCAACTCTGAACCCACTTCCATACTACCAGGAGCCCTACCAGGGTCCTCCCTAGCCCCTGCTCCAGCTCCAGCTCCAGGATCTACCTCCAGGCTGCCTGCCCTAGCCCCAGGCCCTACCTCCCGGCTTTGGTACAAGGAGTTCCTCCAGCTGATAGGATATTGGGATACCCAGCGGCTGGAGGAGTACTGTGAGAGGGTCTGGTGCTCAGAGAAGAGACGCAGGAAGACCAAACGTAGATACACCCAGCCACCGGGAAGAGGAGAGAGGAGGGCAAGGGGGAGGGGAGAGCCACACAGAACCCCCAGACACACCTTGGACACCTGAGAGGAGGGAGAGAGAGCGCAGAACAACCACACACACAATGGGCCAGTTTTCTTTTTTAGAGAATACTACTTCCAACGAAGCTAAAACATGACACTTTCTTTTTTAAGACTTTACCGTAATGTCTTCTTCCTTCTAGTAACCATATTACATATTATGTTATATTGTGTTTTTTCCTTTTCTTCTTTCTGGTGGAAACTTTGCCAATGGTGCAAATGTTGAGTGTCCATCAGAGCGAAGGCACGTAGAACAGTTGAACTGTTTGGAACGACGTGGCTTCTGACCTTAAGACCACAGTACGGACATAGTACAGAAGATTCACAGCCATGCCAGCTGAACCCACAGATAACGGACATTCAAACAGATTCCTCCGAAAATAAAACGTTTCTAGAGATACACTTGACCTGCTCGCGTTCAAAACCACTGGTTAGAAAATACACAACGTTACGGTAAATACATTATTTTTCTGGGTTCCTACTTTGAGTTTAGTAGTGGTTTAGAATTGATTAATTAAACTGGAAATGGTACTGTATTATTGTTTTACTGTATAGTTAGTAAAGTTGATGATGTACGCAAGTATTTTCTACTATACTTTGTCAGTTAGTTTGGTTTGACATGTCTGAGATTGAGAAGATCTAGATAAGTTGACATCATTGAATGATTACAGTAACGCAAAACTGTGTTTGCAGATCCGAGAATACCGCCCATAATAAATACCACTGAACTTAAAATTTGAAAACAATAATAATAGTTTTCAGAATGTACTATTGATGATGGAACAGGGATTATATAAAATTGAATAGATGTAACCCCTCAATAAAAGTTATAGATACTTGATCTGAGTCATTAGACATCTAATTACACTACCAGTCAAAAGTTTGGACACACCTACTCATTCAAGGGTTTTTATTTATTTTTACGTTTTTTTACATTGTAGAATAATAGTGAAGTGATCAAAACTATGAAATAACACATATGGAATCATGTAGTAACCAAAGAAGTGATAAACAAATCAATATATATTTTATATTTGAGATTCTTCAAATAGCCACCCTTTGCCTTGATGACATCTTTGCACACTCTTGGCATTCTCTCAACCACATTCATGAGGTAGTCACCTGGAATGCATTTCAATTAACAGGCGTGCCTTCTTAAAAGTTAATTTGTGGAATTTCTTTCCTTCTTAATGCGTTTGAGCCAATCAGTTGTGTTGTGACAAGGTAGGGGTGGTATACTGAAGATAACCCTATTTGGTAAAAGTCCAAGTCCATATTATGGCAAGAACAGCTCAAAAAAGCAAAGAGAAACAACAGTCCCCCCCCCCCCCCCCCCCAAAAAAAAACCCCCATCAATCGCTATGATGAAACTGGCTCTCATGAGGACCGTCACAGGAATGGAAGACCTAGAGTTACCTCTGCTGCAGAGGATAAGTTCATTAGAGTTACCAGCCTCAGAAATTGCAGCCCGAATAAATACTTCACAGAGTTCAAGTAACCGACACATCTCAACATCAACTGTTCAGAGGAGACTGAGTGAATCATGCCTTCATGGTCGAATTTCTGCAAATAAACAACTACTAAAGGACACCAATAATAAGAAGAGACTTGCTTGGGCCAAGAAACACGAGCAATGGACATTAGACCGGTGGAAATTTGTCCTTTGGTCTGGAGTCCAAATTTGAGAATTTTGGTTTCAACCGCCGTGGCTTTGTGAGACGCGGTGTGGGTGACTGTCTGTGATTTATTTAGAATTCAAGGCACACTTAACCAGCATGGCTACCACAGCATTCTGCAGCAATACGCCGTGCCATCTGGTTTGTGCTTAGTGGGACTATCATTTGTTTTTCAACAGGACAATGACCCAACACACATCCAGGCTGTGTAAGGGCTATTTTACCAAGAAAGAGAGTGATGGAGTGCTGCATCAGATGACCTGGCCTCCACAATCCCCCGACCTCAACCCAATTGAGATGGTTTGGGATGAGTCGGACCACAGAGTGAAGGAAAAGCAGCCAACAAGTGATCAGCATATGTGGGATCTCCTTCAAGACTGTTTGAAAAGCATTCCAGGTAAAGCTGGTTGAGAGAATGCCAAGAGTGTGCAAAGCTGTCATCAAGGCAAATGGTGGCTTTTTGAAGAATCTCAAATATAAAATATTGTTGGATTTGTTTAACACTTTTTTGGTTACTACATGATTCCATATGTGATATTTCATAGTTTTGATGTCTTCACTTTTATTCTACAATGTAGAAAATAGTAAAATTAAAGAAAAACCCTGGAATGAGTAGCTGTGTCCAAACCTTTGACTGGTACTGTGTATCCACAGTGTATCTCAACAGATGCACTTTCTCTTCAATAAATGGCCAACTTAAATGTGAAGTGCAATCAACTGGCAGTTATAGAGTTGATTGATTAGTATTCATGTCAGCTGGCTATTTCTCTCTCTCTCTCTCTCTCTCTCTCTCTCTCTCTCTCTCTCTCTCTCTCTCTCTCTCTCTCTCTCTCTCTCTCTCTCTCTCTCTCTCTCTCTCTCTCTCTCTCTCTCTCTCTCTCTCTATCTCTCTCTTTCTCTCTCTCTGTATCTGCTGTCAGTAATGATGCTACAGATGGGGGTTCATAATAACCATAGCAGAAGACAATCTACCTCGCCGTATTTTCCCTCCCAAATAAGGAAGAACGCCACAGTGACCATCCAAGCATGTTATTGGCTAGACAGAGGAGCCTGTCTCATGAATATTCAAACCTATTTGAGGAAAGAAACCGTTTTATATTCTGACAGCATAACATTCATCAGGTTTCCATTACAAATCCTCTTTTATATGGAGTCTTTTTTGAAGTCTTTAAATTACATTATTCCTGCACTCATCATCCTAAATGTTCTCTGACTAAGAGTTTTAGCACTGAACAAAAATGTAATGAGCTGAAATATAAGATTCCAGACATTTTCCATACGCACAATTGCATTTTATCGATGGCAATTTGAATGCACAGAGATACCGTGACTAAATCCTGAGGCCCATTGACGTGCCATTCCTCCACCGCCATCACCTCATGTTTCAGCATGATAATGCACGGCCCCATGTTGCAATGATCTGCACACAATTCCTGGAAGCTGAAAATGACCCAGTTCTTCCATGGCCTGCATACTTACCAGACGATTACCCATTGAGCATGTTTGAGATGCTCTGGATCGACGTGTATGACAGTGTGTTCCAGTTGCCGCCAATATCCAGCAACTTTGCACAGCCATTGAAGAGGAATGGGACAACATTTCATAAGCCACAATCAACAGCCTGATCAACTTTATGCGAATTAGATGTGTAGCGCTGCATGAGGTAAATGGTGTTCACACCAGATACTTACTGGTTTTCTGATCCACACCCCAACTTTTTTTTAAACCGCCCTAGAGTTGATGTCCGCACCCATGCGGAAATCTAATTAGCATAATAAAAAAATCCCCATAAAAATCTGTCCTCCGATGTCTTACTTCCGCATCTGGTGAAAGGTGAGACATCCCGGAAATCTGTCTTCTCACAAAATCGTCTGTAGCGTCCAAATGGTTTGGCCTAAAAAATATTATGATGAGACTCTCATGAACCCAATGGTGTTCTCTGTTTTACACTACGGCCCCAACAAGGGTCTTGGGACTCGTCTAAAGTCGGTACAGCCGATCTGCCAACTTCTGTCTGTACCGTCTGAACAGTTTGGGCTACACACTAATATGACCCCTCATTTGCTGATTATTTCACTTATAATTCACTGTATCACAATTCCAGTGGGTCAGAAGTTTACATACACTAAGTTGACTGTGCCTTTAAACAGCTTAGAAAATTCCAGAAAACGATGTCATGGCTTTAGAAGCTTCTGATAGGCTAATTGACATAATTTGAGTCAATTGGAGGTGTACCTGTGGATGTATTTCAAGGCCTACCTTCATACTCAGTGCCTCTTTGCTTGACATCATGGGGAAATAAAAAGAAATCAGCCCAAAAATGGAAGACCTCCACAAGTCTGGTTCCTCCTTGGGAGCAATTTCCAAACGCCTGAAGGTACCATGTTCATCTGTACAAACAATAGTACGCAAGTATAAACACCATAGGACCACGCAGCCGTCATACCGCTCAGGAAGGAGATGCGTTCTGTCTCCAAGAGATGAACGTACTTTGGTGCGAAAAGTGCAAATAAATCCCAGAACAACAGCAAAGGACCTTGTGAAGATGCTGGAGGAAATAGGTACAAAAGTATCTATATCCACAGTAAAACAAGTCCTATATCGACATAACCTGAAAGGCCGCTCAGCTAGGAAGAAGCCACTGCTCCAAAACCACCATAAAAAAGACAGACTACGGTTTGCAACTGCACATGGGGACAAAAATCTTACTTTTTGGAGAAATGTCCTCCGGTCTGATGAAACAAAAATAGAACTGTTTGGCCATAATGACCATCGTTATGTTTGGAGGAAAAAGGGGGCCGCTTGCAAGCCGAAGAACACCATCCCAACCGTGAAGCACAGGGGTGGCAGCATCATGCTGTGGGGTTGCTTTGCTGCAGGAAGGACTGGTGCGCTTCACAAAATAGATGGCATCATGAGGAAGGAAAATAATGTGGATATATTGAAGCAACATCTCAAGACATCAGTCAGGAAGTTAAAGTTTGGTCGCAAATGGGTCTTCCAAATGGACAATGACCCCAAGCATTCTTCCAAAGTTGTGGCAAAATGGCATAAGGACAACAAAGTCAAGGTATTGGAGTGGCCATCACAAAGCCCTGACCTCAATCCTATAGAAAATGTGTGGGCAGAACTCAAAAAGCATGTGTGAGCAAGGAGGCCTACAAACCTGACTTAGTTACACCAGCTCTGTCAGGAGGAATGGGCCAAAATTCACCCAACTTATTGTGGGAAGCTTGTGGAAGGCTACCCGAAACGTTTGACCCAAGTTAAACAATTTAAAGGCAATGCTACCAAATACTAATTGAGTGTACTTCTGACCCACTGGGAATGTGATGAAAGAAATAAAAGCTGAAATAAATCATTCTCTCTACTATTATTCTGACATTTCACATTCTTAAAATAAAGTGGTGATCCTAACTGACCTAAGACAGGGAATTGTGAAAAACTGAGTTTAAATGTATTTGGCTAAGATGTAAACTTCCCACTTCAACTGTGTATATATGGAGACTGTTCAGTGCCAAAAATAAGGGGTTAAATACAAGTTTAAAAAAATAACAAATGTTTCCTGATCTTTATTATATCGCTCAGATATAGGACAGACACTTCAGAAATGTACTTTTTTGTGACCATCGTTCCATGTAGTGAATCTGTAATTAATTGCGTTTGTACGGGCTAATTGCAGTAAGGCCCAAAAAATGTTTCATCTAATCATTTATTTTTATTTTTATGTTCATACCATGTAGCTTAGTAGAATTCTCACATCCCTCACACACACACACACACACACACACACACACACACACACACACACACACACACACACACACACAAATACATATACACACACAGAGCTGTCTGTGGATGAGTTCACACAGCTGATCTGTTCCACTGGCTACCATAGCAATGGGATATAAACCCCCTAACCCCCCTCCCTCTCGCCACCTCCCTACACCAACACAGCTACCCTTCTCTGTGTCTTAGCACAGTAGCACTGTCACTCAGGTAGTGGCTGTTGCACTACAACAGTTTCAGCTGAAATGGCCTTCATCAGACCAGAAATGGTGCAGAATTAAAGCACTCAGAGGCAGCATTTACCGTGAGAAGGTTGATACCCTTAGCACCCAGCCCAGCATATAGACCCTCTGCAGCACCCAGTGTCACAGGAAGGCCAAGAAGATCATCAAGGACCTCAGCTACCCGAGCCACGGCCCGTTCACCGCGCTACCATCTGGAAGGTGGAGACAGTACAGTTGCATCAAAGCCGTGAAAAAGAGACTGAAAAACAGCTTTTATCGCCAGAACATCAGACCGTTAAATAGTCACCACTAGCCAGCCTCCGCCCAATACCCTGCTTAGGTCACTGTTACTAGCTGGCTACCACCCGGTACTCTACCCTGCACCTTAGAGACTGCTGCCCTATGTACACAGTCATTGAACACTGGTCACTTTAATTATGTTTACATACTGTTTTACCCACTTCAGTATATTCTCATGTTGAGAATGGCGCTGGCATCTGCAGTTTGACAGGCTCCTGACTAATTATGCTATTTATTTTTTGCGTTGATCTTAATTTGTTTTGTACACAATGTTTCTGCCATTGTTTCCATTGACCGGAAATTGCTTCTGGACATCAGAACAGTGATCACTAACTTCGATTTGGATGAAGACTTTTACATCAACGAGTCAGCGGCACAGGACATACTGCTCACCTCGGACCAGGCCCAACACTCGGAAGAGAAAGAGACAGTGATATAGAGGCCAACATGCGGGTACCCTGATGAAACTACGGCGGTGAGTAAATAAACCCCCTCTGTTCTGTTGGCGAGTGTTCAATCACTGGAGAACAAACTGGACGAGCTCTGTTCGAGACTATCCAATCAATGGGACCTGAAGAACTGTAATATCCTATTTCTCTGAAAATTGGCTGAACAAGGACATGCATAATATTCTATATGTTTTTTCTATGCATCGGCAGGACAGAACGGAAGTGTCGGGTAAGCTCAAAGGGGATGGTGTGTGTCTCTTTGTTAACGACAGCTGGTGCTCGATCTCTAATATTAAGATAGTCTCGAGGTTCTGCTCCCCTGAATAAGAATACCTCATGATAAGCTGTAGACGTTACTATTTACAGTGAGGGAAAAAAGTATTTGATCCCCTGCTGATTTTGTACGTTTGCCCACTGACAAAGAAATGATCAGTCTATCATTTTAATGGTAGGTTTATTGGAACAGTGAGAGACAGAATAACAACAACAAAATCCAGAAAAATGCATGTCAAAAATGTTATGAATTGATTTGCATTTTAATGAGGGAAATAAGTATTTGACCCCTCTGCTAAACATGACTTAGTACTTGGTGGCAAAACCCTTGTTGGCAATCACAGAGGTCAGACGTTTCTTGTAGTTGGCCACCAGGTTTGCACACATCTCAGGAGGGATTTTGTCCCACTCCTCTTTGCAGATCTTCTCCAAGTCATTAAGGTTTCGAGGCTGACGTTTGGCAACTCGAACCTTCAGCTCCCTCCACAGATTTTCTATGGGATTAAGGTCTGGAGACTGGCTAGGCCACTCCAGGACCGTAATGTGCTTCTTCTTGAGCCACTCCTTTGTTGACTTGGCCGTGTGTTTTGGGTCATTGTCATGCTGGAATACCGATCCACAACCCATTTTCAATGCCCTGGCTGAGGGAAGGAGGTTCTCACCCAATATTTGATGGTACATGGCCCCGTCCATCGTCCCTTTGATGCGGTGAAGTTGTCCTGTCCCCTTAGCAGAAAAACACCCCCAAAGCATAATGTTTCCACCTCCATGTTTGATGGTGGGGATGGTGTTCTTGGGGTCATAGGCAGCATTCCTCCTCCTCCAAACACGGCGAGTTGAGTTGATGCCAAAGAGCTCCATTTTGGTCTCATCTGACCACAACACTTTCACCCAGTTCTCCTCTGAATCATTCAGATCTTCATTGGCAAACTTCAGACGGGCATGTATATGTGCTTTCTTGAGCAGGGGGACCTTGCAGGAGCTGCAGGATTTCTGTCCTTCACGGCGTAGTGTGTTACCAATTGTTTTCTTGGTGACTATGGTCCCAGCTGCCTTGAGATCATTGACAAGATCCTCCCGTGTAGTTCTGGGCTGATTTCTCACCGTTCTCATGATCATTGCAACTCTACGAAGTGAGATCTTGCATGGAGCCCCAGGCCGAGGGAGATTGACAGTTATTTTGTGTTTCTTCCATTTGCGAATAATCGCACCAACTGTTGTCACCTTCTCACCAAGCTGCTTGGCGATGGTCTTGTAGCCCATTCCAGCCTTGTGTAGGTCTACAATCTTGTCCCTGACATCCTTGGAGAGCTCTTTGGTCTTGGCCATGGTGGAGAGTTTGGAATCTGATTGATTGATTGCTTCTGTGGACAGGTGACTTTTATACAGGTAACAAACTGAGATTAGGAGCACTCCCTTTAAGAGTGTGCTCCTAATCTCAGCTCGTTACCTGTATAAAAGACACCTGGGAGACAGAAATCTTTCTGATTGAGAGGGGGTCAAATACTTATTTCCCTCATTAAAATGCAAATCAATTTATAACATTTTTGACATGCGTTTTTCTGGATTTTGTTGTTGTTATTCTGTCTCTCACTGTTCAAATATACCTACCATTAAAATTATAGACTGATCATTTCTTTGTCAGTGGGCAAACGTACAAAATCAGCAGGGGATCAAATACTTTTTTCCCTCACTGTACCAACAGAATTTCCATGTACATTTTTCATAGCTGTCTATTTACCACCACAAACTGCTGGCACCTAGACCACACTCAAAGAGCTGTATAGCGCCATAAGCAAACAAGAAAATGCTCATGTAGAGGTTGCGCTCCTAGTAGCCGGTGATTTTAATGCAGGAAAACTGAAATCTGTTTTACCTAATTTCTACCAGCATGTCACCTGTGCAACTACAGGCGAAAAAAAACTGTAGATCACCTTTACTCCACACACAGAAATGCATACAAAGCTCTCCCTCGCCCCCATTTGGCAAATCTGACCATAACTCTATCCTCCTGATTCCTGCTTACAAGCAAAAACTCAAACAGGAAGTACCAGTGACGCGCTCAATACGGAAGTGGTCCGATGAAGCGGATGCCAAGCTACGGGACTGTTTCGCTAGCACAGACTGGAATATTTTCTGGGACTCATCAGATGGGATTGAGGAGTTTACCACATCAGTCACCTGCTTCATTAATAAGTCCATCGATGACATCATCCCCACAGGGACCGTACGTACATACAGTATCTCAACCAGAAGACATGGATTACTGGCAAAATCCGCACTGAGCTAAAGGCCATAGTTGACGTTTTCAAGGAGCGGGACACTAACCCGGACGCTTGCAAGAAATCTTGCTACGCCCTTCGACAAACCATCATACAGGACTAAGATCGAATCCTACTACACCGGCTCTAACACGCGTTGGATGTGGCAGGGTTGGATGTGGCTGCGAGATGCCCAGTAACGCGAGCCTAACAGACGAGTTAAATGCCTTCTATGCTCGCTTCGAGGCAAGCAAAACTGAGGCAAGCAAAACTGAACCAACTGAACCAGCTGTTCCCGATGACTGTGTAATCACGCTCTCTGTAGACGATGTGAGTAAGATCTTTAAACAGGTTATCATTCACAAGGCCGCAAGGCCAGACGGATTACCAGGACGCGTACTCAGAGCATGCTCTGACCAGCTGGCAAGTGTCTTCACTGATATTTTCAACCTCTCCCTGGCCTAGTCTGTAATACCTACATGTTTCAAGCAGACCACCATAGCCCCTGTGCACAAGAACACGAAGGTAACCTGTCTAAATGACTATCGCGCCATAGAACTCACATATGTAGCTATGAAATCCTTTGAAAGGCTGGTCATGGCTCACATCTTCACCATCATCCCAGACACCCTGGACCCACTCCAGTTCGCATACCGCCCCAACAGATCTACAGATGATGCAATCTCTATTGCACTCCATATTGCCCTTTCCCACTTGGACAAAAGGAACACCTACATGAGAATGCTGTTCATTGACCAAAGCTCCATACTGTCCTTCAAGCTCATCACTAAGCTAAAGACCCTGGGACTGAACACCTCCCTCCGCAACGGAATCCTGGACTTCCTGACGGGACGCCCCCAGGTGATGAGGGTGGGCAACAACACATATGCCACACTGACACTCAACACTGCGGCTTATCAGGGGTACGTGCTTAGTCCCCTCCTGTACTCCCTGCTCACCCATGACTGCGTGGCCGTGCATGACTCCAACACCATCATCAAGTTTGCCAAAGTAATGACAGTGGAAGGCCTGATCACTGACGACAATAAGACAGCCTATAGGGAGGAGGTCAGAGATCAGGTCAGAGACCTGGCAGTGTGGTGACTGGACAACAACCTCTCCCTCAACGTCAGCAAGACAAAGGAGCTGATTGTGGACTAAAGGAAACGGAGGGCAGAGCACACACCCATTCACATCGACAGGGCTGTAGTGGAGCGGATCAAGAGCTTCAAGTTCATCGATGTCCACATCACTAATGATCTATCATGGTCCAAACACACAAACACAGTCGTGAAGAGGTCACAACAATGCTTCTTCCCACTTAGGGCCCTTAGATCCTTAAAATGTTCTACAGCTGCACCATTGAAACCATCTTGACTGGCTGCATCACCACTTGGTATGGCAACTGCTTGACATCCGACCACAAGGCGCTACTTAGGGTAGTGCGAGCAGCCCATATATCACTGGGGCTGAGCTCCCTGCCATCCAGGACCTCTATATCAGGCGGTGTCAGAGGAAAGTCCTAAAAATGTCAACGATTCCCAAGACTGTTCCCTCTGCTACCGCATGGCAAGCGGTACCGGTGACCAAGTCTGGAACCAACAGGACCCTGTACTGCTTCTACCCCAAGTCATAAGACTGGTAAATAGTTAGTTAAATAGTTAATCAAATAGCTACCCAGACTACCTGTATTGACCCTTTTTGCACTAACCTTTTCTACTCATGACATACGCTGCTGCTACAGTATATGTATAGATCTACCTCAATTACTTCTTACCCCTGCACATCGACTTGGTACTGGTACCCCTTGTATATAGCCAAATATCGTTTCTCAATGTGTATATATTATTACTTTTATTATTAAGTGTTTTACTTTTCTATTGTTTCTATTATTTGTCTATTTTCTTTCTCTCTTTATTTGACCAATAGCATTTGATTTAATTTGATTTAGCTTCTCATACAGCCCAGTGAAATAATTCTAAATATATCTCAGTCCCCTTCCTCTATTTTCTATGCCCTCTTGATATTCTCCCATCTCTCTTTAGTTCTCTCTCTCTCCTCACTCTGTCTCCCCATCAGTAGCATGGTGCTGTTTCTATCAGTGCCCAATGCGCACCAGAAAACTTTATTATGTATAAAATGGTGTGTTTGTTTGTTTGTTTGTGTGTGTGTGTGTGTGTGTGTGTGTGTGTGTGTGTGTGTGTGTGTGTGTGTGTGTGTGTGTGTGTGTGTGTGTGTGTGTGTGTGTACATGTGTGTGTGTGTAGGGTTTGTGTGTTTGTCTTATGAGGTGTTGGGAACTGGCCCTGCTGAACAAATGGAACTCTGAGGTGCAAATGATCCACAACATAACAGTAAAACTGCCAACACACACCAGCCATAGATATCCACAAAATATAAGCAAAGAGAAACGACAGTCCACCATTACTTTAAGATATGAAGGTCAGTCAATATGGAAAATGTCAAGAACTTTGAAAGT
This sequence comes from Coregonus lavaretus, assembly GCF_964263955.1. Classification (NCBI taxonomy): domain Eukaryota; kingdom Metazoa; phylum Chordata; class Actinopteri; order Salmoniformes; family Salmonidae; genus Coregonus; species Coregonus lavaretus. Next base: position 28,397,017 of record NC_139998.1, on the reverse strand, counting down.
TTCTTCAAGTGCAGTCGCAAAAACCATCAAGCGCTATGATGAAATTGGCTCTCATGAGGACCACCACACGAAAGGAAGACCCAGAGTTACCTCTGCTTTAGAGGATAAGTTCATTAGAGTTATCAGCCTCAGAAATTGCAGCCCAAATAAATGCTTCACAGAGTTCAAGTAACAGACACATCTCAACATCAACTGTTCAGAGGAGACTACGTGAATCAGGCTGTCACCACTTCCTCCGAAGCTGCCTCCTCTCCTTGTTCGGGCAGACTTCGGCGGTCGTCATCACCGGTCTTCTAGCCACTGCCACTCCTCATCTCATCATTCCACTGGTTTTGTCTTGTTTATTACACACACCTGGTTCATATCCCCTCATCAGTACCTGTATAAGTGTTCCCTCTGCCCCCTTGTCTTTGTGTGTGAGTGTTTATTGTGGAGGATAGTTAAGCTCGGTGGAGCTCCGTGTATTTTGTATCGCCGGGATATTTCCCCGTCTGCCTTGTATTTTCCAGTGCGCCTGATTTGCGCACTGGAGTGTTTTTTGATGCATTACTGCGTAACTCTGTATTTGTGGAATAAAGCCTGTTATTCTGTGATTCACCCTCCTGCGCCTGACTCCTTCAACATCCACTCATCACACAGGCCCTCATGGTCGAATTGCTGCAATGAAACCACCACTAAAGGACACAAATTAGAAGAAGAGACTTGCTTGGGCCAAGAAACACGAGTAATGGACATTAGACCAGTGGAAATCTGTCCTTTGGTCTGATGCGTCCAAATTTGAGATTTTTGGTTCCAACCGCCGTGTCTTTGTGAAACGCAGAGTAGGTGAACGGATGATCTCCGCATGTGTGGTTCCCACCGTGAAGCATGGAGGAGGAATTGTGATGGTGTGGGGGTGCTTTTCTGGTGACACTGTCTGTGATTTATTTAGAATTCAAGGCACACTTAACGAGCATGGCTACCACAGCATTCTGCAACGTTACGCCATCCCATCTGGTTTGTGCTTAGTGGGACTATCATTTGTTTTTCAACAGGACAATTACCCAAAACACACCTGTAGGCTGCGTAAGGGCTATTTGACGAAGAAGGAGAGTGATGGTGCTGTATCAGTTGACCTGGCCTCCACAATCACCCGACCTCAACCCAATTGAAATGGTTTGGGATGAGTTGGACCGCAGAGTGAAGGAAAAGCAGCCAACAAGTGCTTAGCATATGTGGGAATTCCTTCAAGACTGTTGGAAAAGCATTCCTCATGAAGCTGGTTGAGAGAATGCCAAGAGTGTGCAAAGCTGTCATCAAGGCATCACATGGGACTCATAATAAGACTAAGCAGTTAGCCTATTAAAATGTTTATCTGACTCCATAAACATAATTAAAATATACAAGCAAGCATTAGGCAATGAGTTGACGTTGACTAGCAGTAATTGGTCTGAGAACTGTCTATATCAAAGGCAGATATTTAATTAACATTGTGCAATGAATGGATTCACCTACAAGGCATAACGCTTAAGTTACAATGCATTAACAATCACAACAAGGCATTTTTCCAAGCATTTAGATCATAAGGTTAACTTATAGGACAAAGCATGAACAAATAGATTAAATGAAAATTGATCATACAACCTGTTTCCATGGACTGGATACAGGATAAGAGAGAGAACAAAGCCATTTAATTCCATTCATAACATCTGAAGGTATAACCTTTCAACCCAAAACCAACCACCTTTGACCAATCAAACAATACCAAGTTTACAGTGTAACCTGACCACCAAGGCCCAATCTCCACAGGGTGTCACAGCCTCTAAGAGCTTGTGTGGGGGATGAGACCAATGTAAATGAGACAGAATTCCTGAGAGGACAATAGAACCTCTTTGAGAGTAATTTAGAGTTCACCCTGTACAGATACAAGTTTCCACTGAGACAATACATCCATATAGACAGCATCAGAGTTATCCTCAGTGAACGAGTTTCAGATAGATACCAAACATGGTACTATATCATTATTATATCCCTCATTCAATAGTCAGTACTCTGGATACTATAACAGAGAGATACATTTTGGCCCCTCAGAGGGGAAAGGGCTGATTAGTCCTTGGGCATTGTCCTTTCCTTGTGTTCCTGGGCCATTTGCCATGCAGCTCCAGGTGACAGAGAACACATAAATTGGATCCGGGCACGTGTGTGTGTGTGTGTGTGTGTGTGTGTGTGTGTGTGTGTGTGTGTGTGTGTGTGTGTGTGTGTGTGTGTGTGTGTGTGTGTGTGTGTGTGTGTGTGTGTGTGTGTGTGTGTGTGTGTGTGTGCGTGCGTGCATGCGTGCATGTGTGACACGACTAGATGAAAGCTTAGAGCATGCGGGTAAATAGTGCTCTTATCTATCTTATGCCAGATTCACCACACACACACACACACACACAAACACACAAATGTAAGAGAACAGGCCCCCTTGGTACCACGTTTGATGATTTCATTCATTTCACTATATCATACACACTCTTCATCTGAAATGTCAAATCCAGATTAAAGCTTTTAAAGCAATAAATGGTTGTTGTTTATGATTTTATTATTGTATTAATCTCTCCATTCTGCATTATTCATATCTGGAACTCTGGAATGTATTGTTGGCTTTAGCCAATGATATGTACAGTATAAACCCTTGATTGCTGATGCTATGTATTGGCCAATGAGAGGCTTTGAAGCCATATTGGTACTACTCAGAAGGAGCTGTCCCATATTGGAATGCATAGAATTCTACAGTATTTCAATTAAATGTTTCAAGGACAAAATTGCATGTATTTAAGTATTGATTTGTTTTAGTTTGGACCGTAACATTAGTACCCTCTAAAATATTACTTTGCAGAATATGTTTTTAGATTTTTATTTCTATATTTTTTATGTTCAGTTCACATAATATAATTTAAGTAAAAAAAATGAAGTAGACATTACTAAATGTATTTTTATAGCTTCCAAAATATTTTTTTGCAAAAGAGGAGGAGCACTAAAATGGCTGTGTGGTGGCTACAAAACAGTGCCCCCTGTCAGTCATCTAGGGTTAATACATATAATTGGCAGTAATTATTTTTTCATTTACATTTTAGTCATTTAGCAGACGCTCTTATCCAGAGCGACTTACAGTTAGTGAGTGCATACATTTTCATACTGGCCCCCCGTGGGAAACGAACCCACAACCCTGGCGTTGCAAGCGCCAAGCTCTACCAACTGAGCTATTATATGCAATGCTAGTTTTGAATATTTCACAGGTATGTACGTCAGGGCTTGGGGTTGAGGGGGAAAAGGCGTTGGTACTGTTGTGGATTTGATATAGCAGGTATTTCTATAAGAGGTACCAGTACTCAAACAGTAGAAAAGTAGAGTTTATCAGCAGCAGTCAGCACCTGTCCACATCAAGGGCTGTTTATTTACTATTATAATTATTAAAGAGATAGTTTGGGATTTTGGCAATAGATTCTACTATTAATTTTGTACTAATTATCTACCAGAGTCAGATGAACTGGTGGATACCATTTTCATGTCTCTGCATTCAGTATGAAGGAAGTTAGTGGTAGCTTCGCGAGCCAATTGTCACGATCGTCTAGTAGCGAAGTAGACCAAGGCGCAGCGTGTGAAAGAAACATGACTTTATTATATTAAAGTACTGAACAAAACAAAACACGATCGTGAAGTCCACAGTAACACTGACTGAACACAGAACAAAAACCCACAACACCCAAAGGAAAACATACAGATTAAATATGGCTCCCAATCAGAGACAACCAGCCCACAGCTGACACTCGTTGCCCCTGATTGGGAGTCATTATCTCAAACATAGAAATGAACCCAACAGAAATACCAACATAGAAATACACCCAATGAATGAACACACCCTGGCTCAATATACAGAGTCCCGGAGCCAGAGCGTGACAGTACCCCCCCCTAAAGGCGCGGACTGCGACCGCGCCTCAATAAGGGCTAAACAAGGGAGGGCTGGGTGGGCATACCTCCTCGGCGGTGGTTCTGGCTCCGGCCTTGATCCCCACTTCCTCTCCAACCCCCCAAAGTACCCCTGGTCCTGTCTAGCCCCGCTGGCCGGAGCCGGACTGACGACACGCGCCCCTGGCTTGGTGCGTGGAACAGGAACGGACCGGAATGGGCTGGCGACGCGCACCACAGACTTGGTGCGGAGAGCAGGAACGAGCCGGACAGGGCTGACGACGCACCCCGTAGGCTTGGTGCGTGGAGCAGGGACAGGCCGGGCAGGGCTGTCGACGCACACCGCAGACTTGGTGCGTGGAGCAGGAACAGGCCGGGCTGGGCTGGCGACGCACACCGTAGGCTTTGTGCGTGGAGCAGGGACAGGCCGGGCTGGGCTGGCGACGCACACCGTAGGCTTTGTGCGTGGAGCAGGGACAGGCCGGGCTGGGCTGGCGACGCACCCCGTAGGCTTGGTGCGTGGAGCAGGGACAGGCCGGGCTGGGCTGGCGACGCACACCGTAGGTTTGGTGCGTGGAGCAGGGACAGGCCGGGCAGGGCTGTCGACGCACACCGTAGACCTGGTGCGTGGAGCAGGAACAGGCCGGGCAGGGCTGTCGACGCACACCGTAGGCTTTGTGCGTGGAGCAGGAACAGGCCGGGCTGGGCTGGCGACGCACACCGTAGGCTTTGTGCGTGGAGCAGGGACAGGCCGGGCTGGGCTGGCGACGCACACCGTAGGCTTTGTGCGTGGAGCAGGAACAGGCCGGGCTGGGCTGGCGACGCACACCGTAGACTTGGTGCGTGGAGCAGGAACAGGCCGGGCAGGGCTGGCGACGCACACCGTAGGTTTGATGCGTGGAGCAGGGACAGGCCGGGCTGGGCTGGCGACGCACACCGTAGGTTTGGTGCGTGGAGCAGGGACAGGCCGGACCGTACTGGGAACACACACCACTGGCTTTAAACGGGGATCAGGAACGGGCCGGACCGGACTGGCAATCCACCTCAGTCCCTCTCGCCGTGCCTCTACGACTTCCTTCCCTCCTCTCGCCAATGGCTCCCGTAACCCGGTGGCCTTCTCTCCTCTTCTCCTATTTCGCCCTGTGGCAGCCTCCTGCTGCCCAGTCGCCCATGCCGTGTGCCCCCCCCTAAAAAATTATTGGGGGTGCCTCTCGTCCGTCCGACGATGGCACTGCTGACGCCGCTGCTCCTCTCTCGCCAGGGCCTTGATCCTACCCCAAGGTCCCTTGCCCCCGAGCATGTCCTCCCAGGACCACACTTTGCCCACCTGGGCCATCGCCAGCCTCTCTATCTCCTTTCCTGGCGCTTCCTCCCATGACCAGGCTGCCTGCTCCTGGACACGCTGCTTGGTCGTTGTATGGTGGGTTTTTCTGTCACGATCGTCTAGTAGCGAAGTAGACCAAGGCGCAGCGTGTGAAAGAAACATGACTTTATTATATTAAAGTACTGAACAAAACAAAACACGATCGTGAAGTCCACAGTAACACTGACTGAACACGGAACAAAAACCCACAACACCCAAAGGAAAACATACAGATTAAATATGGCTCCCAATCAGAGACAACCAGCCCACAGCTGACACTCGTTGCCCCTGATTGGGAGTCATTATCTCAAACATAGAAATGAACCCAACAGAAATACCAACATAGAAATACACCCAATGAATGAACACACCCTGGCTCAATATACAGAGTCCCGGAGCCAGAGCGTGACACCAATGCTAACTGGCGTTAGCGCAATGACTGAAAGTCTACAGAATGCTAGCTGTTCCCATAGACTTCCAATAGTTGTGATAACGCTAGTTAGCAATTGCGCTAACGCTAGTTGGCAACTTCCTTCAAACTGAACGCAAAAATGTTATCCATGAGTTCATCTGACTCTAGGGAAGTAGATAAAGGGCTTCAATGCCAAAATACCAAACCATTCCTTTAAGATTATCCTGTGTGATTCTGAAGTTTCTGTCCTGACAGCAGAAAGAGGGAGAGAGAGAGAGAGAGAGAGAGAGAGAGAGAGAGAGAGAGAGAGAGAGAGAGAGAGAGAGAGAGAGAGAGAGAGAAGACAGAGAGAGAAAGACAGAGAGAGAAAGACAGAGAAAGACAGAGAGAGAGAAAGACAGATAGAGTGGCAAGTCATTCCCACCTGCCTGTCACTCGATGTTATCACTACATGAGTGATGAATGAAGGTTAAATCCCAAATCCAGCTCTATCAAAGTTCATCAGCAAGCAACAGAGACAGGAGAGAAGATTATCAGCCGTCAGACAGACACTAGTCTCTCTCATATCAGGTCACACCAAGGACTCTGAATAATGGGGAGACCTGTACAAACACACAGCTGTAAAACAATACATGCAGTGCAAACACCTACACCGTACAAAGACACACAGTATGAAAACACACACAGTATAAAGACACAAACTGCACACACACCAGCAAACACGCTAAACAAACACACACACACACACAGATGGTACAGACACACACACAGTAAACTGTAAAAACACACAAGATAAATACACAATGTAAACCCACCTACCCACACACACAGACCCACTGGGAGACACATGTCTGGAGTTCTGTCTGTAGAGACAGCTGTCAGTGTACAGCTCTGGCCCTTAGCAGTCAAAACATCTCCCCAATATGACCCTACTGTGCCATACAGTTCGCAATGACCCCAGTCTCTGTGGTTCAGTGTGGAACATGTCGATGTCACACTGAAACCTCTTTTTCATAATAAGTCACTTAGTCATTTGTGTGTGTGTGTGTGTGTGTGTGTGTGTGAGGGATGTGAGAAAAACCCACGATCCATCAGCTGCGCTGAGGTCCTCCCCACTTACACTCCTCATGACTCAGAGGTGAGGGAGAGAGCGATAGAGACAAAGAGAACGAAAAACCGGAGGGTGAAGATCTTGTGACTCATTCCTAGATGACAATCCTTTCAAAGAGAGAGCAGATGGGATGAAGGCAATTCACAGAGCAAGGGAAAATAAGAGAATGACTAAATTGGTAGGAGAGACACACTACAACAAAGAGAGGAGAGCACTTGGAGAGAAATAGCGAGGGGAAGAGGCTGGTAGAAAACAACAGGTAGCAAGTGATTCAGAGGTAGAGAGTGACAACAGGAGAGCGAAAGAGTGAGAGAGCGAGAGAGAGAGAGAGAGAGAGAGAGAGAGAGAGAGAGAGAGAGAGAGAGTTGGGGTGTAAGGAGAAAACAGAGGCAATGAGGCAGTGCTGAATTATTCTGTGTTTGAGAGCTATTCCGTCACACTGTGATATTTATATTCAGCAGGAGCTGCATGATCCTCTCTCTCTCTCTCTCTCTCTCTCTCTCTCTCTCTCTCTCTCTCTCTCTCTCTGCACTGCCATGCCCTTAGACCACAAGAGGTGCAGCAGTCTCTCTTAGAATGCACTGGCCTATGGCTTTATACATAGTTTGGGCTTTGTCGAGTAAAGCTTAAACTATGTATTTAGATTGTAGTTAGGTATTGTAGGCAGTTAGGTATTGTAGGTAGTTATCATGGGTTGTTGTATGTAATTATTGTAGGTTAGTATTATATTCGGCTGAGCCCGGTGAAGCACGAAGCTAGCTAGCTAACCCACTACCTGGACTAGCTGGCGGGTGGCTACTGGCAACTATTAGCAACGGTATAGTTGTTTCACGCCTGAGAGTGCCTGTAATTACGCCAGCTGGCTGCCTACAATAATTACATACAATAATGCCTACCATTCAGCTGTTTTCTAACCTCATTGTCTGAACCGTTAACGTTAGGTAGTAAGTGGCTACTGTGCTTGAAATTTAGCTAGCTTGTTGCTACCTGGATAGCTATTAGTAAACAATAGCTGGAACGACCTAGCGAACAGACGCGAACTGGCTGAGTCAATTCAGTGGCTAGCTTTGCACTTGGCTAGCTAACAGTAGCTGCTAGGGGTAAGTCATAACCTACATTTGTTTTGTTTTTACATATTGGTAGCCAGAGTCGTTCAAGGAATTCGGGACATGGGTGACTAGTTAACGTTAGCTTGGCTCTCTCTGTGTGTTCGTGCCGTGAAAGGAGGGGTTTCTTCTTTGTCTGAAAGCAATGGCTAGCTAGTATGCTAACTATTCTAGCTAACTAACTGGCTGAATAAGTTGACGACGGACTCGCTCAAGCTGTCGGGACTAACCCACAACGTTAGACACGGACACGAACGATCTGCTTGGCATGTTGACACACTGGTGGTTTGTTGTGGCCGAGTATTGGTGCTAAACCGTGTTGTTGGAGTCCGGCATGCTAGCTGGCTGTGGCGTCTTATGACTAGGTGCCCTGGATGATTTTCACTGAAGAATACTGTACTAAGTTAGCTAGCTGAATAAACTAAGTTAGTCTATTCCTAGAAAACATTGAACCGCTGTAGTTTACAACAATTATAGTTTCTGAGGTGGAAGTTGGGAGAGTTATATTTGGGTGTTGTGGTGAGGGAGGCCCGCTCTCTCCTTTCCCAGATGTTTAGTTCATTTCATTCCGATCTCCTTTGCATTATTGTAGCCATTTTCTGTAGCCTGTCAACTATGCCTCTGTCTATCCCTGTTCTCTCCTCTCCGCACAGGCTATACAAACGCCTCACACCGCGTGGCTGCTGCCTCTCTAACCTGGTGGTCCCTGCACGCACCACCCACGTGGAGTTCCAGGTCTCAGGCAGCCTCTGGAACTGCCGTTCTGCTGCCAACAAGGCAGAGTTCATCTCAGCCTATGCTACCCTCCAGTCCCTCGACTTCTTGGCGCTGACGGAAACATGGATTACCACTGAAAACACTGCTACTCCTACTGCTCTCTCCTCGTCTGACCATGTGTTCTCGCATACCCCGAGAGCATCTGGTCAGCGGGGTGGTGGCACAGGAATCCTCATCTCTCCCAAGTGGACATTCTCTATTTTCCCCCTGACCCATCTGTCTATCTCCTCATTTGAATTCCATGCTGTCACAGTCACTAGCCCATTTAAGCTTAACATCCTTGTCATTTATCGCCCTCCAGGTTCCCTTGGAGAGTTCATCAATGAGCTTGATGCCTTGATAAGTTCCTTTCCTGAGGAGGGCTCACCCCTCACAGTTCTGGGGGACTTCAACCTCCCTACGTCTACCTTTGACTAATTTCTCTCTGCCTCCATCTTTCCACTCCTCTCCTCTTTTGACCTCTCCCTCTCACCGTCCCCCCCTACTCACAAGGCAGGCAATACGCTTGACCTCATCTTTACTAGATGCTGTTCTTCTACTAATCTCACTGCAACTCTCCTCCATGTCTACGACCACTACTTTGTATCCTTTTCTCTCTCGCTCTCCTCCAACACTACTCACTCTGCCCCTACTCAGATGGTAATGCGCCGTCGCAACCTTTGCTCTCTCTCTCCCGCTACTCTCTCCTCTTCCATCCTATCATCTCTTCCCTCTGCTCAACCCTTCTCCCTCCAATCTCCTGATTCTGCCTCCTCAACCCTCCTCTCCTCCCTTTCTCCATCCTTTGACTCTCTATGTCCCCTATCCTCCCGGCCGGCTCGGTCCTCCCCTCCTGCTCCGTGGCTTGATGACTCATTGCGAGCTCACAGAACAGGGCTCCGGGCAGCCGAGCGGAAATGGAGGAAAACTAGACTCCCTGCAGACCTGGCATCTTTTCACTCCCTCCTCTCTACATCTGTTTCTGCTGCTAAGACCACTTTCTACCACTCTAAATTCCAAGCATCTGCCTCTAACCCTAGGAAGCTCTTTGCCACCTTCTCCTCCCTGCTGAATCCCCCCCCCCCCCTCCTCCCTCTCTGTGGATGACTTTGTCAACCATTTTGAAATGAAGGTTGACGACATCCGATCCTCATTTGTTAAGTCAAATGACACTGCAGGTCCTGCTCACACTGCCCTACCCTATGCTTTGACTTCTTTCTCCCCTCTCTCTCCAGATAAAATCTTGCGACTTGTGATGGCCGGCCACCCAACAACCTGCCCCCTTGACCCTATCCCCCCTCTCTTCTCCAGACCATCTCCGGTGACCTTCTCCCTTACCTCACCTCGCTGATCAACTCATCCTTGACCGCTGGCTATGTTCCTTCTGTCTTCAAGAGAGCGAGAGTTGCACCCCTTCTCAAAAAACCAACACTCGATCCCTCTGATGTCAACAACTACAGACCAGTATCCCTTCTTTCTTTTCTCTCCAAAACTATTGAGCGTGCCGTCTTTAGCCAACTCTCTTGCTATCTCTCTCAGAATGACCTTCTTGATCCAAACCAGTCAGGTTTCAAGACTGGTCATTCAACTGAGACTGCTCTTCTCTGTGTCACGGAGGCTCTCCGCACTGCTAAAGCTAACTCTCTCTCCTCTGCTCTTGACCTTCTAAACCTGTCTGCTGCCTTTGATACTGTGAACCATCAGATCCTCCTCTCCACCCTCTCCGAGCTGGGCATCTCCGGCACGGCTCACTCTTGGATTGCGTCCTACCTGACCGGTCGCTTCTACCAAGTGGCGTGGCGAGAAGCTGTCTCCGCACCACGTGCTCTCACCACTGGTGTCCCCCAGGGCTCAGTTCTAGGCCCTCTCCTATTCTCGCTATACACCAAGTCACTTGGCTCTGTCATATCCTCACATGGCCTCTCCTATCATTGCTACGCAGACGACACTTAACTAATCTTCTCCTTTCCCCCTTCTGATAACCAGGTGGCGAATCGCATCTCTGCATGTCTGGCAGACATATCAGTATGGATGACGGATCACCACCTCAAGCTGAACCTTGGCAAGACGGAGCTGCTCTTCCTCCCGGGGAAGGACTGCCCGTTCCATGATCTCGCCATCACGGTTGACAACTCCGTTGTGTCCTCCTCCCAGAGTGCGAAGAGCCTTGGCGTGACCCTGGACAACACCCTGTCGTTCTCCGCCAACATCAAGGCAGTGACCCGATCCTGTAGGTTCATGCTCTACAACATTCGGAGAGTACGACCCTGCCTTACACAGGAAGCGGCACAGGTCCTAATCCAGGCACTTGTCATCTCCCGTCTGGATATCTGCAACTCGCTGTTGGCTGGGCTCCCTGCCTGTGCCATTAAACCCATACAACTCATCCAGAATGCCGCAGCCCGTCTGGTATTCAACCTTCCCAAGTTCTCTCACGTCACCCCGCTCCTCCGCACACACCTGGGATAGGATTACTTTATCCTATCCCAGGTATTCCTTAAAGAGGTGGGGTTTCAAGTGTCTCCGGAAGGTGGTGAGTGACTCCACTGTCCTGGCGTCGTGAGGGAGCTTGTTCCACCATTGGGGTGCCAGAGCAGCGAACAGTTTTGACTGGGCTGAGCGGGAACTGTGCTTCCGCTGAGGTAGGGGGGCCAGCAGGCCAGAGGTGGATGAACGCAATGCCCTCGTTTGGGTGTAGGGACTGATCAGAGCCTGAAGGTACGGAGGTGCCGTTCCCCTCACAGCTCCGTAGGCAAACACCATGGTCTTGTAGCAGATGCGAGCTTCAACTGGAAGCCAGTGGAGTGTGCGGAGGAGCGGGGTGACGTGAGAGAACTTGGGAAGGTTGAACACCAGACGGGCTGCGGCATTCTGGATGAGTTGTAGGGGTTTAATGGCACAGGCAGGGAGCCCAGCCAACAGCGAGTTGCAGTAATCCAGACGGGAGATGACAAGTGCCTGGATTAGGACCTGTGCCGCTTCCTGTGTAAGGCAGGGTCGTACTCTCCGAATGTTGTAGAGCATGAACCTACAGGATCGGGTCACCGCCTTGATGTTAGCGGAGAACGACAGGGTGTTGTCCAGGGTCACGCCAAGGCACTTCGCACTCTGGGAGGAGGACACAACGGAGTTGTCAACCGTGATGGCGAGATCATGGAACGGGCAGTCCTTCCCCGGGAGGAAGAGCAGCTCCGTCTTGCCAAGGTTCAGCTTGAGGTGGTGATCCGTCATCCACACTGATATGTCTGCCAGACATGCAGAGATGCGATTCGCCACCTGGTTATCAGAAGGAGGAAAGGAGAAGATTAGTTGTGTGTCGTCTGCCTAGCAATGATAGGAGAGGCCATGTGAGGATATGACAGAGCCAAGTGACTTGGTGTATAGCGAGAATAGGAGAGGGCCTAGAACTGAGCCCTGGGGGACACCAGTGGTGAGAGCACGTGGTGCGGAGACAGCTTCTCGCCATGCCACTTGGTAGGAGCGACCGGTCAGGTAGGACGCAATCCAAGAGTGAGCCGCGCCGGAGATGCCCAGCTCGGAGAGGGTGGAGAGGTGGATCTGATGGTTCACAGTATCAAAGGCAGCAGACAGGTCAAGAAGGACAAGAGCAGAGGAGAGAGAGTTGAATGACCAGTCTTGAAACCTGACTGGTTTGGATCAAGAAGGTCATTCTGAGAGAGATAGCAAGAGAGTTGGCTAAAGACTAGGGGTTAGGGTTATGGGCAAAGTTGCTAATTAGCTCAAATGCTAAAGTTGTCCATGTTGAGTTTCAAACATGGCCCACCCCGACCGACCAACCGACCAAGCCCACCCACCCATCCACATGTGTGTGTGTGTGTATGTGTGGATTGAGCCGTTGGAACTGTGGTTAATCAGTGTGTAATCATGGTGTATCCATCTCTGTGAGACCTCTTCTCCCCTCTAATCTCTCTCTCTTTCTCTCCTGATCTATCCATCTTCGTCATTACAGTACATCACTACGACCACTGCACTGTAGATTCACAACAGCTGGTTAAGGCCATAAAACACACACACAAGAACACACACACAGTGTTTACTGCTAGCCGGAACACAGTAAGACAGAAATCAATGGTCTGTATGCTGAAGGATAAGACTAGCAGCATGTTTATACTGTTTCTAGTCTGCCACTGCTCGGTTTACATCCCAAACCTTGAATATAAGGACTGTGTAATATGAAATATGCATGTTTCTCTGACTGCCCAGAGTCTGGCGTACACTGTTTCAAACAGTTAATCACAAGTTCAGCAACACTTTCCCTCTGTAGGAATTCCATTAGGAGATAACAGAAATAGATGAGAATTAATACAGCCAACAGCATGGAAAGTGTTCAATATCATGAATGTTATAGAATCATATGCAGAGCAACTTTAACTGGGTTGTACAACAGGGGTCTTTCACTGAATATAGCTCCCAGTACAATAGACTGTATGTTGAGGTGTGACTGTTTGCCTGTTCTGAATGAGGCTGTTGGGTTACTGAAGGAGAAGGATATTAGATGGACGCAGCATTTCTGTTTTGTATCTTCATCACTCAATAGATGTGCTTAGTGATTGTAAAGTTAAAAGGCTTTGTGTGTGCGTGTGTGTGTTTATTACAGCAGCAGCTGGGAGGCTGAGGTTGCTGGTAAATATTTGATGAGAGAATGGATTCTCTCTGCTCTGTGAGCAGGTCAAGTACAGTAGCACACACACACACACAAACATAGACACAGAAACATACACTCAGAAATAAGGGTTTTGTTCCTAAAAGGGTACAATGTGTTGTCACTGGGGTGGTACCCTGTAAGGTCCTCCTTTGCACTTTTAGTTACAAGTACGTAATTGTACCCCAGTTCATACCTCAGATAGTACTTTTCTCTACAGGCACAAAAGTATGCTTTTTGCCTTTATATAGTACCACCACAGTGACAAAGCATTTTGTTCCTTGTAGGTGGCAAAAATGTGTCTCTACCAGAGACCGCTTAAACTGGTACAACACTTCCACTCCCAGGTGTACAAAAATAACTACCTGAAAGCCACGCCCCCACTAATCCATGCCTCCAATATAATTTCCCAGTGTGACTTGCCTTTTTGAGTGAATTGTAGAGTTACCACCCATGACTGTATTTGAAAATAAAAGAGACATGATGGTTGAATTTGTCAATTTTTTGTCTTGTGGCCTTCACCAAGTGAGTTCCTAGGTGTATAATAATCTTTGAAATGAAGGTATTTTGACAGTGCATTACATACTGTATCTGTTGAGGCCTAGTTTTAGCCTAATACAGTGCCCTGAAACTAAGGGTTTATAGGCCACACAAGGCCTGCAACCTTCGGTAACTTTCCCAAAAATCTGAGATTAAAGAAAGAAAAATGGTTGAAGGATTTCCTGCTTATTCCTTCCCATCCTGCAGTTGGAATTTGTATTCACCCGCAACCAGTGCCTTCAGAAAGTATTCATACCCCTTGACTTATTCCACATTTTGTTGTGTTACAGCTTTAATTCAAAATCGATTAAATATATTTCTTTCTCACCCATCTACACACAATACCCCATAATGACAAAGTGAAAACATGTTTTTAGAAATCTTTGTAAATTTATTGAACATGTATTTCAGAAATAACTCATTTACATAAGTATTCACACCCCTGAGTCAATACATTGTATAAGCAAATTTGGCAGTGATTACAGCAGTGAGTCTTTCTTGGATTGTGCAACATTTAGCTATTATTCTTTTCAAAATTCTTCAAGCTGTCAAATTGGTTGTTGATCATTGCTAGACCACCATTTTCAGGTCTTGCCATAGATTTACAAGTAAATTTAAGTAAAAACTGTAACTCGGCCACTCACCGTATTATTGGTAAGCAACTCCAGTGTAGATTTCAGTGGAGGCTCCTCAAAGGAGGAAGAGGAGGCCCATCCTCCTCAAAGAATTTCATGAAAAAAAAAATTCATTAAAACATTTTAAAATATCATTTTTTGATAAAACTATATATAGAGTAGCACCAAGGTGTAGCCGGAGGACAGCTAGCTTCCGTCCTCCTCTGGGTACATTGACTTCAATACAAAACCTAGGAGGCTCATGGTTCTCACCCACTTCCATAGACTTACACAGTAATTATGACAACTTTCAGAAGACGTCCTCCAACCTATCAGAGCTCTTGCAGCATGAATTGACATGTTGTCCACCCAATCAAAGGATCAGAGAATAAATGTAGCACTGAAAGCATAAGCTAAAGCTAGCTAGCACTGCAGTGCATAAAATGTGGTGAGTAGTTGACTCAAAGAGAGAGAAAGACAATAGTTGAACAGTTTTGAACAAATTCATTTCTTTCAAAATGAAGGAGAAGCAAGAAAGAGAGCTAGAGAGAGAATTCGTCATTTGCAGCTAGCTAGTTTAGCCTACTCGAACACCCAGCTCAAACAGAGGGATGCTATGTTAGCTAGCTGGCTATGACTATCCAACACAACACTGTAACACTTCCAAGTCAAGGTAAGCTTTTGGTTTTACTCATTTATTGCCACCGCGGCCCACTGGTGTAAGTGCTGTACACTGTAACGTTACTGCATGATTGTAGCGGGTTTACTAACGCGTTAGTGCTATTAGCTATGTTGACTATGACATTACTTTAGCTAATATGGTGACAACAATGTAGGCTGTGTGTGGCGGCTATGATATGGTTTGGCTTGGAAAGGTTTTTCGCCTGGTCACATACAGCTGATGTGTTGTGCATTGAAGTCCACAAGCGAAGGGAAAAGGTGAGAGGAGGAGAGCGCATAGATACGAGAAGGAATACAACGTGGCTGCTATGAAAGTAAACTGTGTTTACGAGTGATCAGGGGTGTATTCATTCCGCCGATTCTGTTGAAAGACGTTTCTTAAATGGAAGCAAGCGGAACAAAATGGGGATAAATATAGCTGAATTTGTCCAATAGAAACTCTCATTTGCAAATGTTGGAGTAATGATTACACCCTATATCAGCTACAGTGCCTTGCAAAAGTATTCATCCCCTTGGCATTTTTCCTATTTTGTTGCATTACAACCTGTAATTTAAATGGATTTTTATTTGGATATCATGTAATGGACATACACAAAATAGTCCAAATTGGTGAAGTTAAATGAAAAAAATAACTTCTAAATTCTACAAAATAAATAACGGAAAAGTGGTGCGTGCATATGTATTCACCCCCTTTACTATTAAGTCCCTAAATAAAATCTGGTGCAACCAATTACCTTCAGAAGTCACATAATTAGTTAAATAAAGTCCACTTGTGTGCAATCTAAGTGTCACATGATCTGTCACATGATCTCAGTATATATGCACCTGTTCTGAAAGACCCCAGAGTCTGCAACCCCACTAAGCAAGGGGCACCACCAAGCAAGCAGCACCATGAAGACCAATGAGCTCTCCAAACAGGTCAGGGACAAAGTTGTGGAGAAGTACAGATCAGGGTTGGGTTATAAAAAAATATCAGAAACTTTGAGCATCCTACGGAGCACCATTAAATCCATTATTAAAAAAATTGAAAGAATATGGCACCACCACAAACCTGCCAAGAGAGGGCCGCCCACCAAAACTCACGGACCAGGCAAGGAGGGCATTAATCAGAGGCAACAAAGAGACCAAAGATAACCCTGAAGGAGCTGTCAAAGCTCACGTTGACATTGCAGAGACTGTTGGCAAAAATTACAATTAAATACATTTTAACCCCACTTTGTAACACAGCAAAATGTGGAAAAAGTCAAGGGGTGTGAATACTTTCTGAAGGCACTGTACGTAAACAATCAACAATCTCACAAGGTGCACTGTAAACCCCAATGTGCTGTCATTACTCAAAACCTTTGACGAAACCTGTTGCATTTAATATATCAGAGTACAGTTACTTAAAATTATTTTGTACTCATTACACAAACCGATAGAGTCACTGTGACTCTGTAGGGCAAGGGTGTCAAACTCATTCCACAGAGGGTTTTTGGTTTTTCCTTTAAATTAAGAACTAGACAACCAGGTGAGGGGAGTTCCTTAATAATTAGTGACCTTAATTTACATTAATTGAGTTTTTCCACATTTTGTTACATTACAGCCTTATTCTAAAATTGATTAAATGTTTTTTTCCCTACACACAATACCCCATAATGACAAAGTAAAAACAGGTTTTTAGACATTCCTGCAAATAATTTGTTTCTTTTACATAAGTATTCAGACCCTTTACTCAGAACTTTGTTGAAGCACCTTTGGCAGCGATTACAGCCTTGAGACTTCTTGGATATGACGCTACAAGCTTGGCACACCTGTATTTGGGGAGTTTCTCCTATTGTTCTCTGCAGATCCTCTCAAGCTCTGTCAGGTTGGATGGGGAGTGTCGCTGCATAGCTATTTTCTGGTCTCTCCAGAGATGTTCTATCGGGTTCCAGTACGGGCTCTGGCTGGGCCACTCAAGGACATTCAGAGACTTGTCTTGAACCCGCTCCTGCGTTGTCTTGGCTGTGTGCTTAGGGTCGTTGTCCTGTTGGAAGGTAAACCTTCGCCCCAGTCTGAGGTCCTGAGCGCCCTGGAGCAGGTTTTCATCAAGGATCTCTCTGTTCTTTGCTCCGTTAATCTTTCCCTCGATCCTGACATCCCAACAGCATGATGCTGCCACCACCATGCTTCACTGTAGGGATGGTGCCAGGTTTCCTCCAGACGTGATGCTTGGCATTCAGGCCAAAGAGTTCAATCTTGGTTTCATCAGACCAGAGAATCTTGTGTCATAAAGGCACGCCAACCTTTATGACAATACATATCTCATAAGGACTTATTTTGAGGCCTAGCTTTACCCTAATACAGTGGCCTGAAACTCATGGTTTACAGGCCACATCAGGCCTGCAAGTAGTTTTGCAAAATTCCAGTAACATTCCGGTAAAAAAATCCTGGTTGGAGGATATCCAGGAATCTTCCAACCGGGATTTCTGGAAAACTTACAAATATAGTTAGGATTTTGTACATTTAGTTTCACCAGACCAGTAGCATAGCAGGTAGAGTAGGGATCTGATCTATTCCTCTCATGCTGCCATTTATTGCTGACCAGCAGATGTCAATAATGTGCATTGTGAACTGATAATGAAGCTACAAGTAATCAACATTTTTTCGGCACAATTTGGTAAAAGCTCCGAAGCCTTCAAAACGCCTTGGTTTCCCATCAATAGTAATTCCTATTGGAATCCAGACAGAGTTAGGCTATCCAACAGTTGGAATTTGTATTCACCCGCAACCTGCATTCATGACTACTAGGGTTAGGAACAGTGTGACGAGACTACCCAAGCCATTTAAACTGGAAACACAATTTCAGTAACGGGTGCAAAAAAAGGAACTAGTTTAGAAAAATGTTATTTATCTTTGTGTAGCATAGGATTAATCAATCAATCACTCAATGTACATGCAAAAACACAGATATTAAAAACTATTCCCAAAAATCTACCAGCAGTAGAGTATGCTGGGTAAAAAGTTAAATAATTGAGTTGATGTAAATGTCATTGTATGCTGTAGCGTTAAGATTTCCCTTCACTGGAACTAAGGGGCCTAGCCTGAACCATGAAAAACAGCCCCAGACCATTATTCCTCCTCCACCAAACTTTACAGTTGGCACTTTGCATTCGGATGGTGTTTTTTGGGTCTGTGGGACTTTGTAGTTAGGTCGGGCCGTGGTAAAGCCACTGTTACCCTTCCGTCTTCCCCAGTCCTTCCAGCGATTCCAGCCTTGTCCGCTGGACCAGAGAGACAATGCCAGCTGCGGTCAACCCACTGTTACCGTTGCTGCCTCCTGGTCGTCCAAAGAAAAGGATAGTGAGAGAGTGGGTAGGGAGAGGGACACAACCCCAGAAAATCTCCACTACGCAAGGTTGTGTGTAATAAAGAGAAACCATACTCATAAAGAGTTTAATTATAATTATAATAGTCGCATAAGAACTCACTTGGTGAAGGCCACAGGACTGAAAATGAACAAATTCAAAACCATGTCTTTGTCACTAACATACAGTGCATTCTGAAATTATTCAGACCCCTTGACCTTTACGTTACAGCCTTATTCTAAAATGGATGAAATAAAACATCTTTAGCAATCTACACACAATACCTCATAATAAAGTGAATATATTGCACATTTATAAAGAAAATCCTTATTTACTGTACATAAGTATTCAGACCCTTTCCTGTGAGAATCGAAATTGAGCTCAGGTGCATCCTGTTTCCATTGATCCTTGAGATGTTTCTACAACTTGATTGGAGTCCACCTGTGGTAAATTCAATTGATGGACATGATTTCGAAAGGGACACGCCTGTCAATGTAAGGTCCCACAGTTGACAGTGCATGTCAGAGCAAAAACCAAGCCATGAGGTCGAAGGAATTGTCCGTAGCGCTCTGAGACAGGATTGTGTCGAGGCACAGATCTGGGGATAGGTACAAAACAAATTCTGCAGCATTGAAGGTCCCCAAGAACACAGTGGCCTCCATCATTCTTAAATGGAAGAAGTTTGGAACCACCAAGACTCTTCCTAGAGCTGGCCGCCCGGCCAAACTGAGCAATCGGGGGAGAAGAGTGGCTCAGCGGTCTAAGGCACTGCATCTCAGTGCTTGAGGCATCACTACAGACCCCCTGGTTCGATTCCAGGCTGTATCACAACCGGCCGTGATTGGGAGTCCCATAGGGCAGCGCACAATTGGCCCAGCATCATCCGGGTTTGGCCGGTGTAGGTCGTCATTGTAAATAAGAATTTGTTCTTAACTGACTTGCCTAGTTAAATATAGGTAAAATTAAAATAAAATAAAAAAGGGCCTTGGTCAGGGAGGTGAACAAGAACCCGATGGTCACTCTGACAGAACTCTAGAGTTCCTCTGTGGAGATGGGAGGGCCTTCCAGAAGGACAACCATCTCTGCAGCACTCCACCAATCAGGCCTTTATGGTAGAGTGACCAGACGGAAGCCACTCCTCAGTAAAAGGCACATGACAGCCCGCTTGGAGTTTGCCAAAAAACACCTAAAGACTCTCAGACCATGAGAAACAAGATTCTCTGGTCTTATGAAACCAAGATTGAACTCTTTGGCCTGAATGCCAAGCATCATGTCTGGAGGAAACCTGGCACCATCCCTACAGTGAAGCATGGTGGTGTCAGCATCATGCGGTAGGGATGTTTTTCAGCGGCTGGGACTCAGAGACTAGTCAGGATCAAGGCAAAGATGAACAGAGCAAAGTACAGAGAGATACTTGATGAAAACTTGCTCCAGAGCGCTCAGGACCTCAGACTGGGGCAAAGGTTTACCTTCCAACAGGACAACGACCCTAAGCACACAGCCAAGACAAAGCAGGAGTGGCTTCGGGACAAGTCTCTGAATGTCCTTGAGTGGCCCAGCCAGAGCCCGGACTTGAACCTGATCAAACATCTCTGGCGAGACCTGAAAAGAGCTGTGCAGCAACGCTCCCGATCCAACCTGACAGCGCTTGAGAGGATCTGCAGAGAAGAATGGAAGAAACTCCCCAAATACAGGTGTGCCAAGCTTGTAGCGTCATACCCAAGAAGATGCGATGCTGTAATCACTGCCAAAGGTGCTTCAATAAAGTACTGAGTAAAGGTTCTGAATACCTATGTAAATGTGATATTTCCGTATATATATTTTGTAATTATTAGCAGAAATTTCAAAAAAACTATTTTTGCTTTGCCATTACGGGGTATTGTGAGCAGATTGATCAGGTAAAAATTTAATCAATTTTAGAATAAGGCTGTAACATAACAAAATGTGGAAAAAGTCAAGGGGTCTGAATACCTTCCGAAGACACTGTATGTACTCTAACTGTAGCCGAAGGTCTTACAGAATGACATGTACAGCTGCGGTCTCTGACCGCAAGGCACTACAGAGGGTAGTGCGTACGGCCCAGTACATCACTGGGACCAAGATTCCTGCCATCCAGGACCTCTATACCAGGCGGTGTCAGAGGAAGGCCCTCAAAATTGTCAAAGACTCCAGCCACCCTAGTTATAGACTGTTCTCTCTGCTACCGCACGGCAAGCGGTACCGGCGCGCCAAGTCTAGGTCCAAAAGGCTTCTCAACAGCTTCTACCCCCAAGCCATACGACTCCTGAACAGCTAATCATGGCTACCCGGACTACTTGCACTGCCCCCCCACCCCCACCCCATCTTTTTACGCTGCTGCTACTCTGTTAATTATTTATGCATAGTCCCTTTAACTCTACCCACATGTACATATTACCTCAACTACCTCAACTAGCCGGTGCCCCCGCACATTGACTCTGCACCGGTACCCCCCTGTATATAGCCTCCCTACTGTTATTTTATTTTACTTCTGCTCTTTATTTCTCAACACTTTTTTGTTGTTGTTGTTTTATTTTACTTTTTTATAAAAAAATAAATGCATTGTTGGTTAAGGGCTGTAAGTAAGCATTTCACGGTAATCTCTACACCTGTTGTATTCGGTGCATGTGGCAAAAACAATTTCATTTGATTTGATTTGAATTATATTGCGTGGTGCCAGTAGCAGTAAGCATAATTAGTGGTAGTAATACTTAATCGTGCTCCTCCTTCTAAGCAGCTGGAGCAGAAGCAGCATTACACTGTACAAGCATCATCAGGCCTCTTATGCTCCATGCATTATCTCTATCCCTCTCCTCTCCTCTCCTCTCCTTCCAGAGATCACTACTGATTTCCTGCTGGCTCCTGATTCGTTCATGTGGTCCGGAGGAGATTAGGGGTCCTTCTCCACATTATCACCAGGATTCTCCCAGGACAGTAGGGGAAGAGGGGGAGCAGAAGAGATAGGGATGAGAGGGAAGGAGGGAGAGATGGTTGAGAGAGGGAAAATGGAGGAGGAGATAGTGAGGAGGGCTAGTAGGTTGCTGGCCCTTTAAGAGTATTTTTAATATGGCAATAAGAATTGGACATTGGTCAGGGGTGGCATGAGACTAGTAGAAAACAGGCATTAGGGGCAGCATGAGGCTGGCAGTAGATAACAGACAGGGGTGGCATGAGACTGATAGCAGTCAGTGAAGTAGAGGGAAGGGGGGGGGGAGACATTCCACTGGGACAGTAGCTTAACTTGGTACCTTTAACCAAAGCCTACACTCTTAGAGTTAGTGGTGACTCGAAGAACCCTGGAGTTTGCAAGTCAATGGTTCATATTTTCACCTTTGGTTAGTTGAGGGGATCTTGGAGGAACCTTTAATGGCCCAGTGCAGCCCAAAAATGGGATTTTCCTGTGTTATAT
Organism: Coregonus lavaretus; assembly: GCF_964263955.1. Taxonomy (NCBI): domain Eukaryota; kingdom Metazoa; phylum Chordata; class Actinopteri; order Salmoniformes; family Salmonidae; genus Coregonus; species Coregonus lavaretus. The sequence goes on along the minus strand of NC_139998.1, from coordinate 28,375,088 downwards.
ATATACACTGAGTATACAAAACATTAAGAACACCTGTTCTTTCCATGACATAGACTGACCAGGATAATCCAGGTGAAAGCTATTATCCCTTATTGCTGTCACTTGTTAAATCCTCTTCAATCAGTGTAGATGAAGGAGAGGAGACAGGTTAAATAATGATTTTTAAGCCTTGAGGCAATTGAGACATGGATTGTGTATGTGTGCCATTCTGAGGGTGAATTGGCAAGACAAAATATTTAAGTGCCTTTGAAAGGGGTATGGTGGTAAGTGCCAGGCTCACCGGTTTGTGTCAAGAACTGCAACTCTGCTGGGTTTTTCACGCTCAACAGTTTCCCGTGTGTATCAACAATGGTCCATCAACCAACTTGACACAACTGTGGGAAGCATTGGGGTCAACATGGGCCATCATCTCTGTGGAACGCTTTCGACACCATGCCCCAATGAATTGAGGCTGTTCTGAGGGGAAAGGTGGGGGGGTGAAACTCAATATTAGGAAGGTGTTTTGCCTGTTTTGGTGGGATGGAGTTTTGGCCTGCCTGGAGACATAATAGACCAATAAGAAAGGGCTTAGACTCCAAAGGCTTAGACTTTTAGAGGTTAAGGTTGAAGATTGACAGTTTTGTAGCTTCAGTGAGGCATAAGAGTATCTCAAGAGCCAATGCAAATCCCCAAGTTGGAATAGTTACCACTTTATTTCTATATTTAATTGGTAATGTAAATATTATTAATATTACATTAGAATGTGTAATATGTTTTTACATATTCAAGGATAATTGAGATTTGCACTCTACAAACTGAACATGATGAATGACATTTACTCTAACAGGTGCCAAAAATAACTATCTGAAAGCCACACCTCCAGTAAGCCACACATCCAATCTTCTGCTAGGCGGCTTCTGTTAGGGCTGTGGCGGTCATGAAATTTTGTCGGCCGGTGACTATCAAGCAAATACCTGCCAGACTCATGGTAATTGACCGTTAATTAACATAAACACATTTAGCATCTCCTGGCTTCCATGCATAGGCTACAAGCCAGTGATGCAGATCTTTGGAACATCTACATTTTAAAAAGTCTAATAAATCCATGTAATATAGCCTACACCATCACAATAAATCCATTGTTTATTTTAGACAGGTCTAAAGAAACATGATATGAAGAAAATATAGTATATTTCAGAAGAACAGAATAGCATACTCGCAGTTGTCCTAATGTTAGGCCCTGATCTGGCTATGCCATATAGCTGTGGGCTACACTAGTTCATTTAGCAGACAATATTTGCTTAGAATTCCGTGGCATTATTTTGTATTAATTTATAGTATGAAGAATAAAATAGAAAATATATTTTCTCCAAACTATTTGAGGGAGTGCATACATTCGGCTATTCTGTGTTGAGTGGTTAAGAAATAAACTGGTCCTCCTATATGCTTAATTTAGAGTTATTTATGTAACTTTAGTTGTGATACAAATGTTGGGCTATATGTTTTGATTATTAATACATTCTAAGGCTGCATGATGCGACTCTAATAATAATTTGAAAAGGTTGCATGAAAGGCATGAGCTCTGCTTTTGCTCAGGCTGTACACACTTTATCAGTCTCTCATTCACAATTTGACAAACACTTGATAATGCCTCGAATTTCCCGGCTGCATCCCCTTTGTGTGGCCATAATCCCCCTAAAAAATATCCATGCCTTTTGTGGCCATTGGCCATTGTGCCCTTGGGCTGAATATAATAATTATAATTCCCTTCTCCCCGCTGCGTGCTGAAGCACCTCTCACTCACATGACTCTCAGTCACGTGATCTGGTCTTTTTCACAGGCTACAAGTGAAGACAGACATATCCGGGACGCAACTGCGCGCGTCCTTATCCAATTCCGAGGCGCATATAGAAGATATTGGAAGTCCACATTTACTTTTCATTAGCCAACAAGATGAATAGCCTAACGAACAGCAAAAGCACTAGCCTATGTCAATCTACTATCCCCCATAGTACAAAAGTTGACCTATTCTATGCGAGAAATAAATATTCCACACATAGTCCGGGACAGTTGTGGGATGCGATAGTTCCCAAATTAATACAACCACTAGCATCAAAAAACCTGTTTTAAGCAATGAGCCTGACGCAACAGATGAGAACGCTTAGCTTAAAATGTTGATATACTATTAGGCTATTTCTTCCCATTATAAGCGCAGCAATGTGCACACAGCAGTAGGCTATAAGCGCGAATGTTCCATTAGCAGAAAAAAATCTCAAAAGTGACCACAAATGTGATTATGCATGTAATGCTTTTATTATAAAGGTGCATTTTTATGGTGAAAATGATCTTCCCCAAACTTGAAACTCACGCGCTGCATATGTATCCCAGTTAGGCTCTATACCCGTTGTAAAGCGGATTAATGTGCTTCATTTTAAGAAGTTATTTGGCCACTTTAGTTGTTATACAAACCTTATGAAAACATATAGGCCTATGGGCTAGGCTATATGAGGTGTACAGCTATGATGTGAAAAAGTCGCAAAAAAAAGCATGCACTGTTTGCCTTAAGCTGGGCATCATTCACAAGTGATAATATATCATTCACAAGTGATAGGCTAATATTGTCACCCATCACACTATTCTTGATTTAATCTTGTCTTTACATATACCAAATAGTATATGTGTGAAATTTGTTTTGATTTAGAATGGACCATTATCATGCACCTGTCTCGAAACAGGGGCAGCGGGAAAAAACACGTCATCCATGCACTTAAATAGCGAATGGAGGACGCTTTTCCGGTGGTTCATTTTCATGCCAGCCAGGTAGGCTATACTTATGTTTGTGCTTAATATTAGGAAGGTTGAGAAATAAATATAGTATGCCTAGCCTATAGAAAGCTGATGGGGACCTCCTCTTTTTAATAGACTGTTTTCTCACGCTATTGCACAGCCTATAGAAATGTTGCGCAACATGAGCTCATGGGCTCTCATTAAGTGTTTGATTCAATTTTTGATTACATTTGCATTGATGTCAGAGTGATTAGAGGGACAATAGAGTATGGAGTACCAGGCAGTTAGCAAGTTTGGTAGGCTACTAATGACCATCAGCAGCATCGGAGCTTGGAGAAGCCTAATTACCATGACTAAACGGTCACATGGAATTTGACTGCCATCATGACTTGTGACCGCTGGTGTGGTGGTAATACGGTTACCATAACAGCCCTACTTCTGATATTATTAAAAAGGTTCAAAATTGAACCCCTCCTAACACAAAAAGGGGTAACCTTTACACAGGGGTTCCTCGAAGACCCTTTTCAGATGCGTTCCTCAAGGAACCTTTTTGAACTGGAAAGGTTATCCCTGTGTGGTCATTTTTAGAACCCCAAAAGGTTCTTCCAGGCTCCTTTACTTCTAAGAGTGTAGGATGGCTACATCCATCACATTTCATTAGCATGGTGGTACTGTAAAACATGAACAAGCAAAGAAACACTATACTATCACCTTTTAGGTTTCAATCATTTGTTCACTGTGAACATGGTATTGGTCAAGAATGAAATATTATACCACAAAAGAGGCATGCATAATTCACCTTTACTTGAACAGGTACATTTTTGCTTGATAATGCATTCCCTTCTGAAACAACGACCGGAGGAAGAGGAACTGAGGTGAGGGGTCCCATACTGTCCAATACAGTGTTCAACCTGTTCAATAATACATTCCTAGAAGTTCTAGGAATACATTTTATTCATCTTCCTGACATATTCATGGCATCAGTGAAACAGGTCAGTGGCCCACCTGGTCTCAGTGTCATGGTCTTGTTACTCATCTACAGAGTACTGTTCCGGGTCCATATTTTCCCCTCTTCAGGGCAGATTTAAATTTAATGATGCTGGCAAAGTGTGTGTGATCAGGTTACTGTATTGATTACACAGTGACCCTGCTCCGCTCTGTCAGAGACTCAGAGAGACCGGCCAGGAGCAGCACTAGTAGCAGATAGCAGCTCCATGCAGGTTACAGCACATTTCCATTTTAGTCATTTAGCAGACACTCTTATCCAAAGCAACTTACAGTTAGTGAGTGCATTTTTTATTTTTTCATACTGGCCCCCCATGGGAATTGAACCCACAACCCTGGCGTTGCAAACGCCATGCTCTACCAACTGAGCTACACGGGACCCACCACACTGCTCTGTTCCAGGGAAAGACATGCCGGGCAAAAACTGCTTTGCCTTTCTGAAAGGCAAACATCAGAGGTAAGATACGTTACCATAAGTCTTATTGTTGTCGACAGAATTGTGGTTAGCAACAACCACAAATGCATTACACGACACAGAACCTGTACACGGCAGGTGACTATTCAACTATTGTTAGTGAATGGGTTATTCAGAACTGAATCACCAAGAATAAAGTGTATGTTTTAAACAACTTGATCTCACAAGCTCACATAGCTACACTGCTGTCAAATAATTGTTTTGCTTGTTTGAAGTTGCAGTCTGACTTTCTGTTGATATGCTGTTGAGTCAATGATGATAGCCAGCTTAATCTGCAGACAGGCTATAATTAAAATGGGAGAGTGAAAAATACTTCTGAGGATACAGCTGTGTGTGTGAGAGAGAGAGCGGGGAAGAGAGATAAAGGCAGTGAGTGAGTGAGAGAGAGAGATAAAGGCAGTGAGTGAGTGAGAGAGAGAGAGAGAGAGAGAGAGAGAGAGAGAGAGAAACGTCTCTGTGCTTCATGCTTGAGTGAGCAGTGAGACATTGTTAGTATAGGCTGGGCTGTGGATCACAGAGGCTGTTTGTCAGAGATGTGCCCCCATGTCCATAACATACTGGGATGACTTTAAAATGGCAGCCAGGTTGATGTAATGACTAGGCATCAAAGGAAACTCTCTCCTCTCAGTGTCACAGTTAATGTGACATGTACTGTAGCTATAGGACCTTAACTTGATCACCCTGTTGCAGGAGAACTTTGCTGCAATGCTAAACGTTTAGTGTATTTTATATCTTTAAAAGGCTTCTGAAGTTTGTAATTTCCACTTTGAAATGTATGACTTTATTTTCCATTATGAAAAATGTATCAACCCCTATAAAAATGTCCATGAATTATAATCCACATAATAATTCACATTTCCTGTTGCTGCAGGATTATTTCCTGTTGTAGCGACCTGGCTCAAATTAAGATCCTACATCTATATGGAATGACTAGGCCTACTGCCCATAATTATGTGATTTTTACAGAAAATGTGTCTCGTAATAGACCAATTTTCCTCTGACCTGTACTATAAATGCAAATGTCACAGATGAGATATCATTCAAATTCCAAACATAAAGACTACTGCTATAATTCTCCATGGCAACCGGCATTGTGTAAAATAGCAGAATAAGTCAAACTGACAGTACAGTGACTATTGTTTATTAGTTGTGTACAGTAACAGATGAGGGTGACATTTTGACCCCAGTCCTGTAAGAGCGTGGTATTTAATACTGCTGAATAACGGAAGTAATTTCAGCCCGAGTGAGCAGGGCAAAGCTTCATCCCCAGATGATTGCATGTGTGTGTGAAGGATATATCTGGTCCTTTCCATAGAGAGAGAGAGAGAGAGAGCGAGAGAGAGAGAGATCCCAGCTTCCTGCTGATCTCACATCACGCATTACACAACATTTCTTCACGCCCACTCACCACTTGCTCTCCCTCCCACACACACACACACACACAAACACACACACACACACACACACACACACACACACACACACACACACACAGACACACACACAGACACACACATACACTCCACTCAGCATGATGGACTGTGTTTATGTGTGTGTGTGTGTGTGTGTGTGTGTGTGTGTGTGTGTGTGTGTGTGTGTGAGATGGAGAGTGTGTGTTTGAAATCCTTGCTAAATCCTGTCCCCTGCTGATAGAGTCAGTGGTGCTGAATTATCTTTCTCATAGCAGATGAGTGGTCTATAAAGCCTGGGAGCTGGTTTGCCCCTTGGTACCACTGCTCTTTCTTCACAGCTCACTGGTCGGGGTGCCATATATGCTCTAAGCTTCAGTATAGCTGAGATAGTCAGGTGCCAGATACTGCTCCTAGCTTCAGAATAACTTTTGTTTAGGTCTTCCTATCACTACCATGGAAAACATTTCACTATACTCACCATCTGAGGTATATCTATTTATTATGGATCCCCATTACTCTTCCTGGGGTCCAGCCTAATTAAGGCAGTTATATACAATTAAAAAACCATTACATTTCACAACACATTAAGTGTGTGCCCTCAGGCCACTACTCTACTACCACATATCTACAACACAAAATCCATGTGCATGTGTGTGTATAGTGCGTATGTTATCATTTGTGTGTGTATGCATGTGTCTGTGCCTGTATGTGTGTCTTTTCACAGTCCCCACTGTTCCATAAGGTATATTTATATCTGTGCAGCCCTTTTGATTTCAGAAGCTGCTTGATGAGTGTAATAAAATAACAAAAAGAAGACTGATGTCCTAGACTGAGCATTACCTTCCTCTGAGTAGCCCCACCTGAGCAGAGAAAGAGAGCATAGAAGGCATTCTGTCATCCACAGCCCATCACAGTGACACTGGGCCAGAGAGGATAGCCCAGCTTGTCTCCTCTCATTACATCTGCACTCTGGAAGAAAAACTAGTCTGGGACAGGTGCCAGCGTGCCAGCATGCCCAGGTCTGTAGAGGAGGAGAGGAAGGAGAGTCTAGACTGGAGGAGCTCTAGTGTATGTAGTGCTGGAGCCCTGTGGGTGTTCTCTCTTCTTACTACTGAACACTATAATGTATCTTCTCCTCCTATTACAGTATTTCTCTGGACTAACCACTTTTGCTGACGGTGAAGAGCCATGTCTATCACCTAAGACCCAGGTGGGATTGTCTATTTTAAATTGGTCACAGAAATAGAGGTAGAGTCTAGATGAGCTGTTTTGTGTGCCTGTGGATGTTCTACTTCACTAGTACATGATGACTGTGTGAATGTGATGATGGGCCCAGAGATGGCCATATCATGCTCACTGTGTACACCTTGGGAAGTAGGGGTGCTGAGGGTGTTGCAGCACCCCCTGAAAAATTGCCATTATTTAAAAATATATATTAATAACAATAATACAAATATTACTATTTTGTGAACTAGGGCTTTTTTACTCCTGCATGAGCAGACAAAAACACACGTTGCTAAAGACAGTCAGACAGTCACTATTAAAATACTTCCTTAACGCCCCACACTGAAAATATGTTGTTGCGTGTTTTGCAGCATTTGTTGCCGCTAAAGTCAATTAGTCCTATATGTCGTGATTTTTCAAACACCATTTGAGAATACTCAGACAGGGACTCGTGTCCAAGCAGGCTTCGATTTGGCAACACAACCCAGGCATTCTGTAGCTCATTACCATAACGTTGTTGTCGATATTTTTCCTGCGTATGAGTAATTTATGTTATCATTCTAGTATTCAAGAAAAGTTATTATTCTCCTTGTTGATTTCTGGCAGGCTGGATGCTTTTCTTACCTATCACTTCATTGATCTATAGGGGTTGCCTACTAGTTGTGCTTGCGCCCAGGGCAGCGCAGTTAATAGTTTGGGAATGAGCATATCCATTGTCACTACGGTGATGGGGGTGTTTACTTTTTTTAGAGAATTTGTCATTCTTATTATACTGTTTGTCATGTTTTCTTTTCCTGATAAGTAGGCCTACCAGTTGTCATTTGTCAGGCAAACATTCATGTATTGAGTCGTTTTGTTCCAACAACATGGTAAATAAAGTAAGAGAAAAGTGGGGATAACATACTCAGTTACCTGATGCCACCATATATGGGGACAGTATATTTCACTAGCATGGGCTTCCTGAGACAGAGGTTATTGAAATCAGTTGGAGAACAGACTCCTGTATGGAACGTAAATTAATTTAAAGTTTAAGCCCAAAATTGTTTTGCTACAAGTGAAGTGCAAAGTGACACTAAGCCAAAGTATATTTTTTGTAAAATATATGATTTATCATTTTTTCTTCTTTGGTTTTGAGCGCATGGATGCAGTAGTCAATGATTATTATTTGCACATGTATTCAATAAAATCCTGCACCTATTGGAAATAACCCACTGGGCACAAACATCAATTCAGAATCATAAACACAAACTACTCGGTCTAGGTTTCAAAGGTCTGATATAAGAGTCCAAGCATTTTATAAAATCATTATCTGCCTGACCAAACGGCCAACCAATGAACGAGATAATAATGATGCATTTCAATTTGAATAATATTTTATTTATTACGATCCCCATTAGCCGACGCCAATGGCGACAGCTAGTCTTACTGGTGTCCAACATAAAAGGAAAAATACATTACAGACAAAATAGTTTACAATTTACATACATTTAAAACATTAACATTATTGATGAGAAATGCAAACATATGGCGTATGCATGCGATAAATGTGTGGGTCTTTATCGTTTAATGTGTGACTGCCGGGGATAAATCACCTTGTGCCTTTAATTTAAATGTTCCTGCGTGATGTATTGTGATTAACTGGCTGTCAGAGGGCAGCGCATGCGCATGAAGGGAGGCGGAATCGGTGGATGCTGTAGACTTGCTTTGCTCCGTGCCCGCCATCCCTCCGCAGCCAGGCAGACCGCAGAAGCCGACTGAAGGAGGGCTGAGCCAACATGGGGCGAGACATCTGGCACGAGAGAGCCAGCACAACAGGTAGTTTTTCAGAGAACCGTGTGCTGTACACACATCTGTTTGACATTGTGACCGCGGAGGGTGAAGGATGCTGGACTGGACTATCCTCGGGAATGCCTCTGATGGCAGGGGGTTTCTTAATGTTGTCCACAGGGATGATGGCGGTTCCGAACACTTTTATTCTTTTTTTACAATATCTAGGCTACGAGATGGGGGCGAATGCATGTGTAGGCTAATGTCAAGGACGCACCTTGCTTCGTCCCGCAACGAGACATTGTTTACAGATGGCTCGTTGCGGAAGCTTCTGTAGCCTGGCGTCCTTTGGCTCATTGCGGAACAAGCAAGGGCTCACCGAGTGAAAAACAGCTGAGCGAGGGGGTTCCTCCATCTCACTACCGCGATGATCCGTGGTTTCAGAGCTGTCATATTTAAGGTCTGGTAGCCTACTGGTAGCCTACTCCACTATGCTGATTGCATCGTGTATCCTCAAGTAGAGTAGAATCTAATACAGCCTGTCTGTCTGTCTGACTGACTGACTGATGCTAAATCACGACCAGGCGCGGATGAGATGGGCTCCTACACAGCCCTATACTGACATTTGATAGTTCGATCTTCGACAATTATTGTGAAGAACATATGTTTGAAAAATGTGTAGGTCTACAGTAGCCTAAATGACAACGCACGAACATGACACACGAAAATAAATAATAGGTTAGACCACCAGTGTACCTATTTATACTCGCATTGGCGACTGCCATGTCGTTACTATCATGTTTTAATCTGATATCTAGGCAAAGTATATAAATATTTATTTCCATATGAGAGTTTAGTTCTCATGCATCATTTGCCGTCTCCTGCCCGGACGTGCCTGCGGTTTCTCCAGAGAGCGCCAGATTGTGTTTGTGTATGTATGCGTGTGTTTATTCGGGTTTCTGCTCTAAACCATAGCGTATTTTGGATTTAATTTCTACAGTAATACTGGCTGTTGGGTGAAAGCATTCATTCGCCATTTGATGGGGCTACAGAGGTCACACATTTTATAGTTGCAACAAGGATATGGGGAACGTGCTATATTCCTGTCTAAATATGAATGTGGTTATAACCTCAGAACTTGAATTTGCTATGCAGTCTCTGCCTCCCATGACTGTGTAGGACCTTGGCCTGTATTGTGTTTCTGGTTGAAAAGGATCTCTCTGGCATGAGGAAGTGTGAAACCGTGATGGATCTATGCTGCTGTCCATGGTGCCGAAAGGCTGACAACAGCCCATGCTGAGTAAATCAAACTGAGATGCAATAATTAAAGCCTCAGCTGAATGCACACAACAATTTAATGTGCACATGATCATCGTTTTCTGCTGAGATATCCGTCGACAGTCACTTGGTTTTAATTTACATCCGTGTGCCACAGAAAGTATATTAATATCCATTATATAATTATTTAAAATATGAGTTTATAAGACACCACATGTTGTGATAACATGTTTGCAAAGAAACTCATAGATATACTGTCGAGATTCTAGACAAGGGTCATATTACATTATGTTTTTATTTACATCTTTCATTGCCTACATTTGTTGTTTATTGTATTTTAGTTAGTATATTGCCAATTTTAATATCCAAATGTAAGTTGTAGGGTACTCACTATTCAGCATGTTGCTGCCACATGACAAAACATCTCTCTCTCTCTCTCTCTCTCTCTCTCTCTCTCTCTCTCTCTCTCTCTCTCTCTCTCTCTCTCTCTCTCTCTCTCTCTCTCTCTCTCTCTCTCTCTCTCTCTCTCTCTCTCTCTGAAAAGGTTTACATGTTGCATGGACAATCTGTTGCCAGATTGTTGTTTTTCTCTAGCTCTCTAGCTCTCTAGCTGGAGGTAAGCAAACTTCTCATTTGGTGTTGAGTATAGCTTAACCATGCATTAGATCGTAGGTTGGTAGTTAGTTGTAGTTAGGTATTGTATTTATTATAGGTTAGTATTGTTGTTGTTGTAGGTTTCCGTAGGTTATTGTAGGTTAGTATCGAAGCACGAGGCTAGCTAGCTAGCGGGTAGCTACTGGTAACGATTAGCTGTCCCACTGTTAAATGTGCTTCTAGCCAACGTTTAATTTTTTCTGCGTTATGTAAGGAACTAGACACGGACATGAATCATCTGTTTAGTGTGCTAACACACTCTTGGCAGTTTGTTGTAACCAAGTATTGGTGCTAATTGTGTGTTAATGGATGCTAGCTTGCTAGTCAGCTACGGCGTCATAGCTAGGTATCGTGGGTAGCTACTGTGTCTTGGCAGTGTCTTCCGCCGTGCCGGCTGTAGCACGAAGCGAGCTAATTAGCCGTTTTTTCGAACAGAGTCAGAGTCAACACAGTAGCCATTGTGTGCCGGGTGTAGCACGAAGCTAGCTAGCTAGCCGTTCTTAAAACAAAGCCAACACAGTGGCCATTGCTAGCTACCCAGCACGACCTAGCTACCCAGCACGACCAGCGAACGGTACGGTAGCAGCTAATTACAATATACTTGTCCTAGCTAGCCAATGTTGAATCATTGCTGCGTCATGAAAGGAACTTGACACAGACACGAATGATCTGTTTAGTGTGTTATCACACTATTGGTGGTTTGCTGTGACCAAGTGTTTGTGCTTGGCTGTGTGTTACTGGATGCTGGCATGCTGGTTAGCTAGTTAACACACTATTGGTGGTTTGTTGTGAGTATTTGTGCTTAACTGTGTGTTAAACTGTGTGTTATTGGATGCTAGCATGCTAGTCAGCTATGGTGTCATAGTTGGCTAGCTGAATAAAGTGGGTTTGAGTTTATTCCTTTAAACATTGAACAACTGTTCAGTGAAACAATTTTAGTTTCTGAGGTAGAAGTTTTTGGTGAGGGAGGCCCCCCTCTCTCCTCTCCCAGATGCTTAGCTCATTTCATTCCGATCTCCTCTGCATTTTTGTAGCCATCTGCTACAGCCTGTCAACTATGCCTCTGCCTATCCCTGTTCTCTCGTCTCTGCACAGGCTACACAAACAACGCACAACATCGCGCGGCTGCTGCCTCTCCAACCTGGTGGTCCCTGCTCGCACCCCTCACCTGGAGTTCCAGGTCGCAGGCAGCCTCTGGAACTGCCGTTCTGCTGCCAACAAAGCTGACTTCATCCCAGCCTATGCCAACCTCCAGTCCCTCGACTTCCTGGCGCTGACGGAAACATGGATCACCACTGAAAACACGGCTACTCCTACTGCTCTCTCCTCGTCTGACCATGTGTTCTCGCATACCCCGAGAGCATCTGGTCAGAGGGGTGGTGGTACAGGAATCCTCATCTCTCCCAAGTGGACATTCTCAATTTTTCCCCTAACCCATCTGTCTATCTCCTCATTTGAATTCCATGCTGTCACAGTCACTAACCCATTTAAGCTTAATATCCTTGTCATCTATCGCCCTCCAGGTTCCCTTGGAGAGTTCATCAACGAGCTTGACGCCTTGATAAGTTCCTTTCCTGAGGATGGCTCACCCCTCACAGTTTTGGGGGATTTCAACCTCCCTATGTCCACGTTTGACTCATTTCTCTCTGCCTCCTTCTTTCCACTCCTCTCCTCTTTTGACCTCACCCTCTCACCGTCCCCCCCTACTCACAAGGCAGGCAATACGCTTGACCTCATCTTCACTAGATGCTGCTCCTCTACTAATCTCACTGCAACTCCCCTCCAAGTCTCCGACCACTACTTTGTTTCCTTTTCTCTCTCGCTCTCCTCCCACACTACTCACTCTGCCCCTACACAGATGGTAATGCGCCGCCGCAACCTTCGCTCTCTCTCTCCCACTACTCTCTCCTCTTCCATCCTATCATCTCTTCCCTCTGCTCAATCCTTCTCCCTCCAATCTCCTGATTCTGCCTCCTCAACCCTCCTCTCCTCCCTTTCTGCATCCTTTGACTCTCTGTGTCCCCTATCCTCCCGGCCGGCTCGGTCCTCCCCCCCAGCTCCGTGGCTTGATGACTCACTGCGAGCTCACAGAACAGAGCTCCGGGCAGCGGAGCGGAAATGGAAGAAAACTAAACTCCCTACCGACCTGGCATCTTTTCACTCCCTCCTCTCTACATTTTCTTCATCTGTTTCTGCTGCTAAGGCCACCTTCTACCACTCTAAATTCCAAGCATCTGCCTCTAACCCTAGGAAGCTCTTTGCCACATTTTCCTCCCTCCTGAATCCTCCTCCCCCCCCCCCCACCTCCTCTCTCTCTGTGGATGACTTCGTCAACCACTTTGAAAAGAAGGTTGACGACATCCGATCCTCGTTTGTTAAGTCTAATAACACTGCTGGTCCTGCTCACACTGCCCTACCCTATGCTTTGACTTCTTTCTCCCCTCTCTCTCCAGATAAAATCCTGCGACTTGTGACTGCAGGCCGCCCAACAACCTGCCCGCTTGACCCCATCCCCTCCTCCCTTCTCCAGACCATCTCCGGTGACCTTCTCCCCTACCTCACCTCGCTGATCAACTCATCCTTGACCGCTGGCCATGTCCCTTCCGTCTTCAAGAGAGCGAGAGTTGCTCCCCTCCTCAAAAAACCAACACTCGACCCCACTGATGTCAACAACTACAGACCAGTATCCCTTCTTTCTTTTCTTTCCAAAACTATTGAGCGTGCCGTCTTTAGCCAACTCTCTTGCTATCTCTCTCAGAATGACCTTCTTGATCCAAACCAATCAGGTTTCAGGACTGGTCATTCAACTGAGACTGCTCTTCTCTGTGTCACGGAGACTCTCCGCACTGCTAAAGCTAACTCTCTCTCCTCTGCTCTTGTCCTTCTAGACCTGTCTGCTGCCTTTGATACTGTGAACCATCAGATCCTCCTCTCCACCCTCTCCGAGATGGGCATCTCCGGCGCGGCTCACTCCTGGATTGCGTCCTACCTGACCGGTCGCTCCTACCAAGTGGCGTGGCGGGAAGCTGTCTCCGCACCACGTGCTCTCACCACTGGTGTCCCCCAGGGATCGGTTCTGGGCCCTCTCCTTTTCTCCCTATACACCAAGTCACTTGGCTCTGTCATATCCTCACATGGTCTCTCCTATCATTGCTACGCTGACGATACACAACTAATCTTCTCCTTTCCCCCTTCTGATAACCAGGTGGCGAATCGCATCTCTGCATGTCTGGCAGACATATCAGTATGGATGACGGATCACCACCTCAAGCTGAACCCTGGCAAGACGGAGCTGCTCTTCCTCCCGGGGAAGGACTGCCCGTTCCATGATCTCGCCATCACGGTTGACAACTCCGCTGTGTCCTCCTCCCAGAGTGCGAAGAGCCTAGGCGTGACCCTGGACAACACCCTGTCGTTCTCCGCCAACATCAAGGCGGTGACCCGCTCCTGCAGGTTCATGCTCTACAACATTCGGAGAGTGCGACCCTGCCTTACACAGGAAGCGGCGCAGGTCCTGGTCCAGGCACTTGTCATCTCCCGTCTGGACTACTGCAACTCGCTGTTGGCTGGGCTCCCTGCCTGTGCCATTAAACCCCTACAACTCATCCAGAATGCCGCAGCCCGTCTGGTGTTCAACCTTCCCAAGTTCTCTCACGTCACCCCCCTCCTCCGCACACTCCACTGGCTTCCAGTTGAAGCTCGCATCCGCTACAAGACCATGGTGCTTGCCTATGGAGCAGTGAGGGGAACGGCACCTCTGTACCTTCAGGCTCTGATCAGTCCCTACACCCAAACGAGGACATTGCGTTCATCCACCTCTGGCCTGCTGGCTCCCCTTCCTCTGCGGAAGCACAGCTCCCGCTCAGCCCAGTCAAAACTGTTCGCTGCTCTGGCACCCCAATGGTGGAACAAGCTCCCTCACGACGCCAGGACAGCGGAGTCACTCACCACCTTCCGGAGACATTTGAAACCCCACCTCTTTAAGGAATACCTGGGATAGGATAAAGTATTCCTTCTAACCCCCCCCCCCCCCCCCCAAATTGTAAAGTGGTTATCCCACTGGCTATAGGGTGAACGCACCAATTTGTGAGTCGCTCTGGCTAAGAGCGTCTGCTAAATGACGTTAATGTGCCCTTGAGCAAGGCACTTAACCCTAATTGCTCCTGTAAGTCGCTCTGGTTAAGAGCGTCTGCTAAATGACTAAAATGTAAAATGTAATAGCCATGCAGTAATTTATGAATATGTGTATTTTCTATGCAGGATGTGAGAACATCAGTAGAGAGAGGTGTATCAGGGTGCAGAGGAGGAATAACAAACAGACCTCAGAGACATTAATGGCATTATGAGACCTATGTTCTCATTACTTTCCAATATATTCTGAGATGTTGTTATTTGTTTACCATCCTCAGCCTGCCTGGGGCAGCATGTTTAATCAGAATATTGTAAATGCTCTCTTTCCCTCACCCTACCTCCCTTCCACACTTTCTGTCTCCCTTACCCCTTCTCTCTCTCTCTCGTTCTCAATTCAATTCAGTATACTTTATTGACATGGAAAGTAGACACATTGTCAAAGTAAACATATAGTGACGATGGTCAAAGATAGTAATATAAAAGACTGTTTGTAATTAAGCATTAATAATGATAGTGATACTCATATTAACAGCAATTTCAACAAATAATAATAAAGAATAGGCTAATATATATAATCACACTATACTTCTTACTGGCTGTCCCACAGGTTGTGGCACAAGGCCACACATTTGGCTGCTAAAACACAGCATTTTGGTTTGCAGCTCTGTCTCTATCATTTCCTGGGGGCAGCATGAGCACAGCCTGTCCTCTCTGGGCAGCCAGGTTTGCCTGTGATGACTGGTCTCAATGGCCAGGCTGTGCTCACTGAGTCTGTACATAGTTAGTGTTTTCCTCAGTTTTCTATCAGTCACAGTCATCAGATAGTCTGCCACCTTGTACTGTTTGTTGAGAGCCAAATAGCATTTTTTTGTGGTTTCTTTCCAATAGGTGATATATTTTATTTTTGCTTTGTGATAATTTGGATATGTGCTGACCTGAGGCTTTGTTGGGTTGGTAGTGGTTAGTGAATTGAGCCTCAGGACCAGCTGGCTGAGGGGACTTCTCTATGGTCACCTCTTGGCAGATGAGGGCTTTGTAATGGTAGGAGTGGGGGGTCACTTGTTTTTCAATGATTACAAAATGTAGTGGCTCTTTTTTGGATATTAATCAGAAGAGGGAATTGGCCTAATTCTGCTCTGCATGCGTTGTTTGGAGTTTTTCTCTGTACTCTGAGAATGCTCTTACAGAATTCCGCATGCAGGGTTTCAATTGGGTGTTTGTCCCATTTGTCAAATTCTTGTTTTGTAAGCGGACCCTACACTTCGCTGCCATATAGTGCAATTGGTTCTATTATTGATATGAATATTTTGAGCCAGATCCTAATTGGTGTGCCTAATATGATAGATATTTTAATGGCATAGAAAGCCTTCTTTGGTTTGTCTTTCAGTTCATTCACGGCCAGGTTGAAGTTCCCTGTGGAGCTGATTTTTAGTCCCATATATGTGTGTGTGTGTTCTATAGGTGTGTGTAGTTGTGTGTGTTTCCCTCTCTCACACGCCGCTTTCTCTCCCTCCCCCCTTCCCTCTCTCTTTCTGTCGCCCTCACTCTTGTCTCTGTAGGAAGTCTGGTGTAGAAGCTGAACCAGAAGTGAGCCCAGGCAGCAGCAGTAGTAGCAGCGACAGCAGTAGTGGGGCAGTAGATGCCCTCGCCTCAGCCCCAGTTCCTCTCCAAGCCCCTGCAGGAGAGAAGGGAGAGGACAGCTCCTGCTTTGATAGCTCTGTAGACTCCAGCGAGGAAGAGGAGGACGAAGAGGAGGACCCCGCCATGTTCTCTAACTTTCTAAGCGGGGCAAACCCCCTCAGCTCTGTCTCCTCTGCTGTCAGAGGAGGTCTTTTTGGAGACAATGGGGAGGTGGACAAACAGAAAGCAGGCCCTCAGCATCCTGGGTCAGGCCCTGTTCCTGGCCCTGGGAAGGCCCCACAGCAGAAACAGGGAGGACCCCAGCTGCAGGGGAACGGTCAGGCTGGTCAAGCAGCCAAACCTAGCGGGCAGCAAGCCCCCGCTAAGGTTGGACCACAACAGCAAGGACCTCCTAAGGGTGGACCACAACAGCAAGCCCCTCAACAGCAAGGACCTGCAAAAGGTGGACCACAACAGCAAGCCCCCCAACAGCAAGCCCCTGCTAAGGGTGGACCACAACAGCAAGCCCCCCAACTACAAGTCCATGCTAGGGGTGGATCACAACCGCAAGCACCTGCTAAAGGTGGACCGCAACAACAAGGGTCACCTAAGGTTGGCGCTCAGCCACAAGGGTCCCCCAAGGGTGGACCACAACAGCAAGGATCTGCTAAAGATGGACCCCAACAGCAAGGTTCACCTAAAGTTGGAGCTCTGCCACAAACTCCTAAGGGACCACAACAGCAAGGACCTGCTAAGGGTGGACCCCAACATCAAGGGTCCCCTAAGGTTGGAGCTCAGCCACAAGGGTTGCCTAAGGTTGTAGCTCAGCCACAAGGGTCCCCTAAGATTGGCACTCAGCAGAAGGGGTCCCCCAGGACTACACCACAGCAGCAGGCCGCTGGTAAAGCTTTGCCTCAGTCTAAAGCTGGACCTATGGCTGGAGCTAAACCCCTGTGCCCAGTGTGTAACACTACTGGACTCAACCTACACTCCAAGGAGCCACCCAACCATAACACCTGCACACAGTGTAAGACTGTCGTCTGCAGCTTGTGTGGCTTCAGTCCTCCTGACTCTGGCGTAAGTAGAGCTTAATTCCAGAATATACAGTATTTAATAATTTGTTATTAATTTATCAGTATTAAACAGTAGGAAATGTTATTGTCTTTTTGACCTAAGATCTCATTGTAGCATTTGTATGAATCACATTCTGTGTCAAATTCGTTTTGTATTTTTTTGTACAGTGGAGAATTGAGCGTGCTTGAGCCTGGCCAGTGTGGTTTGATAAGTCAGAGTATTGACTCTAGTTACCACTTAGCAGGCTGCTTAAACAGAGTAATTTGATTTAGTGGCAGGTCATTCAGCATGAGGCATTGCTGACTGTATATTAGGGTAGTGTTGTACTGTAAAGGCAGTAGCAGTAGATAAATAATAATAATAAATAATATGCCATTTAGCAGACGCTTTTATCCAAAGCGACTTACAGTCATGCGTGCATACATTTTTTGTGTATGGGTGGTCCCGGGGATCGAACCCACTACCTTGGCGTTACAAGCGCCGTGCTCTACCAGCTGAGCTACAGAGGACCACTGTTAGTCTAATATTCTACCATAAAGACACAATGTTAGTCTAATATTCACATATTTCTTTCAACGGTAAGTCATAACCTTAATTATTTAGTATGTAGTATGCATCTAGTATGGATTAAGGATTAAGAAGAAAAAAAACATAGATCATGAGAAAAACATAGATCATATTGATTGCATTGACAGTTTTTTTTTGTTAATCTGTGAGAAAACATTTTTTTTTAATATGATGCTAAAACTGTGATTTCTATTGCAGGGTAAGGAGTGGCTGTGTCTGACCTGTCAGATGCAAAGAGCACTCGGAGGCTCTGACCCACCTGGAACCCCCAAGATGAAACTCCAGCCTTCACCCAACAAAGCCTCTATATCTCCTGCACCACAGAAGAAAGACACCTCTACACCAGGCTCCCCCCAGAGAAAACCTGCTACATCAGCAACACAGCCACTCAAGGCAGAGGCTGCTAGAGCAGCAGACCCTCACAAACCGGCCAGCCCAGCGCCTGCTCAGAAGGCACCACAGGAGAACCGGAGAACATCAGGGCCTCAGAAACCACCAGAGCAGCCAGGCCAACCTGGTCATGAGCAGAGTAATGCCACCCCGTCCACACAGCAGGTGGCTGGGAAGCCTCAGCAACAACCTCCAAAAGGTGGGACATCTCCTGCCAAAGCTGTGCCACCACTACAGTCCCAGCCCCCCAAGCAGGAGTCAGGGGGCTTCTTTGGTGGCTTTGGTGGTCCTAAATCTCAGTCTACCTCAAAGCCTGAAGATTCAGTGTCTGGGAAGATGTTTGGCTTTGGCTCCTCCATCTTCAGCTCTGCATCCACTTTGATCACCTCAGCTGTTCAGGATGAGCCCCATGTCACACCACCAGCTTCCCCCAAGGTGTCTGCAGCAGCCCAGGCCTCTCCCAACATGCCCCCTGTAAAGGAGACCAAACCACCTGCTGCTCAGAAAGCAGAGGAGAAAAAAGCAGAGCAACCCCAGCAGGCTGCAGTCCCCCCATCAGTACAGGCCAAAGTGGACAAACCCCTATCAGAGCCTCCAAAGGGAGCAGCATCTTCCCAACCAGCTCCCAAAGCAGGCCAGTCCACCTGTCCGCTTTGCAAGGTGGACCTCAACATGGACTCCAAGGACCTTCCCAACTACAACACCTGCACCGAATGCAAGAACACTGTCTGCAACCTCTGTGGATTTAACCCCATGACAAATGTTACTGAGGTAAAATGGCTATATCATTTTAATTCCTCTGTGGCTGTGTTTACTGTAAAATATTTTCACATGTACAGTCCTTCTATGCTCTGGCAACGTAGACCCCTTGGTTGTGTCACTATAGGATTTACAAGATGCTAGAGGTCTTCACGGATCCACCTGTACCCGAATCCTCAAGACCCGATCCGGGACCCGAGCGGGTCCGGATCCAGAATTTTAAATAATGTCATGGTTCTGGGTCAGATCTGATAGGATTGTCACGGGTCTCGGGTATGTGTAACTTTAACTGACTTGGACCCGTACAGATCCGAACGTGACTGCTGCAGCAGAGAGAGCGCGAGAGATGGAGACGTTTTATAATTTATGCTGCTGCTCTTGCTTTTCACAAGAGTGTAGCTTGTTATATAATAATAATAATAATATGCCATTTAGCAGACGCTTTTATCCAAAGCGACTTACAGTCGTGCGTGCATACATTTATTTTATTTTTTTTGTGTATGGGTGGTCCCGGGGATCGAACCCACTACCTTGGCGTTACAAGCGCCGTGCTCTACCAGCTGAGCTACAGAGGACCACGTTGTTAGCCAATCATAAGTCATCAACGCGTCAATAGGCTACAGTGATAGAGCCTCTGTGTGTAGCAAAAGTGAGGAGATATTCATCAATGGAAGATGGAATTAAAATTATGGAATTAAAAGTTAAAGGAGAAGGATAGGCTACAACGACCAAAAGCCTCACACTCACAGTAGCCTACACACACAGCAGGACCCCTGTTAGAGCGCCATCTCTCTCTACCTCCTTTCCCTCGCACTTTATCAGCTCTGGTTAATAAAGTAGCTTAAAACTTTTCTGTTGCTTCCCTCACTCGGATCAGACCGGGTCTGGATCCGACCAGGTCTATATGGAATGGGTCTAATTGTCCTCAGGTCCATTCGGAACGGGTCTCTATATATAAAAAAAATATTTATGCATATCGGGTCCGGATGGGAAAGCCCCAGGTCCATTTTGAAATGGGTCCAAAAAGGCCTCTACAAGATGCTATTTCACTATCGAAATTACTTCAAAATTGACTGCATCAATATAGTGCAATATAATGCTATGTAATATCAATTAGCTGCGATCACTTTACTACACGCAATTCAATCTTCAAATTTGATGCTGACAACTTTATTATTTTGCATTGCAATCAATGCATTGAGCCGGAAACTGGGTTTCAAGAAGGATAATGTATACAGGCCCCACGTCACACTAAATTCAGATTTCTACACAGTGATCAGTGGGTTATGCCTACACTGCCACTCAGACTCACTCAGGTGTATATGATGGTTATAAAGTAAGCTATTTTTAGGATATTATGATCTCTATGAGAGTTTTAATGGGCTTGCTTAAAGGGGGAATCTGTATATATATTTTAAAAAAGATACCTTATTTACATACGTTTTCAGACCCTTTGCTATGAGACTTGAAATTGAGCTCAGGTGCATCCTGTTTCCATGGATCATCCTTGAGATGTTTCTACAATTTTATTGGAGTCCACCTGTGGTAAATTCAATTGATTGGACATGATTTGGAAAGGCACACACCTGTCAATGTAAGGTTCCACAGTTGACAGTGCATGTCAGAGCAAAAACCAAGCCATGAGGTCGAAGGAATTGTCCGTAGCGCTCCGAAACAGGATTGTGACGAGGCACAGATCTGGGGAAGGATACCAAAAAATGTCTGCAGCATTGAAGGTCCACAAGAACACAGTGGCCTCCATCATTCTTAAATGGAAGTACTTTGGAACCACCAAGACTCTTCTTAGAGCTGGCCGCCCGGCCAAACTGAGCAATCGGGGGAGAAGGGCCTTAGTCATGGAGGTGACCAAGAACCCGATGGTCGCTCTGACAGAAGTCCAGACTTCCTCTGTGGAGATGGGAGAACCTTCCAGATGGACAAACATCTCTGCAGCACTCCACCAATCATGCCTTTATGGTAGAGTGGCCAGACGGAAGCCACTCCTCAGTAAAAGGCACATGACAGCCCGCTTGTAGTTTGCCAAAAGGCACCTAAAGGACTCTCAGACCTTGAGAAACAAGCTTCTCTGGTCTGATGAAACCAAGATTGAACTCTTTGGCCTGTAGTGTCACGTCTGGAGGAAACCTGGCACCACCCCTACGGGGAAGCATGGTGCTGGCAGCATCATGCTGTGGGGATGTTTTTCAACGGCAGGGACTGGGAGACTAGTCAGGATCGAGGGAAAGATGAACGGAGGAAAGTACTGAGAGATCCTTGATGAAAACCTGCCCCAGAACGCCCAGGACCTCAGACTGGGGCAAAGGTTTACCTTCCAACAGGACAACGACCCTAAGCACACAGCCAAGACAACGCAGGAGTGGCTTCGGGGCAAGTCTCTGAATGTCCTTGAGTGGCCCAGCCAGAGCACGGACTTGAACCCGATCGAACATCTCTGGAGAGTCCTGAAAATAGCTGTTCAGCGACGCTCCCCATCCAACCTGACAGAGCTTGAGAGGATCTGCAGAGAAGAATAGGAGAAACTCCCCAAATACACGTGTGCCAAGCTTATAGCATCATACCCAAGAATACGCGAGGCTGTAATCGCTGCCAAAGGTGCTTCAACAAAGTACTTATGTAAACAGGATATTTCCGTTGTTTTTATTTTTATATTATGGGGTGTTGAGTGTAGATTGATGTGGGAGAAAAAAGCGATGTAATCAATTTTAGAATAAGGCTGTAATGTAACAAAATGTCGAAAAAGTCAAGGGGTCTGAATACTTTCCGAATGCACTGCATTTGATTTTGTGTGGACATATAACATTTGTATGTGAAAATTACTTCTAAGATGCATAGGCCTACTTTTAGTTTTTCCCTAACTCACTTCACTTGCGCATAAGCATAGAGAGGCTTGCGCTGCTGGTGCTGGCACAAATCAAAAAATCAAATCAAATTTCAAATCAAATGTATTGGTCACATACACATGGTTAGCAGATGTTATTGCGAGTGTAGAGAAATGCTTGTGCTTCTAGTTCCGACAGTGCAGCAATATCTAGCAAGTAATGTCTAACAGTTCTACAACAAAAACCTAATACACACAAATCTAAGTAAAGGAATGGAATAAGAATATATAAATATATTACATTTACATAAATATATGGATGAGCAATGTCATTATCATTATCAGAGTGGCATAGTCTAAGATGCAATAGATAGTTTAGAATACAGTATATACATATGAGATGGGTAATGTAAGATATGTAAACATTAAAGTGGCATTATTAAAGTGACTAGTGTTCCATTTATTAAAGTGGCCAGTTATGATTTTCAAGTCTGTATGTAGGCAGCAGCATCTCTGTGCTAGTGCTGGCTGTTTAACAGTCTGATGGCCTTGAGATAGAAGCTGTTTTCCAGTCTCTCGGTCCCAGCTTTGATGCACCTGTACTGTCCTCGCCTTCTGGATGATAGCGGGGTGAACAGGCAGTGGCTCGGGTGGTAGTTGTCCTTGATTATCTTTTTGGCCTTCCTGTGACATCGGGTGCTGTAGGTGACCTGGAGGGAAGGTAGTTTGCCCCCGGTGGTGCGTTGTGCAGACTGCACCACCCTCTGGAGAGCCCTGCGGTTGTGCAGTTGCCGTACCAGGCGGTGATACAGCCCGACAGGATGCTCTTAATTGTGCATCTGTAAAAGTTTGTGAGGGTTTTAGGTGACAGGCCAAATTTCTTCAGCCTCCTGGAGGTTGAAGAGACGCTGTTGCGCCTTCTTCACCACACTGTCTGTGTTGGTGGACCATTTCAGTTTGTCAGTGATATGTACGCCGAGGAAACTTTCCACCTTCTCCACTGCTGTCCCGCTGATGTGGATAGGGGGTACTCCCTCTGCTGTTTCCTGAAGTCCACGATCATCTCCTTAGTTTTTTTGACGTTGAGTGAGAGGTTGTTTTCCTGACACCACACTCCGAGAGCCCTCACCTCCTCCCTGTAGGCTGTCTCATCTTTGTTGGTAATCAAGCCTACTACTGTTGTGTCGTCTGCAAACTTAATGATTGAGTTGGAGGCGTGCATGGCTACGCAGTCATGGGTGAACAGGGAGTACAGGAGGGGGCTGAGCACACACCCTTGTGGGGCCCCAGTGTTGAGGATAAGCGTAGTGGAGATGTTGTTTCCTACCTTCACCACCTTGGGGCGGCCCGTCAGGAATTCCAGGACCCAATTGCACAGGGTAGGGTTGAGACCCAGGGCCTCAAGCTTGATGATGAGCTTGGAGTGCACTATGGTGTTGAATGCTGAGCTATAGTCAATGAACAGCATTCTTACATAGGTATTCCTCTTGTCCAGATGGGATAGGGCAGTGTGATGGCGATTGCATCGTCTGTGGACCTATTGGGGCGGTATGCAAATTGAAGTGGGTCTAGGGTGACAGGTAAGGTGGAGGTGATATGATCCTTGACTAGTCTCTGAAAGCACTTAATGATGACAGAAGTGAGTGCTACGGGGCGATAGTCATTTAGTTCAGTTACCTTTGCATTCTTGGGTACAGGAACAATGGTGACCATCTTGAAGCATGTGGGGACAGCAGACTGGAATAGGGAGAGATTGAATTTGTCCGTAAACACACCAGCCAGCTGGTCTGCGCATGCTCTGAGGATGCGGCTCGGAATGCCATCTCGGCCGGCAGCCTTGCGAGGGTTAACACGTTTAAACATCTTACTCACGTCGGCCATGGAGAAGGAGAGCCCACAGTCCTTGGTAGCTGGCTGCGTCGGTGGCACTGTGTCATCCTCAAAGCGGGCAAATAACTTGTTTAGCTTGTCTGGCATCAAGACGTCGGTGTCTGCGACGTGACTGGTTTTCCTATTGTAGTCCATGATTGTCTGTAGACCCTGCCACAAACAGTTGAAGTCGGAAGTTTACATACACCTTAGCCAAATACATTTTAAAGTCAGTTTTTCACAATTCCTGACATTTAATCCTAGTAAAAAGTCCCTGTCTTAGGTCAGTTAGGATCACCACTTTATTTTAAGAATGTGAAATGTCAGAATAATAGTAGAGAGAATGATTTATTTCAGCTTTTTTTTTATTTCATCACATTCCCAGTGGGTCAGAAGTTTACATACACTCAATTAGTATTTGGTAGCATTGCCTTTTAAATTGTTTAACTTTGGTCAAATGGTTCGGGTAGCCTTCCACAAGCTTCCCACAATAAGTTGGGTGAATTTTGGCCCATTCCTCCTGACAGAGCTGGTGTAACTGAGTCAGGTTTGTAGGCCTCCTTGCTCGCACAAATGCGTTTTCAGTTCTTCCCACACATTTTCTATAGGATTGAGGTCAGGGCTTTAACTTCCTGATTGATGTCTTGAGGTGTTGCTTTAATATATCCACATAATTTTCCTTCCTCATGATGCCATCTATTTTGTGAAGTGTACCAGACCCTCCTGCAGCAAAGGACCACCACAGCATGATGCTGCCACCCCCGTGCTTCACGGTTGGGATGGTGTTCTTCGGCTTGCAAGCGTTCCCCTTTTTCCTCCAAACATAACGATGGTCATTATGGCCAAACAGTTCTATTTTTGTTTCATCAGACCAGAGGACATTTCTCGAAAATGTACGATCTTTGTCCCCCTTTGCAGTTGCAAACCGTAGTCTGGCTTTTTTATGGCGGTTTTGGAGCAGTGGCTTCTTCCTTGCTGAGCAGCCTTTCAGGTTATGTCGATATAGTACTCGTTTTACTGTGGATATAGATACTTTTGTACCTGTTTCCTCCAGCATCTTCACAAGGTCCTTTGCTGTTGTTCTGGGATTTATTTGCACTTTTCGCACCAAAGTACGTTAATCTCTAGGAGACAGAATGCGTCTCCTTCCTGAGCAGTATGATGGCTGCGTGGTCCCATGGTGTTTATACTTGCGTACTATTGTTTGTACAGATGAACATGGTACCTTCAGACGTTTGGAAATTGCTCCCAAGGATGAACCAGACTTGTTGAGGTCTACAATTTTTTTTCTGAGGTCTTGGCTGATTTATTTTGATTGTCCCATGATGTCAAGCAAAGAGGCACTGAGTTTGAAGGTAGGCCTTGAAATACATCCACAGGTCCACCTCCAATTGACTCAAAAAATGTCAGTTAGCCTATCATAAGCTTCTAAAGCCATGACATCATTTTTTGGAATTTTCCAAGCTGTTTAAAGGCACAGTCAACTTAGTACATTTAAACTTCTGACCCACTGGAATTGTGATTAAGTGAAATAATCTGTCTGTAAACAATTGTTGGAAAAATTACTTGTCATGCACAAAGTAGATGTCCTAACCGACTTGCCAAAACTATAGTTTGTTAACAATACATTTATGTAGTGGTTGAAAAACGAGTTTTAATGACTCCAACCTAAGTGTATGTAAACTTCCGACTTCAACTGTACGTCTCGTGTCTGAGCCGTTGAATTGCGACTCCACTTTGTCGTGATTTTGACAAGCACAGATCATATGCTAATTAAGCAAAACTTCGCTAAATAGCTAACCAACAACTGTAACAATGTATTTGAGACAAGTGCTCATTGTGCAAATGTGTTCATGTTTTCAATAAACATTTGGAGACTAAATATAGTTTACATATAGTCAACAGTCTAAGCCAACCTTGTCTTTTTTGCCCCATGTTTGCACACACAATGGTTTTGTTGCTAAACAACCAACCCGTCTATAGCAACTATGCAAAAATAATTAACGACTGTGTCGCGTCTGTAGCAACATGAAGAAAATAACTAAAAACCATATTTTTGTCCGGACTATATCTTCTGGTTAAATTATATGAATTTACTTATCGAAGTAAAGTTTTAATGAAAATATGTAATTAATTGTTATCTTAATATGTTTAATAAAAGCAAGGCACGCGAGTCAGTAACATTTGCCTGTGACTGTATTAAGAAAATGCCATCATGGGGGAAGTTATGTACTGTGGTAAATGTATTTCTTTTATGCAAATGAATGCACATTTAAATCATTATATAGTTCCTAAACTAGTTATGTAATTGTAAGACCTTTTTACAGTTGGTCTAGTGTCTGTAGCTTAAACTGTTAAAGAGCTGTAACATTTTGAAAACCAACCACCTTAGGCTGCCATTGACAGTGATGTTGTTTTATCCAATTTCAAATAGTTATAATGCACAGTAATAATATTTGGTGGCAGGACTTGTGCCTTCTTGGAAAAAAACCTGGAAATTAATAGGTTTGAATCATAATCAACCCATCCAACCCATTGCAGTCAAATGTCTAAACACAGAGGGAGAGAGCATGAATTTGCACGTCCCATATAATGTGAGTGAATTTGTATATAACTCTTTCTTGAACTGCGTTGTTGGTTAAGGGCTTGTAAGTAAGCATTTCACGGTAAGGTCTACACCTGTTGTATTCGGCGTATGTGACAAATAAAGTTTGATTTGATTTGAACTGAGTCAAAATCCACTTAGCCAATTGTATTCTGGCACATTCATTCATTTTCTTTTTTGGTGCAGGGTATGGAAGGCTGATTCAACATATATTCATTTAATTTTTCTGTATTTTTTTTTATATCAATAATTGTAATTTTATAACAACAAAATGAATTGCCAATATAAACATTTTGTATTCTTTTATATCAAAAATGTAATTATCGCTATCAATATTTCAAATTGTTTATATTTATAATAAAAAATTGATGTCAGTAATTCCCCATAGATTCAATACAGAAACACATTTTTGATATCGATAATTACATTTTTGATATAAATAATTCTAATTATTGATGTAAAAATGTAATTTGCGTGATAATAAAATCAGATTATTGATATCCAAAAAGTAATTGTTTATATACTTTTCCCCCGCGGAATTATGGATATATTAGCATACATTTATCATAACACTGAAAACCATAATTAACACTGAAAATCAGCTTCAAATAACAAAATAAAATCACTTGCAGGTGGCAGAAGCCACTAATGTGCTGTTCTAGTAAGCTTTTAGATGCAGTGAGTGTGTGAGTTTGCTTCCCCTTGCAGGCAAACTTTTTCCCCCGGAAATACTATCCACTGCTGTTCCTCAATAACGCATATGTGACGATCATTATAACAATACAGCTAAAGATTGATTTTCTTGCGCAAAATCAGTAATTACATTTGTCTATTTATTAACATCACTAACCACTTTTTCCCTATCTAAAAGTATTTGTAGGTGGTGGAAGCTGCTATTGCGCAAGAATTGTAAACTTTTAAATGCGTTGAGTGTGTAAATTCGATTCCCCCCGTAGACAAACCTGACATTCGTCTTGGCTAGCCTACTGTAGCCATGTTGATATCTCTTTTGGAACAAATCAAATAATATTTTAATTGTCACAAACTTCGTAAACAACAGGTGTAGACTAACAGTGAAATGCTTACTTAATGTTTACTTAATAGAATAATAGTGAAGACATCAAAACTATGAAATAACACATATGGAATCATGTAGTAACCAAAAAAGTGCTAAACAAATCAAAATATATTTGATATTTGATATTCTTCAAATAGCCTCCTTTTGCCTTGATGACAGCTTTGCACACTCTTGGCATTCTCTCAACCAACTGGTTACTACATGATTCCATATGTGTTATTTCATAGTTTTGATGTCTTCACTATTATTCTAAAATGTAGAAAATAGTAAAAATAAAGAAAAACCCTTGAATGAGTAGGTGTTCTAAAACCTTTGACCTGTAGTGTACATTTAGAATACATTTAAAAGAAAAAAAAGATCTTAGCTGAGATTTAATCAAGGATTATAATATTTTAGCTAGGCAATAAAGTTTAGAAATAGGGCGATAATTATTTAGGTCACATACAGTGGGGAAAAAAAGTATTTAGTCAGCCACCAATTGTGCAAGTTCTCCCACTAAAAAAGATGAGAGAGGCCTGTAATTTTCATCATAGGTACACGTCAACTATGACAGACAAAATTAGATTTTTTTTCTCCAGAAAATCACATTGTAGGATTTTTTATGAATCTATTTGCAAATTATGGTGGAAAATAAGTATTTGGTCAATAACAAAAGTTTCTCAATACTTTGTTATATACCCTTTGTTGGCAATGACACAGGTCAAACGTTTTATGTAAGTCTTCACAAGGTTTTCACACACTGTTGCTGGTATTTTGGCCCATTCCTCCATGCAGATCTCCTCTAGAGCAGTGATGTTTTGGGGCTGTCGCTGGGCAACACAGACTTTCAACTCCCTCCAAAGATTTTCTATGGGGTTGAGATCTGGAGACTGGCTAGGCCACTCCAGGACCTTGAAATGCTTCTTACGAAGCCACTCCTTCGTTGCCCGGGCGGTGTGTTTGGGATCATTGTCATGCTGAAAGACCCAGCCACGTTTCATCTTCAATGCCCTTGCTGATGGAAGGAGGTTTTCACTCAAAATCTCACGATACATGGCCCCATTCATTCTTTCCTTTACACGAATCAGTCGTCCTGGTCCCTTTGCAGAAAAACAGCCCCAAAGCATGATGTTTCCACCCCCATGCTTCACAGTAGGTATGGTGTTCTTTGGATGCAACTCAGCATTCTTTGTCCTCCAAACACGACGAGTTGAGTTTTTACCAAAAAGTTATATTTAGGTTTCATCTGACCATATGACATTCTCCCAATCCTCTTCTGGATCATCCAAATGCACTCTAGCAAACTTCAGACGGGCCTGGACATGTACTGGCTTAAGCAGGGGGACACGTCTGGCACTGCAGGATTTGAGTCCCTGGCGGCGTAGTGTGTTACTGATGGTAGGCTTTGTTACTTTGGTCCCAGCTCTCTGCAGGTCATTCACTACGTCCCCCCGTGTGGTTCTGGGATTTTTGCTCACCGTTCTTGTGATCATTTTGACCCCACGGGTTGAGATCTTGCGTGGAGCCCCAGATCGAGGGAGATTATCAGTGGTCTTGTATGTCTTCCATTTCCTAATAATTGCTCCCACAGTTGATTTCTTCAAACCAAGCTGCTTACCTATTGCAGATTCAGTCTTCCCAGCCTGGTGCAGGTCTACAATTTTGTTTTTGGTGTCCTTTGACAGCTCTTTGGTCTTGGCCATAGTGGAGTTTGGAGTGTGACTGTTTGAGGTTGTGGACAGGTGTCTTTTATACTGATAACAAGTTCAAACAGGTGCCATTAATACAGGTAACGAGTGGAGGACAGAGGAGCCTCTTAAAGAAGAAGTTACAGGTCTGTGAGAGCCAGAAATCTTGCTTGTTTGTAGGTGACCAAATACTTATTTTCCACCATCATTTGCAAATAAATTCATTAAAAATCCTACAATGTGATTTTCAGGATATTTTTTTCTCAATTTGTCTGTCGTAGTTGACGTGTACCTATGATGAAAATTACAGGCCTCTCTCATCTTTTGAAGTGGGAGAACTTGCACAATTGGTGGCTGACTAAATAATTTTTTCCCCACTGTATGTCACCTCCTTTGTGAAGGGGGAGTACATGGGCCGCCTTCCAAACCTTGGGGAGAGTACCATAAATAATTGTCAGGTTAAAAATATGTTATTGATTCAGCAATCAGGGGGGCAGAGGGCTGGAGCAAAAATGTATTAAGCATATCAGCCCCAGTATATATTTTTGGTCAATCTTAAGCAAGGCATCTAGCACACCGCAGATAGTACATTGTTGAAATGAAAACAAAGATTCACTAGAAGTTGACAGGTTAACCGTCAAGTCAGCTAGAGGCTGGCAAAGGGAAGAGCAGTCGGTTGACTGACCAGGGTCCATTAAACCACAGTTTCTCTCAAATAAAAAGACTGCCGAGATAAAATGATGATTAAAAGCATAACTTATTCCATTCTTCTCAGTTATGATGCCAGAGTCAGACAGAACTTGCTTAGGCAGGGAAGAAGAGGAATTTGTACTCCTCATTTCATTTACTGTTTTCCAAAATTTAGAAGGATCACCAGCAGAGTC
This sequence comes from Coregonus lavaretus, assembly GCF_964263955.1. Lineage (NCBI taxonomy): Eukaryota > Metazoa > Chordata > Actinopteri > Salmoniformes > Salmonidae > Coregonus > Coregonus lavaretus. The sequence goes on along the minus strand of NC_139998.1, from coordinate 28,345,024 downwards.
AGCGATAGAGCTTAAAAAATAGATTGATTTAGCTTTCTTAATCGAGATAGTACATCTGTTTCTCAATTGTCTGAAAGATTGCCAGTCCACTACAGAGTCCGTTTTCCTTTCTATGGCCCAGGCCTGATTTCTCATCTGAATGAGCTTATCTAAAGGGTTAGATCTATCTTTGACTCTGAATTGTTTAAAAGGGGTGTGTTTATCTGCCAGAGGAATACATATGGAAGAGAAATGTTGTAAAGCCAACTCAGGGTCAGGAATACAGGAGATAGTGGCTAAATCTGAGTAGAACATGTCGTGTAAAAACCCTTAAGGAGAGAACTTTAAAACATTTATCTTTTTAATTAAACAAGGATTAGTATTGTGCTGTTTCGTATCTCTAATACATACTATGGGATAATAATCACTGAGCTCATATGTAAACACTCCACTAGACAAATATTTTTGGGGGTTATTAGTAAGAATTCAATCAATGAGGAGTTACCAGGGTGTTTGACATTTAGCTGTGTGGGTTTTGAGATCAATTGAGTCAGATTAAAATCAATGCATATACCGTACTCTTAAATTGATCTGAGGCCGGGTATAGCCAATCCAGATTCAAATCCCCTAAAATGACCAACAAAAAAGGTGTTAAATACTCGGCTATAGCAACAATCGCATCCGCCATGGCAGCAGGGCGACGGTAAATCCCAGCAACAAATACATGTGTTATCTGGTTTATGGACAACTCTACAACCAGGAGCTCAAATTTATTGGGAACATAAATATTTCAAGAATTGGACACCATGAAATGAGATTTTACATATATGGACACTCCTCCCGCTTCCTGTAATCTGTCACATTTAAATACATTATAATCCTTTACTTCAATGTCTTTATCAGATACAGAACCATTTAACTGTGTTTCAGAAAGAACCAGAATGTCAGGATACGAGTCCTGTACCCAAATATCAATTGTGTCAATTTGTTTTATCATACTTCACACATTTAGGTGCATTAGCCCAAGCCCCCTACGAGATTTAAAGTCTGAGGGGGTATTCAGCTCATTCCAATAAGAGCTAATATGCATAGGGTCATCTGCAGCTATTTGTTGAGTGAGCTGAGACTTTGCCAAGGTCCCTGGCCAACCATGTGAGAGCAGAGCAGACTGAGGATTTGACAGACCTCCCTCAAGTCGCTGGATGCAGGGGCTGGGGCGGGAACTCGGAAAGCAGTGTTGGCAGAGCTCAGTCCACCCTGATGAAGCTCCCGCGAAAGGAGTGGAGCTGCTGCAGGGGATCGGAGTGGCTGCCAATGCTCCATTCTGGGTGTGCACAGGAAGCCTTGGTGTGGCTCTTGTTGCAGGGTTGGGGCTGCCATGCCATGAAACATAAAATTATAAAAAAATAAACCTGTAATAGAGCATGCTGGGAAATATGATAATGATGGGCATGGTTTTGGTTCAAAGTGATGTGTACCAGTTTCAGACCTCTGTATTAGGGTAAAACTAGACACTCAAAATAAGGCCTTATGAAATACATATGGTATTGTGTTAAATATTATTACATTTTTAATTATAACATATTCGCTTAGGAATTCCAGAGAACCTAAAAATAGATGAATGCAACAACCATGTCTCAATCACTAACAAATACAGTTATGGGTGGTAACTACAATTTACTCGAAAGGCAAGGCACTCGGGGAAATATTTGAATAAGGCTTTACACTAAGCACTAAGTGTAAGTGTGTTAATTTAACACTGTTCCAGTGTCCATATGGGTCCACAGACTCAACACTTACACTACCGAAATATAGCAAAATGCATTGGAAATGTAGTCATTGACAGGGTTAGAAATAATGATTTTTAATTGAAAAAATAATTGTGTCCTTCAAACTTTGCTTTCGTCAAATAATCCTCCATTTGCAGCAATTACAGCCTTGCAGACCTTTGGCATTCTAGTTGTCAATTTGTTGAAGTAATCTGAAGAGATTTCACCCCATGCTTCCTGAAGCACCTCCCACAAGTTGGATTGGCTTGATGGGCACTTCTTATGTACCATACGGTCAAGCTGCTCCCACAACAGCTCAATAGGGTTGAGATCCGGTGACAGTGCTGGCCACTCCATTATAGACAGAATACCAGCTGACTGCTTCTTCCCTAAACAGTTATTGCGTAGTTTGGAGCTGTGCTTTGGGTCATTGTCCTGTTGTAGGAGGGAATTGGCTCCAATCAAGCGCCGTCCACAGGGTATGGCATGGCGTTGCAAAATTGAGTGATAGCCTTCCTTCTTCAAGATCCTTTTAACATGTACAAATCTCCCACTTTACCACCACCAAAGCACCCCCAGACCATCACATTGCCTCCATCATGCTTGACAGATGGCATCAAGCACTCCTCCAGCATCTTTTCATTTGATCTCCATCTCACAAATGTTCTTCTTTGTGATCCGAACACCTCAAACTTCAATTTGTCTGTCCATAACACTTTTTTTCCAATCTTCCTCTGTCCAGTGTCTGTGTTCTTTTGCCCATCTTGATCTGTTATTTTTATTGGCCAGTCTGAGATATGGCTTTTTCTTTGCAACTCTGCCTAGAAGGTCAGCATCCCGGAGTCGCCTCTTCACTGTTAACGTTGAGATTGGTGTTTTGCGGGTACTATTTAATGAAGCTGCCAGTTGAGGAACTGTGAGGCGTCTGTTTCTCAAACTAGACACTCTAATGTATTTGTCCTCTTGCTCAGTTGTGCACCGGGGCCTCCCACTCCTCTTTCTATTCTGGTTAGAGCCAGTTTGTGCTGTTCTGTGAAGGGAGTAGTACACAGCGTTGTACGAGATCTTCAGTTTCTTGGCAATTTCTCGCATGGAATAGCCTTCATTTCTCAGAACAAGAATAGATTGACGAATTTCAGAAGAAAGTTCTTTGTTACTGGCCATTTTGAGCCTGTAATCGAACCCACAATTGCTGATGCTCCAGATACTCAACTAGTCTCAAGAAGGCCAGTTTTATTGCTTCTTTAATCAGCACAACAGTTTTCAGCTGTGCTAACATAATTGCAAAAGGGTTTTCTAATGATCAATTAGCCTTTTAAAATGATAAACTTGGATTAGCAAACACAACGTGCCATTGGAAAACAGGACTGATGGTTGCCATTTACAACATTAACAATGTCTACACTGTAGTTCTGATCAATTTGATGTTATTTTAATGGACAAAAAAATTGCTTTCTTTCGAAAACAAGGACATTTCTAAGTGATCCCAAACTTTTGAATGGTAGTGTACTGTGAGGGAAAAAGTATTTGATCCCCTGCTGATTTTGTACGTTTGCCCACTGACAAAGACATGATCAGTCTATAATTTTATTGGTAGGTTCATTTGAACAGTGAGAGACAGAATAACAACAAAAAAATCCAGAAAAACGCATGTTAAAATTGTTATGAGTTGATTTGCATTTTAATGAGGGAAATAAGTATTTGACTGTTATGTGAATTATTTAACAAACTATTTCAGTGTCTCTGTGCGTCTCCCAAAAGGTTGTAAGTCTTTTGGGATTTCATTAACGGATAGAGTCCCGGTCTGCATAGTCAGAGATTTATTAATTGGGAATTCTGCCATCACAATTTCAGAGTCCATCTTTTATACTCATACGTCATACAAACATCCCTCCTCTCTGTAGGTGGGCTGTAGTTTTCCACTTTAAAACTGCTCTCCTAACCATTAGGTCACACACATACACATACACACACACACACACACACACATAGGCTGCCTCACAATATCCTGCACCATATTTCATACTCATAAAAAAACCTAACAGTTTCTTTCCTCCCTAAATTCCTCTGTTATCAGTTGCCTGTAGACAGTTCTCCTTGTCCTTTGTTGTCTGGCCTAACTCTTACTCACATTGTTCAATAGTAACACAATGTCATAATTTTTACTGGTCCTACACTCACACATTCTAACACATTTCACACAGTTTCAAGGTGTAATAGTTAGTCATTAATAATTAATCTATCATTGACCCCTCTGCAAAACATGACTTAGTACTTGTTGGCAAAACCCTTGTTGGCAATCACAGAGTTCAGACGTTTCTTGTAGTTGGCCACCAGGTTTGCACACATCTCAGGAGGGATTTTGTTCCACTCCTCTTTGCAGATCTTCTCCAAGTCATTAAGGTTTCGAGGCTGACGTTTGGCAACTCAAACCTTCAGCTCCCTCCACAGATTTTCTATGGGATTAGGGTCTGGAGACTGGCTAGGCCACTCCAGGACCTTAATGCGCTTCTCCTTGAGCCACTCCTTTGTTGCCTTGGCCGTGTGTTTTGGGTCATTGTCATGCTGGAATGCCCATCCACGACCCATTTTCATTGCCCTGGCTGAGGGAAGGAGGTTCTCACCCAAGATTTGACGGTACATGGCCCCGTCCATCGTCCCTTTGATGCGGTGAAGTTGTCCTGTCCCCTTAGCAGAAAAACATCCCCAAAGCATAATGTTTCCACCTCCATGTTTGACGGTGGGAATGGTGTTCTTGGGGTCATAGGCAGCATTCCTCCTCCTCCAAACACGGCAAGTTGAGTTGATGCCAAAGAGCTCCATTTTGGTCTCATCTGACCACAACACTTTCACCCAGTTCTCCTCTGAATCATTCAGATGTTCATTGGCAAACTTCAGACGGGCCTGTATATGTGCTTTCTTGAGCAGGGTGACCTTGCGGGCGCTGCAGGATTTCAGTCCTTCACGGCGTAGTGTGTTACCAATTGTTTTCTTAGTGACTATGGTCCCAGCTGCCTTGAGATCATTGACAAGATCCTCCTGTGTAGTTCTGGGCTGATTCCTCACTGTTCTCATGATCATTGCAACTCCACGAGGTGAGATCTTGCATGGAGCCCCAGGCCGAGGGAGATTGACAGTTCTTTTGTGTTTCTTCCATTTGCGAATAATCACACCAACTGTTGTCACCTTCTCACCAAGCTGCTTGGCGATGGAATTGTAGCCCATTCCAGCCTTGTGTAGGTCTACAATCTTGTCCCTGACATCCTTGGAGAGCTCTTTGGTCTTGGCCATGGTGGAGAGTTTGGAATCTGATTGATTGATTGCTTCTGTGGACAGGTGTCTTTTATACAGGTAACAAGCTGAGATTAGGAGCACTCCCTTTAAGAGTGTGCTCCTAATCTCAGCTCATTACCTGTATAAAAGACACCTGGAAGCCAGAAATGTTTCTGATTGAGAGGGGGTCAAATACTTATTTCCCTCATTAAAATGCAAATCAATTTATAACATTTTTGACATGCGTTTTTCTGGATTTTGTTGTTGTTATTCTGTCTCTCACTGTTCAAATAAACCTACCATTAAAATTATAGACTGAGCATTTCTTTGTCAGTGGGCAAACGTACAAAATCAGCAGGGGATCAAATAATTGTTTTCCTCACTGTAGGTGTTGATTTAGTTTTTTTTTAACACTGGAGAATTTGCCGTGCATCATGATGGCCTAAACAAGTAATCCACAGAATGGAGAGCTTGCTATGTTCATGAGTAGAGCAGGTTGATTATATAGACCCACTTCTTTTATAGTGGTTAAGATAATTCAGGTGTCCCATCTGACAGTCTTTGTAGCACAGTAAGGGGAAGCTGGGAATAGTTTAACCTGTGACTTGGTTAACAGCACATTTCTCAGAGCTGACGAGATCAGTTTGTGTTATCATTGAATTATGCAGACCAGTGACTCCCTTACCATCACAGACTTCTCGTATCATTACAAGAGGCAGTGGGATGTATGGTAAACTGTTCCACAAGCTTTACTAATGGCCTTTTGTCTGATAGCCTGCATTATGTGCCTCTCTCAGGAGGGCTTTATCGCTATCAGAGAGCAATTAAACAGATTAAAACACAGAGTTCATGCATGTTTGGAGACCTGATGATCCCCTGCCCATTTACATTAGAGGCCATTCGAATTGTGAGTGCAGGCAGCGAGATGTAGGACACAATATTTATTTTAAGGCTGGTGTTTAGCTCCCTCCTAAGTGAGAGTGTGAATGTCTCATAATAGCACAAAGGTATAGCCTTTTACTATTTGCTAATGGCTACTGTATAATAATATCAAGCAATAATTGCGTAAAACCCAAAAAGGTGTAATTAGCAAAGATGGAATAATTATGAACAATTTATTTTACACAATGGGTGAAAACTGTCCTCACGGATAGTTAAATTCATACATTAATTTCCTTGAGGACACTGACATTGAAACCATCTTAGCCTTGACACAACACAGTGTGTTACTGATGTCTAGTGGCAACTCAAATTGTAAATCAGCTTGGGCTTCTCTACAAAGATGACAGGCACAGAACATTGTGAATATTTTCATTAAGGGTTTTTTTAGTAGAAAGGAACACTGCTTTGTTTTCTGATTATGTGGAACATGAAGTTCACAAGTACCCATTATCACATTTGCAAGTATCGGTTGACAAGGGCATATTTAGTGTTGCTGATTGAAATCAGGGTACTAAATAATATTTAACCATGTCGGATAATGTGATTTCACTATCTTTACGCTGCCATTTTCTTTCAGGTGAAGGAGTGGCTGTGTCTGAACTGCCAGATGAAGAGAATGGAACCCCCAGGACCTGCCATGATGAAACCCCAACCCTCTCCAAATAAAGGTTCTGCACCTCAGAAGGCCACTGTCACACCCATCGCCACCCAAAAGAAAGACACTCCAACACCAGGCTCCCCCCAGAGAAAACCTGCTACATCAGCAACACAGCCACTCAAGGCAGAGGCTGCTAGAGCAGCAGACCCTCACAAACGGGCCAGCCCAGCGCCTGCTCAGAAGGCACCACAGGAGAACCGGAGAACATCAGGGCCTCAGGAACCACCAGAGCAGCCAGGCCAACCTGGTCATGAGCAGAGTAATGCCACCCCGTCCACACAGCAGGTGCCTGGGAAGCCTCAGCAACAACCTCCAAAAGGTGGGACATCTCCTGCCAAAGCTGTGCCACCACTACAGTCCCAGCCCCCCAAGCAGGAGTCAGGGGGCTTCTTTGGTGGCTTTGGTGGTCCTAAATCTCAGTCTACCTCAAAGCCTGAAGATTCAGTGTCTGGGAAGATGTTTGGCTTTGGCTCCTCCATCTTCAGCTCTGCATCCACTTTGATCACCTCAGCTGTTCAGGATGAGCCCCACATCACACCACCAGCTTCCCCCAAGGTGTCTGCAGCAGCCCAGGCCTCTCCTAAGATGCCCCCTGTAAAGGAGACCAAACCACCTGCTGCTCAGAAAGCGGAGGAGAAAGCAGAGCAACCCCAGCAGGCTGCAGTCCCCCCATCAGTACAGGCCAAAGTGGACAAACCCCCATCAGAGCCTCCAAAGGGAGCAGCATCCTCCCAACCAGCTCCCAAAGCAGGACAGTCCACCTGCCCACTCTGCAAGGTGGAACTCAACATGGCCTCCAAAGACCCTCCCAACTACAACACCTGTACCGAATGCAAGAACACGTTCTGCAACCTCTGTGGATTCAACCCCATGCCAAATGTTACTGAGGTAAGATAGACTTAATATCACTTAATTACTGTGTTAATAAATCATTACTGATGTATTATTAGACAAAGACAACTTTATTTTTAGAAAAGTTCAGTGAGCTAAAAGTCGGAAGTTTACATACACTAAGTTGACTGCCTTTAAACAACTTGGAAAATTCCAGAAAATGATGTTATGGCTTTAGAAGCTTCTGATAGGCTAATTGACATAATTTGAGTCAATTGGAGGTGTAGCTGTGGATGTATTTCAAGGCCTACCTTCAAACTCAGTGCCTCTTTGCTTGACATCATGGGAAAATCAAAATAAATCAGCCAAGACCTCAGAAAAAAACTGTAGACCTCCACAAGTCTGATTCATCCTTGGGAGCAATTTCCAAACGCCTGAAGGTACCACGTTCATCTGTACAAACAATAGTACACAAGTATAAACACCATGGAACCACACAGCTGTCATACCGCTCAGGAAGGAGACGTGTACTGTCTCCTAGAGATGAACGTACTTTGGTGCGAAAAGTGCAAATCAATCCCAGAACAACAGCAAAGGACCTTGTGAAGATGCTGGAGGAAACGGGTACAAAAGTATCTATATCCACAGTAAAACAAGTCCTAAATCGACATAACCTGAAAAGCCGCTCAGCAAGGAAGAAGCCACTGCTCCAAAACCGCCATAAAAAAGCCAGACTACGGTTTGCAACTGCACATGGGGACAAAGATAGTACTTTTTGGAGAAATGTCCTCTGGTCTGATGAAACAAAAATAGAACTGTTTGGCCAAAATGACCATCGTTATGTTTGGAGGAAAAAGGGGAACGCTTGCAAGCCGAAGAACACCATCCCAACCGTGAAGCACGGGGGTGGAAGCATCATGCTGTGTGGGTGCTTTGCTGCAGGAGGGACTGGTACACTTCACAAAATAGATGGCATCATGAGGAAGGAAAATTATGTGGATATATTAAAGCAACACCTCAAGACATCAGTCAGGAAGTTAAAGCTTGGTCGTAAATGGGTCTTCCAAATGGACAATGACCCCAAGCATACTTCCAAAGTTGTGGCAAAATGGCTTAAGGACAACAAAGTCAAGTGGCCATCACAAAGCCCTGACCTCAACCCTATAGAACATTTTGGGCAGACCTGAAAAAGCATGTGCGAGCAAGGAGGCCTACAAACCTGACTCAGTTACACCAGCTCTGTCAGGAGGAATGGGCCAAAATTCACCCAACTTATTGTGGGAAGCTTGTGGAAGGCTACCCAAAACGTTTGACCCAAGTTAAACAATTTAAAGGCAATGCTACCAAATACTAATTGAGTGTATGTAAACTTCTGACCCACTGGGAATGTGATGAAAGACATAAAAGCTGAAATAAATCATTCTCTCTACTGTTATTCTGACATTTCACATTCTTAAAATAAAGTGGTGATCCTAACTGACCTAAGACAGGGAATTTTTACCATGATTAAATGTCAGGAATTGTGAAAAACTGACCTAAATGTATTTGGCTAAGGTGTATGTAAACTTCCGACTTCAACTGTAATCTCTACACGGATAATCTTAGTCATTTTGAAATTATAATGTTATCTTTTAGATTTGAAATGTCTGTTCATTTCGAGCAGTGTATTTCAGTTCCAGAAATAACCTTTAGACATTGCACTGTTGGTCGGTTCATTACTTGTTCATTCTCTCTTCGTACAAATAGAAACAACTTGTCTGACATGGTTTTAGCCTGCGTGGATAGATTGGTATTTTACATTACTGAAGAGAGACAATGCAAAGTCTCAATTGTAGTGGTTATGGCTATTCATTTCCTGACTTGTTCTTGACTCATATTAATTCTACCAACAGTGGCATTGTACTATAGGGAATAGAAGTGGAAGTTCACATGGTTCAAATACTTCTCTTTTACAGTGTGCTTTGCACATATGCAATACACCTAATACTTAAACTGCAAGTCATGTTGAAGCTCAGAACAGCAACAGTGATGTATCACAGAATGCTGGATGATTTATGTCTCAGAGAGTAAGGGGTAATGTCTGATGATATCACGGCAGAAACATTTGCTTGTGCTGCTTTCCATCATGCAGATGTAGAGCTGTATAAGAAATTGATTCAGTTCTGTAATCCTCTCACAATGTAAAAATGTTTCAGGTGAAGGAATGGCTGTGTCTGAACTGCCAGATGCACAGAGCACTTGGAGGAATGGAACCTCAAGGACCTACCATGATGAAACCTAAGCCTTCCCCCAACAAAGACTCTGCTCCTGCTGCTTCTCAAAAGAGAGACACTCCAACACCATCTGGTCCCCAAAAAGTAGCCACTGCACCAGCCTTACCCAAAAAGGAGCCAGTGACTCCAGCCTCCCAGCCTGTCCCCTCAAAACCTGAAGAGTCAGTGTCTGGAAAGGTGTTTGGCTTTGGTTCCTCCATTTTCAGCTCTGCATCCACTTTGATCACCTCAACTGTTCAGGACGAGCCCCACACCACACTGCCAGCTTCCCCCAAGGTGTCTGCACCTGTTGCACCTCAAAAGAAGGAAACTCCCACACCAACTGGTGCCCAAAAAGGTGCATCAACACCATCATCACCCAAAAAAGAGGCTCAAACACCAGCCACAGCCCCAAAGAAGGACATCCCAATGCCAGGCTCCCCCCAGAGAAAGCCAGACTCCCCCGCAATGACTGCAAAGCAGGACCAGAAATCTGCAGGTCCTCTAAATCCAGGAGACCCATCAGGGGCTAAGCAGGGGAGTGCTGCACAACCACAGCAGCAGCCCCCACAGCAGAAGACTCCACAAGTCCAGCCTCAGCAGACCCCAGCAAGTGCACTGAAAGCAGAGCCTGGGAAGCCTCAGCAACAGCCTCCTAAAGTTGGAACCTCTCCAGGACCTGCTCAGAAGGCACCACAGGAGAACCGGAGAACATCAGAACCTCAGAAACCACCACAGCAGCCCAGCCTTGGGCGTAGGCAGAGTAGTGCCATTCCATCAATACAGCAACACCCCAAGCAGGAGTCAGGAGGCTTCTTTGGCTTTGGTGGTCCCAAATCTCAGTCTAACCCCTCAAAGCCTGAAGAGTCAGTGTCTGGGAAGATGTTTGGCTTTGGCTCCTCCATCTTCAGCTCTGCATCCACTTTGATCACTTCAGCTGTTCAGGACGAGCCCCACACCACTCTGCCAGCTTCCCCCAAGGTGTCTGCACCGGCCTCTCCCAAGATGCCCCCTGCAAAGGAGACCAAACAACCTGCTGCTCAGAAAGCAGAGGAGAAGAAAGCAGAGCAACCCCAGCAGGCCAAGGTCCCCCCATCAATACAGGCCAAAGTGGACCAACCCCCATCAGAGCCTCAAAAGGGAGCAGCATCCTCCCAATCAGCACCCAAAGCAGGCCAGTCCACTTGTCCACTCTGCAAGGTGGACCTCAACATGGACTCCAAGGACTCTCCCAACTACAACACCTGCACCGAATGCAAGAACACTGTCTGCAACCTCTGTGGATTTAACCCCATGCCACATGTTACAGAGGTAAATAAAATTGCAATCATTATAGCAAGCAAGTCATATTTTATGTTCTTGTTTGCTTAAATTGTTTCAGAAATATCCATTGAGAACAGTCTGTTATTTTCAGTTTGATTATCATAGTTTACACTTATATTAAATGTGACTGAATTATTTTTTTCAGGTGAAGGAATGGCTGTGTCTGAACTGCCAGATGCAGAGAGCACTTGGAGGAATGGAACACCCAGAACCTCCCATGATGAAACCCCATCCCTCGCTCAGCAAAGTTTCTACACCTGTTGCACCTCAAAAGGAGACTCCGGCATCTCAAAAGGAAAAGGCGACTGCCATACCTGCTGTAGCTCAGAAGAAGGCCGCCTCCACACTCCAAAAAGAGGAGACAACCACACTTGCTGCACCACAAAAAGAGACTCCATTACCAGCCTCATCCAAAATGGGGGAGACATCAGTTACAGCTATAAAGCAGGACACTCCAACACCAGAGTCACCACAAATGAAAAGGGATCCTACACCACCAGGTGTGTCTGTAACAGATGAGGTCCCAACCACAGCTTTACCTGTGAAGAAGGAGGTTTCTGCCTCTGCCCTTATGAAGGAGGAACCAACTCCTGCCTCAGCTCTCACCAAGGTGGGACCAACTTCTGCCTCCCCTCTCATCAAGGAGGCACCAACTCCTGTCTCAGCTCTCACCAAGGAGGCACCAACTCCTGCCTCAGCTCTCACCAAGGAGGTCCCTGTTTCACTTCTCACTAAGGAGGCACCAGCCCCAGCCTCACCTCAAAATAATAAGGAACCTATACTACCAGGGTCACAAGACAGAAAGGTGGCCCCAACACCAGGTTCAACCCAAGATAACGAGGCTGTACAATCAGGTTTACCTCTGAAGATGGAAGCACCACCTTCGACAGCAGTAGAGACTAAAGAGGTGCAACTTCCAGCTGCAATACAAAGCAATGAGGCACCTGTTCCAGATTCACTCAAAACAAAAGAGATTACAACAGTTGACTCCGCACTGAAAAAAGAGGCTTCATCTACAGAGATCTCAATTGACAACCAGAAACCTGCAATTGTTCAAAAGTCGATGGAGCCACCAGCCACACCTACAAACAAGCAGAATGAGGCTGTTCAACCCTTACAGCAGCCAGAAAAGCAAATGCCTGCGCAGGAACAGCCAGCTACACAACCTCCGGCACAAGTACAGCCCCAGGAAGCTCCAAAGCCAGATCCCAAAATCACTCCCCCAAAGCAGGAGCTTGGGAAACCAGCCAGCCCAGCATCTGCTCAGAAGGCACCAGAGAACCGGAGAACATCAGAACCTCAGAAACCACCACAGCAGCCCAGCCAGCCTGGGCGTAGGCAGAGTAGTGCCATTCCATCCACACAGCAACACCCCAAGCAGGAGTCAGGAGGCTTATTTGGCTTTGGTGGTCCTAAATCTCAGTCTACCCCCTCAAAGCCCGAAGAGTCCGTTTCTGGGAAGATGTTTGGCTTTGGCTCCTCCATCTTCAGCTCTGCATCCACTTTGATCACTTCAGCTGTTCATGACGAGTCCCGCACCACACCGCCAGCTTCCCCCAAGGTGTCTGCACCGGCCTCTCCCAAGATTCCCCCTGGAAAGGAGACCAAACCACCTGCTGCTCAGAAAGCAGAGGAGAAGAAAGGAGAGCAACACCAACAGGCCAAGGTCCCCCCATTATTACAAGCCAAAGTGGACAAACCCCCATCAGAGCCTCCAAAGGGAGCAGCATCCTCCCAACCAGCTCCCAAAGCAGGCCAGTCCACCTGTCCACTCTGCAAGGTGGAACTCAACATGGGCTCCAAGGACCCTCCCAACTACAACACCTGCACCGAATGCAAGAACACGTTCTGCAACCTCTGTGGATTCAACCCCATGCCACATGAAACAGAGGTAAGTAAACAGCTATGATTCATCAAAGTAATTTGGCTACTCTACCATAAATGTTGTGCTTTATTATAGAACAGTTGGTTAAGAATACTAACTATGCATTGACAATGTCTATAGTTGCCAGTCATGTCTTTCATGGGAGTTGTAAGATAGGATAAGAAGATGCTATGATGGAGCTCTTTTTACTACTACTACTATTGGCTTTTTGTTTATGATCTTCCTGGACGCAAATTGTAATCTGACAGCATTGTCTCTCGGTATTTTGGCAAGGTTTTGACATTCATGTTCATCTGCTACTGATCACATTTATCATACGTTGCATGACTTTTGTCTGAAAGGGATTGGAGTACATAGTGCCTGCCAATATTCTACAGAATATGCACCAGACTATGTCCTATTAAAATTAGGTTCACAAACAATGAGAGGAGAAACAATGAGGATTGTAGGTCTATGAACACATTCACACTGTCTGTAGATGTTATCTAATTTTAAATCTTGAAGAATTGTATTAATACAGTCTGATATCAATTGTTCATTTGATTTAGCATCTTCAGATTTAGAAAATTATCGCAGTAGTGTTGCTACATGTTTGTAACATGTAGTATGAAGCATTTAAACAGCAACTAAGATAAGAGCATCTGTAAGTCCTCAGACTGCAATACAATTGTACAAGATTGTTTTGTAAAAAAAAAAAATCAACACTGTTATTTTATTTCAGGTAAAGGAATGGCTGTGTCTGAACTGCCAGATGCAGAGAGCACTTGGAGGAATGGAACCCACAGGACCGCTGATGATTAAACCCCAACCCTTGCCCAGCAAAGTCTCCACACCTGTTGCATCTCAAAAGCTGACCCCAGCACCAGCTAAACCCCAAAATGAGGAGATTCCAGTACCTGTGGCTGCCCAAAAAGAGAGAACTCCACCCACTGTACCTCAGGAGACACTAATACCCGCTGGAACCCCATCAACAGGTGCAGTCAAAAAGGAGGAGACCCCAGCACCAGGATCCTCACAAAACAAACAGGCTCCACCTGCTGTGGCTGCAAAGGACAACCAGGAACCTATAATTGTTCAGAAACCAGTGGACCAAATAATTCCAGCGACACCTAAACCCAGTGTAGCTGCTACACCTGCACAGCAGCCAGAAAAGCAAACTCCTCCACTGCAACAGCCTGCTGCAAAGCCCCCACCACAAGTACAGCCCCAGCAAGTTCCAAAGCCAAACCCCAAAACTGAGCAGGAGCCTGGAAAGCCTCAACAACAGCTTCCAAAAGGTGGGACCTCTCCGGCCAAAGCTGTACTGCAACCACAGGCCCAGCCCCCAAAGCAGTCAGGGGTCTTCTTTGGCTTTGGTGGTCCTAAGTCTCAGCCTGCTGCCTCAAAGCCTGAAGGGTCAGTTTCTGGGAAGATGTTTGGCTTTGGCTCCTCCATCTTCAGCTCTGCATCCACTTTGATCACCTCAGCTGTTCAGGACGAGCCCCGCAACACACCGCCAGATTCCCCCAAGGTGTCTGCACCGGCCTCTCACAAGATGCCCCCTGCAAAGGAGACCAAACCACCTGCTGCTCAGAAAGCACAGAAGAAGAAAGCAGAGCAACCCCAGCAGGCGAAGGCCACCCCATTATTACAGGGCAAAGTTGACCAACCCCCATTAGAACTTCCAAAGGGAGCAGCATCTTCCCAACCAGCTCTCAAAGCAGGCCAGTCCACCTGTCCACTCTGCAAGGTGGAACTCAACATGGGCTCCAAGGACTCTCCCAACTACAACACCTGCACCGAATGCAAGAACACTGTCTGCAACCTCTGTGGATTTAACCCCATGCCACATGAAACAGAGGTAAGACTGTGAAAATATGTTAATTACATGTGATTATGTGTGTATTAAACATACCTCTCAAAGTTGCTATGGATGTTTCAAGACCTCTGTAATCCCCAATGCCACGTTGAGCAGGTGTAATTTCTCGAGTAGTATTCAGAAAATCCTAACCCCATAGGCACATGGCAGAGGTTGATGGTGATTTACTCACTAAACTGTTTTATTATCCAGCCTTAGACTATTTATGTTGCTTCTAGAGGAGCCAGGTCTTATAGTTTTGAATTGTTTTTTAGCTCAAATCAAGGTACATACTATCCAGACCAATTTTGGATTTACGTTTACTACACAGGTCTTCTTTTTGTCTTACATTGAATGAAAATGTGTCAGTTGGTAAAGCACCATTGTATGAGATTGCTCCCTTTGCTTGTGCTGTGATACGTGATTTGGGAGGCTGTAGTCTACTCAATCCAATGTGTCCTGATACAGTGACTCTGTAACAGTGTAGGTCATTACAGGGTACTCGTGGTGATTTTACCTGCTGATGACTAATAATAACAGGCCTTGGCTTCCTGCTCAAACAGCTCACAGCAGTTCACCCAGCTGGTAGGGACGGATTGAGGAATGGAGGCTGACAGGGCTAGAGCTGGCAACATGGATGCTCTCTGCTCTATGCAGTTAACTTCCATTATCACAGCCCATAATCCACCCTGTTTTCAGTGCTGCTGTGTTTCACTCAATACTTTCTAAAGGCTTAATGGGTAAAGGGCCAATAACAACATTAGTGGCCAGCAGGGACTAGTGGTGCAGCTTTCAAGAACCTTGAAATGCTAAGTGATTGGCACCCATTCCAGCCAAACAGACTTGGGTTTAAAAAAACACTGGCAATATAATTAAATGTGCTGATGAGTTCATTCTTCCTTGGGGCAGAACAGTTTAGATTTGACAAGATATAGCATTTTCACCTCCTCCATGTTTTGAGAGTGAGATGATTTTAAAGGTATGAGACCTCTATAGATGAGAGACTGATCTCTGCATTGGAAATGTGTGGAGAGCTGCCCAGACAATGCATTAGCACTGAGGTCTTAAGTACAATGGCTCGATGTAATCTTTTGAGGGGCCTCAAACAGCATTAAAACCATAGTCAAATGCACTCTGTGTGGGTGATGGCTGCCTGCCTCTCCCTGGGACATCCCTCTCATGGTTAGGTCTCAGTGGATGTGACATAACGGCTCATGCGAGGCGTGCCTCAGCCTCGGCGGTCCGGCATCACTGAAACTGTATTAAAGTGATTAAGAGTTGTGCAACAGCATTAGCGAGATGGAATCTGCTGCTGCCGCTGGCTGGGGACTCCAGCCCCCATGAAAGATGGCAGGGCCCTGTGATATGCTAATAGGCAGAGGTGAGCTGGATTCATTCCAACACAACACAGCAGCAGCACAGCAGCAGCATGTTTCCCCTGCGGCCATCTGCTCCCCTCACAGATCACTGGGTCCCTGCACTTCAACTGTTTCATTTAAATTATGCTCTACACGTGTGTTTGCTGCTAATAGTGGTGTACTTGTGTGTTAAATTCCTGTCACCAACACACTGACGCGGGCTGGCACGTTGGGTGCCGCTCTCGCCTCTCGGTCACCTCTGAGTTAATTAAAGTAGGCTAGTGTTAATTAGGGAACTCCCTATTTCCAGGCTGGCAATGAAGAGTGCTTCAATTACAGCTAGCATTACAATGTTTCCCATTGGTTGTTTACTCTCAGGTGTGTGAGCATGTGATAACATATGTGATTGAATGACTGAGTCAAACCCAGGCACTCAACAATGAGTATGTCCCAAAGGGTAATGAGATGCATTATTATTATTATTATTATTATTATTGTTGGTTCCTCAAATTATAGCCATATCATTTCAAGGTGCATTATTATTATTATTTCCTCATATTATCATTTCAATAGCGTAACCTACTCTCCACATGGGCGCAAATGGCACCACTCTGATGTCAGTGTTGATACAGTGGGCTAGCTAGCCAATACACCAGAGTTCCAATGTAATAACATCTCTTAGTCACACAACTGGAGGCCTTTTCTAAAGGTCATCTTTTGATGCTAATGCCTTTGTAATAAGATGGTGGGTTTTTTTGTACTAGCCTCCACAGGCGGGACCAAAATACCACCAGATTAAACCTGAAAGCAGCTAGCATTGAATGGAAACTCAAAGATTTATGTAGCCCATTTAATAGATTTTTTGCAATGGTTGCATTCTAGGTAATATATGATATTCAGTAATTGTCAGTATTTGTTGCAGGTGACATACTGCATTAGCCACATACAGCATTTGTATTTGTATGCTAGTTGAGACATATTTTCAACAAGGCTCAGCCTATCTCACACAACATTATGGCAGAATAATGCTCCATCTGATGAGGCTCTTACATAATTGACTCTCCTCCTTGTGTCTTTCATGGAGAGCAGACAATGCAGCCTGAGGTGGGGGTTGTGGGATACAGGGACACTGGCTACTATGTACACCACTCAACACACGCCTGTGTAACACTGAAGTACGATGTCTGGGAATGTGTAATTGCAGGGGCAGCTGACCTCCACATTGTCATACTGCATTGTGCTTTTCTTGATTTTTTTTCAGATTGACAGACATGCTGCCAAAGCCTTTTTATTTTCTACAGAATAATACAAAGCAGTGGTATGGTTAGAGGAGAGGAGAGGGGGAGGGGAGGGGGGAGGGGCATTGAAACTAGAGGAGCAAACGCCAGCAGCAAGTCTGTTCATTTCCCCTCCTCCTCTCTCTCTTTATACTCCAGCTGATCTTATCAAAAGGCTGAGTGGATGTTTTCTGTTATCTAGAACACCTGTGTTCCCTCCCTGGGTCTGTTTACAGCTGTTTGCTATTGGACCACTATACTGGCTGCTTAGTTATATTGTTCCATACTGGGTAATAATGAGAGAAGCATTATTGCTGGTTAGCAGTCTCATAGTACAGATGTGCTGGTACCACCAATAGCCTTTGTATAAAAGAACAGTGCTATAACTTGTTATTTTCTAAAATAAAAAGGACTCCCGAAAGATGTAAACAACCAAAAAAGCTGCGAGTTGTGGTCCACGGCTACCTCATAATCTTTAAGCCTAGCTGTAGGCAGCAATCATCAAACCCGCCTCCAAATCAAATTAAATTGTATTTGTCACACGCTTCATAAACAACAGGTGTAGACTAACAGTGAAGTGCTCCAAGGTTATTAACCAAGGTTAAACTGTGGTACATTTGCTGTACTCTCAGCTAGGAATTTCTAAATGTTGAGATGTGTTCCACTGTAGGCCCTACCCTGGCTGTTGCTGCCGTGATAAGGAGAAACCCCTTGGTGCACCGAGCGACTTAAAAATACTGCATCCTTTCAACTCTTCTTCACAGACTGTGTGTTTCACAGGGTTCTAAGCTCTTTCATGTAGGGTTTATAACCATATCACTTTATTTTTCAGTGTGTTTGTCTCAAAGATCAAGACGTGATATGATTTTCTTTTTACTTCTGAGGCTGTATGTTTGAAAGGATAGTCTGCAGAGCCAATCTGATTTAAATGTGCGACCCTTGAGCTGTTTTGGACCTGGTCTTCCTTTTAAAAAGATGGTTTAAATGATACTAACCTTGATACAGTTAGGGCTATGAAGGATTTCACTGCTGTAGCCTACTTTCCACCTCAATTGACTCAGAGTAATATCTCTGTTATTTTAGGGCAGTTGATTGGTGTGTTGTGCATAGGAGCAGTTCCTAGCTGTGATGTGCATCCTTTAAGCTAAAATATCCCTTCAAAATGGGAAAGTGGTGCTGCTTGCTATTTTGAAGGTGGGCTAGGCTGAGAAGGAATATAATCTCCCCCTAGTGACCTGTCCCCCTTAATGCACTCATAGTGCATCTTTCTTTCTTTCTTTCTTTCTTTCTTTCTTTCTTTCTTTCTTTCTTTCTTTCTTTCTTTCTTTCTTTCTTTCTTTCTTTCTTTCTTTCTTTCTTTCTTTCTTTCTTTCTTTCTTTCTTTCTTTCTTTCTTTCTTTCTTTCTTTCTTTCTTTCTTTCTTTCTTTCTTTCTTTCTTTCTTTCTTTCTTTCTTTCTTTCTTTCTTTCTTTCTTTCTATATATTTACCCATCTCTCTCTCCATATCATCTCCCCTTATCTCTCTCTCCCCTCTCTCATTCTTCCCCTCTCTCTGCCTGTCTTCAAAGGAAAGTTTGTTGACGTGTCATTCATCAGATTTGAGAGAAAGAGCAGGACCTGGGCTCCTCGTCTTTAGAATGAAGAAGTCTACTTATTGCAGATTAGTGGGTCAACACTCTATTATCAGAGGGCCAGATTGATGAGGAGTGGGAGCACTTCGAGGGCTGCTGAAAGCACACTATATTAGCCAGCTACAGCCCTTGCCAAAGGCGGCTACAAGGAAATCAATAAGGAACCTACCAGCACGAGCTTCTATAAGAATAGAGTTTCTCTGATGGCCTGACATATACAGCTACTAACACAACCCACAGGCCTTTTATTCAATACAC
This sequence comes from Coregonus lavaretus, assembly GCF_964263955.1. Classification (NCBI taxonomy): domain Eukaryota; kingdom Metazoa; phylum Chordata; class Actinopteri; order Salmoniformes; family Salmonidae; genus Coregonus; species Coregonus lavaretus. The sequence goes on along the minus strand of NC_139998.1, from coordinate 28,325,751 downwards.
CTCTCGGATGGGATGATATCAGATGTAAATTTCCAGTATTTCTGTACGCCCGCTGCCAGGGGCCTTGGCTGGCACACTGTGTGCTTGTGAATAGAGTAATGCAGCCAAGCTATTGGTGTTGTTTTGTAATGTAGACATGTTTACGAAAACAGTTTATGCTTGCTTACAGCAGCAGTGTGTTGGACCTACAGGCTCTCTGGTTTCACATTTGTTTTAAAGAGCATTCTTTGCTGAGTTGCACACCTGTGTTATTTGATATCGATGCCTATGTTGTAGCTGAATAAGATGAATGCCTCTTGTCGCTCAAGCCACTGATGCTGTTATAGCTCTAGCTGGCATGGGGTCCCTGTGTGTCAGCATAGTAGCTTCCTGAGTGCTGTCACTGTGAAGACCTTGTTAATCTAGCTCTGAGCCTAATCACAATCGACGCCTGCCTCCCTTGCTCCCATGCTCCCCCTGCCCTCAGCACAGAGCTCCTGCTCAAACTTATTTAATTAAAGGAAGGGATGATGGTAGGCCCAGGATTCAGGGGTCTCTACTGGAGTGGAAACCTAGTAACAGCCATATCATTACAAGGTTGACCTCTGCAAAGATTGTGTCTTCGACTCAGACAAACACATGTATCTTGATCCTTCTAGACTCCCATTACTTGTATGTGTTGACATGATGTACTATTATGAAATAGTAGTTGCAAAGCATTACAACTTTACCTCATCTTATGGATACATACAAGTCATCTATAATATATTGGATGCTTCAGCTTGAGAGGTGTGAGAGACTGGTCCATATTTAGCCAGGGAGAGAGGAGAAGGACTGCGAGACAGGGTACTGTAGAGAGAGGAGAGGGACTGGGGGACAGGGTACTGTAGAGAGAGGAGAGGGACTGGGGGACAGGGTACTGTAGTGAGAGGAGAGGGACTGGGGGACAGGGTACTGTAGTGAGGAAAGGGACTAGGGGACAGGGTAGTGAGGAGAGGAGAGGGACTTGGGGGACAAAATACTGTAGAAAGGAGATGGACTTGGGGGACAGGGTAGTGTAGAGAGGAAAGGGACTGGGGACAGTGTAGTGTACAGAGGAGAAGGACTTGGGGGACAGGGTAGTGTAGAGAGAGAGGAGAGGGACTAGGGGACAGGGTAGTGTAGAGAGAGGAGAGGGATTGGGGAGCAGGGTACTGTAGATATGCTGTTCAGGATACACAGAGGCTTGCCTCAGCCCTCTGAGTGAGCTGTTGTTTCATCTTCTTCCAATGTTTTGTCCACAACCCCTGCCAAGTGTGCTCTGTCACATGGAACCTTGTCGGTTTTTAATGAGTTATGCAAAGTACGTTGTGTTGTAGTTCATTTACAATCCAAGGACATCTCAATCTAAGATGTACCTTTTTGGTGGGAATAAAATAAGTAAGCATAAACATGATGATTTCGCCTTGAGTTTAATCATGTTGTGGGTGAAGACAGTGCTGAGATAATTGAACAGGGAAATATGTAGGGCTGTTACGGTGACCATATTACCGCGACATCGGCAGTCATGAGTCATGACCACAGTCAAATTCCACATGACCGTTGAATCAGATAACAATGCTTGAAAGTGTTGATTGTTTGAAATACAGTGGGGAAAAAAAGTATTTAGTCAGCCACCAATTGTGCAAGTTCTCCCACTTAAAAAGATGAGAGAGGCCTGTAATTTTCATCATAGGTACACGTCAACTATGACAGACAAAATGAGAAAAAAAATTCTAGAAAATCACATTGTAGGATTTTTTATGAATTTATTTGCAAATTATGGTGGAAAATAAGTATTTGGTCAATAACAAATGTTTCTCAATACTTTGTTATATACCCTTTGTTGGCAATGACACAGGTCAAACGTTTTCTGTAAGTCTTCACAAGGTTTTCACACACTGTTGCTGGTATTTTGGCCCATTCCTCCATGCAGATCTCCTCTAGAGCAGTGATGTTTTGGGGCTGTCGCTGGGCAACACGGACTTTCAACTCCCTCCAAAGATTTTCTATGGGGTTGAGATCTGGAGACTGGCTAGGCCACTCCAGGACCTTGAAATGCTTCTTACGAAGCCACTCCTTCGTTGCCCGGGCGGTGTGTTTGGGATCATTGTCATGCTGAAAGACCCAGCCACGTTTCATCTTCAATGCCCTTGCTGATGGAAGGAGGTTTTCACTCAAAATCTCACGATACATGGCCCCATTCATTCTTTCCTTTACACGGATCAGTCGTCCTGGTCCCTTTGCAGAAAAACAGCCCCAAAGCATGATGTTTCCACCCCCATGCTTCACAGTAGGTATGGTGTTCTTTGGATGCAACTCAGCATTCTTTGTCCTCCAAACACGACGAGTTGAGTTTTTACCAAAAAGTTCTATTTTGGTTTCATCTGACCATATGACATTCTCCCAATCCTCTTCTGGATCATCCAAATGCACTCTATCAAACTTCAGACGGGCCTGGACATGTACTGGCTTAAGCAGGGGGACACGTCTGGCACTGCAGGATTTGAGTGTGTTACTGATGGTAGGCTTTGTTACTTTGGTCCCAGCTCTCTGCAGGTCATTCACCAGGTCCCCCCTTGTGGTTCTGTGATTTTTGCTCACCGTTCTTGTGATCATTTTGACCCCACAGGGTGAGATCTTGCGTGGAGCCCCAGATCGAGGGAGATTATCAGTGGTCTTGTATGTCTTCCATTTCCTAATAATTGCTCCCACAGTTGATTTCTTCAAACCAAGCTGCTTACCTATTGCAGATTCAGTCTTCCCAGCCTGGTGCAGGTCTACAATTTTGTTTCTGGTGTCCTTTGACAGCTCTTTGGTCTTGGCCATAGTGGAGTTTGGAGTGTGACTGTTTGAGGTTGTGGACAGGTGTCTTTTATACTGATAACAAGTTCAAACAGGTGCCATGTAACGAGTGGAGGACAGAGGAGCCTCTTAAAGAAGAAGTTACAGGTCTGTGAGAGCCAGAAATCTTGCTTGTTTGTAGGTGACCAAATACTTATTTTCCACCATGATTTGCAAATAAATTCATTAAAAATCCTACAATGTTATTTCCTGGATTTTTCTTTCTCAATTTGTCTGTCATAGTTGACGTGTACCTATGATGAAAATTACAGGCCTCTCTCATCTTTTTAAGTGGGAGAACTTGCACAATTGGTGGCTGACTAAATACTTTTTTCCCCACTGTATATTTATTGCTCAATTCTTAAAATTAAGCACATGAATCCACTTTACAACCGGGGTAGCCTACCTGGCAGTGGCGGCTAGTGGGAGGAGCTACAGTGCCTTCAGAAAGTATTCACACCCTTGACTTTTTCCACATTTTGTATTAAATTAAATGAATTTAATTTTCATTTTTTGTCAACGATCTACACAAAATACTCTAATGTCAAAGTGGAAGAAAAATTCTTACATTTGTAAAACAATTATGATTAGATAAGTATTCAACCCCTTGAGTCAATACATGTTAGAATCACCTTTGACAGCGATTACTTTTTTAAATGATTCAAGCTCTGTCAAGTTGGTTGTTGATCATTGCTAGACATCCATTTTCAAGTCTTGCCATAGATTTTCAAGCCCATTTAAGTCAAAACTGTAACTGGGCCACTCAGGAACATTCAATGTTGTCTTGGTAAGCAACTCCAGTGTATATTTGGCCTTGTGTTTTAGGTTATTGTCCTGCTGAATGGTGTCTGTTGGAAAGCTGACTGAACCAGGTTTTCCTCTAGGATTTTGCCTGTGCTTAGCTCTATTCCGTTTCTTTTTATCCTAAAAAACTCCCTAGTCCATGCCAATGAATAGCATACCCATAACATGATGCAGCCACCCCCATGCTTGAAAATATGAAGAGTGGTACTCTGTGATGTGTTGTGTTGGATTTTCCCCAAACATAACACTTTTTATTCAGGACAAACAGGTAATTTCCTTGTCACATTTTTTGCAGTATTACTTTAGCGCTTTATTGCAAACAGGATGCATGTTTTGGAATATTTGTATTCTGTACAAGCTTCTTTATTTTCACTCTGTCATTTAGGTTAGTATTGTGGAGTAACTACAATGTTGTTGATCCATTATCAGTTTTCTCCTATCACAGCCATTAAACTCTGTAACTTTTTTTAAGTCACCATTGGCCTCATGGTGAAATCCCTAAGTGGTTTCCTTCCTCTCCGGCAACTGAGCTAAGAAGGATGCCTGTATCTTTGTATTGACTGGGTGTATTGATGCACCATCCAAAGTTTAATTAATAACTTCACATGGTCTAAGGGATATTCAATGTCAGTTTTTTTTATCCATCTACCGATAGGTGCCCTTCTTTGCGAGGCGTTGGAAAAACCTCCCTGCTTTTTGTGGTTGAAACTGTGTTTGAAATTCACTGCTTGACTGAGGAACCTTACAGATAATTGTATGTGTGGGGTACAGAGATGAGGTAGTCATTCAAAAATCATGTTAAACACTTGTTAAGCAAATTTTTACTCCTGAACTTATTTAGGCTTGCCATAACAAAGGGGTTGAATACTTATTGACTCAAGTAGTTAAAAAAATCTAAAAACATAATGTGTGTAGGCCAGTGACACAAAATCTCAATTTCATCAATTTTAAATTCAGGCTGTAAAACAACAAAATGTGGAAAAAGTCAAGGGGTGTGAATACTTTCTAAAGGCACTGTATAGGAGGATGGGCTGATAGTAATTGCTGGAATGGAACAATGGAACGGTATCAAACATATAGAAACCACAGAATCACTGTGACCCTGTAGGGCAAGGATCATCATCTAGATTCAGCCGCGGGCCAATGTTTTTTTGAGCGGATGGCCAGGGGGCCAGAACATAAATAATAATAATTTGTAAACTGCAAATTGACCGCAAGAAGCCCAAATTGATATAATATTTGACTAAAACATAATTTCAAACCTTGCTTACATTTGTATACGATCACATATATCTCTTTATAATGCATGGGAATACTTTGGAACAGATTTCCAAAATGTAAATCACTTGGAGCTGATTTGCTGGTGTTTTGCACTCTTTTATGTCCAGCAATATGTTATTTTGAAGGTCCCCAAGAACACAGTGGCCTCCATCATTCTTCAATGGAAGAAGTTTGGAACCACCAAGACTCTTCCTAGAGCTTGCCGCCCAGCCAAACTGAGCAATCGGGGGAGAAGGGCCTTGGTCAGGGAGGTCACCAAGAACCTGATGGTCACTCTGACAGAGCTCTAGAGTTCCTTTGTGGAAATGGGAGAACCTTCCAGAAGGACAACCATCTCTGTAGCACTCCACCAATCAGGCCATTATGGTAGAGTGGCCAGACAGAAGCCACTCCTCAGTAAAAGGCACATGACAGCACGCTTAAAGTTTCCCAAAAGGCACCTAAAGACGCTCAGACCATTAGAAACAAGATTCTCTGGTCTGATCAAACCAAGATTGAACTCTTTGGCCTGAATGCCAAGCGTCACGTCTGGAGGAAACCTGGCACCATCCCTACGGTGAAGCATGGTGGTGGCAGTATCATGCTGTAGGGATGTTTTTCAGCGACAGGGACTGGGAGACTAGTCAGGATCGAGGGAAAGATGAATGGAGCAAAGTACAGAGAGATCCTTGATGAAAATCTGCTCCAGAGTGCTCAGGACCTCAGAATGGGACGAAGGTTCACCTTCCAACAGGACAATGACCCTAAGCACACAGCCAAGACAACGCAGGAGTGGCTTAGGGACTTTGTTGAAGCACCTTTTACAGCATCGAGACTTCTTGGGTATTACGCGACAAGCTTGGATCACCTGTATTTGGGGAGTTTCTCCCATTCTTCTCTGCAGATCCTCTCAAGCTCTGTCAGGTTGGATGGGGAGCCCGGACTTGAACCCGATCGAACATCTCTGGAGAGACCTGAAAATAGCTGTGCGGTGACGCTCCACATCCAACCAAATAAAAAAAATATGCATGAGAGATTCACAACACTATAACATTTAAATGTTGTAAAATGCTGCCCTGCCTGGACACTCATTTTCACCTTTCATCGCTTCCATTGTTCCCATTCACAATCAAAAAATATGAATGAGAGATTCACAAAACTATAACATTGGAATGTTGTAAAGTGCTGCCCTACTCTGGCTGGCAAGGACACTCAGGTGAAGTCATTTAATATAATTAATTAGAAGAAAATAAAGCTTTTTAGCTTTTGAACCTGTTTTAAAAATGCTATAGGCCTACATGTATACCCTGTATAGTTTGGACTATCCTTTTCGTAACATATGAGACATCAAACCATTCTAGATAAACCTTGCGTGCTATCACAACAGCTGTTCACTTTACTGTCATTCTGAAAATTATTTTCTGAATCAGCTGAGGATTGTTGAAACGGAATAGGCTACAGCCTATTCGCAGTAGGCTGCAGCTCGTTTCACAGCTTCCCCATCCTTCACAGCTTCCCCGGGAAACTTGACGGTATTGTAGCCTCACGCAAACGAAAGAGTAACGGAGGAAGGTGTTTGCTTTTGATGCAGTGTTTGCAGTAAAATATAATGCGTTGCGGCGGTGCCTTGTCGAGTAATTATTTGATTGACTATACGCTTATAATTTAGTAGGTCTATTGGTAATTGTTAATTACACTATACACATAACATATGCTTGGGTTCCACCTTGACATCCCTGATCTACTTGCCTCAATAAATTAATGCTAGAACATTGATCGCCAGGATTAGCTATTTGTATCTAGCCTCTTAATAATATCATAACGGTGCAAGTTAGACACATGTTCATTATAGTCATGCTGAGTGGTGAGGCAAGGCTCGCTACCTTGACTAGATCCTCTAGAGACGCACAGGGCCTGTTGCATTTATTCACATAATATTGGAGTCAGATTGATAAATGTAGTTTATTATACATTTATATTCAACATAATTCCTACATAATGGTTGGATAATTTCCATTCAACTATAAATGGTGACCCCTCCTCAGTTGATGTGGATTTCTATATCCAACTACAACCATACATGAAATCAACTATACAATAAGCATAGGAACAATAACAGGAAACATAAAACAGTTAGGCTACATCCTCAGCGTAAAGAAATGGGAATTCCATTTATCGTTGGTGCTTTTTAAATATTGCTTTATTCTGTATGGTTTCAGCATAGCCAAGTGGTGGGTGGTGTGTGATAGAGCAGTAAGCCTGAGCTATTGTCTTGCAGTGAAGCTGGCCACAATGTGAGGTCAGAAAGAGAGCATTTCCATTTCAGTATCTGACAAAAGCACCTAATGGATCTGCTGCTATCATAATTAACTTATTTTTTATTCTGTGCTGACCTTGCTCTGTGACCACATGCTTTCCGAAGTATTAAATCACTTTGTCACCCCTATTGAGAGATGTTATGGAAATACTTATAAACCCTTAATAAAGTATGCATGTTTTCCAATATTGGAAATCAGAGTGCATATGGAGAGATTTGACTGTTCTGTGTCTATTCTAAGCATTAGGCTATGTAGCAAAGGCTTTTTTGTTAGTTCTGACCCCTGACCCCAAATGTTCACACTGCAAGGGCGTGGTAGTGGAGGTATTTTGGTCTTGTTTCTGGGAACACACATGGGATCCCTGGCACAGCTGGGTGTGGTTTGGACTACATGCCTAAGCTTGGCCATGACAGAGGGTGGGTTACATCACTCACTAAAGCTCCCATCAGCATGTGACATTCCCATGAAATATTATTAATTTACGTCACTGGTCTCTGAACCAGCACTAATCCCCTTGAGAAAGTGTGTGTGTGTGTCACCATTTACTTTCTTGAACATGCCGTACGTATTCTTCAAGTAGTCATGATCTAGGAAGCACACTGAATCATCCTTGTCATCCTCATCAAAAGGCACTGGAGAAAAACACACAATCAATATTAGATCCAACTACAGGCTTATGTAGCTAAATATTTTGTCATCATAACTCTGCCGTCACAAATGTTGCATGCGTGTGTTTGGGTGTGTGCATGCATTAGGGCGGCAGGTTCTAATCCCCGAGCCGACTAGGTGAAAAATCTGTCGATGTGCCCTTGAGCAAGGCACTTAACCCTAATTGCTCCTGTAAGTCGCTCTGGATAAGAGCGTCTGCTAAATGACTAAAATGTTAAAATGGGGGTTCATGCAGTTAGCAATCTGTATTCCTGCAAATATATACATCTTTGTATATGTGTACATTTGAACATGTGTTTATACAGTTGAAGTCAGAAGTTTACATGCACTTAGGTTGGAGTCAATAAAAATAGTTTTTCAACCACTGCATACATTTCTTGTTAACAAACTATAGTTTTGGCAAGTCGGTTAGGACATCTACTTTGTGGATGACACAAGTCATTTTTCCAACAATTGTTTACAGACAGATTATTTCACTTATAATTCACTGTGTTCACAATTCCAGTGGGTCAGAAGTTTACATGTCCACTGTGCCTTTAAACAGCTTGGAAAATTCCAGAAAATGATGTCATGGCTTTAGAAGCTTCAGATAGGCTAATTGACATAATTTGAGTCAATTGGAGGTGTACCTGTGGATGTATCTCAAGGCCTACCTTCAAACTCAGTGCCTCTTTGCTTGACATCATGGGAAAATCAAAAGAAATCAGCCAAGACCTCAGAAAAAAATGTGTAGACCTCCACAAGTCTGGTTCATCCTTGGGAGCAATTTCCAAACACCTGAAGGTGTACAAACAATAGTACACAAGTATAAACACCATGGGACCACGCAGCTGTCATACCACTCAGGAAGGAGACGCGTTCTGTCTCCTAGAGATGAACGTACTTTGGTGCGAAAAGTGCAAATCAATCCCAGAACAACAGCAAAGGACCTTGTGAAGATGCTGGAAGAAACAGGTACAAAAGTATTTATAGCCGCAGTAAAACGAGTCCTATATCGACATAACCTGAAAGGCCGCTCAGTAAGGAAGAAGCAACTGCTCCAAAACTGCCATAAAAAAGCCAGACTACGGTTTGCAACTGCACATGGGGACAAGGATCATACTTTTTTGAGAAATGTCCTCTGGTCTGATGAAACAAATATAGAACTGTTTGGCCATAATGACCATCGTTATGTTTGGAGGAAAAAGGGGGGTCTTGCAAGCCGAAGAACACCATCCCAACCGTGAAGCACGGGGGTGGCAGCATCATGCTGTGGGGGTGCTTTGCTGCAGGAGGGACTTGTGCACTTTACAAAATAGATGGCATCATGAGGAAGGAAAATGATGTGGATATATTGAAGCAACATCTCAAGACATCAGTCAGGAAGTTAAAGCTTGGTCTCAAATGGGTCTTCCAAATGGACAATGACCCCAAGCATACTTCCAAAGTTGTGGAAAAATGGCTTAAATACATCAAAGTCAAGGTATTGGAGTGACCATCACAAAGCCCTGACCTCAATCCTATAGAAAATTTGTGGGCAGAACTGAAAAAGCGTGTACGAGCAAGGAGGCCTACAAACCTGACTCAGTTACACCAGCTCTGTCAGGAGGAATGGGCCAAAATTCACCCAACTTATTGTGGGAAGCTTGTGGAAGGCTACCTGAAACGTTTGACCCAAGTAAACAATTTAAAAGCAATGCTACCAAATACTAATTGAGTGTATGTAAACTTCTGACCCACTGGGAATGTGATGAAATAAATAAAAGCTTAAATAAATAATTCTCTCTACTATTATTCTGACATTTCACATTCTTAAAATAAAGTGGTGATCCTAACTGACCTAAGACAGGGAATTTTTACTAGGATTAAATGTCAGGAATTGTGAAAAACTGAGTTTAAATGTATTTGGCTAAGGTGTATGTAAACTTCTGACTTCAACTGTAAATATCCTTTAAGTGTTGTGTGTGCAGTGTGCAGTGTTCAGTGCATATGGGTTTAATCTGTGCAAGCGGATGTTATATCCTAATGTCTCACACACACATGGCGATTGAAAGTGAGAGGCAGGTAATAAAGATAATGCTGTTTGCTCCATAATCTCCTGCTCTGCCCCCAATATCACATCCCCACACCGTCTCTGCAGAGGAAGTATCTGCAATTCTGTGATCCTGTGTGATAGGACACCCCTGGCGGTCTCTGCTCTAGGCAGAGTTTACTGATGAAGTTCTTTTTCTCAACTGGCCCAAAATAAATGAAGCAAAAAGTTCATGCTGCTGTGTTGAGTGATTTAATGTAAATAGCAATAAGATTGCCTGTAAGATATGATTTGTTTTCTGGCAAGGTAAGCAATTTTTATATGCTACCTGACAATCGCTTGATATGCTTGTTTAGCCTAACAGAATTATGAAGGTATTCTTTGCATGAGGCTGAGGAATTCTATAAGCAGATTAATTTATCTGGTGTAATGTAAACCTAAAGTAAAATATATACAGTGATGGAAAAAAGTATTTGATCCCCTGCTGATTTTGTATGTTTGCCCACTGACAAAGACATGATCAGTCTATAATTTTAATGGTAGGTTTGTTTGAACAGTGAGAGACAGAATAACAACAACAAAATCCAGAAAAACGCATGTCAAAAATGTTATAAATTGATTTGCATTTTAATGAGGGAAATAAGTATTTGACCACTCTGCAAAACATGACTTAGTACTTGGTGGCAAAACCCTTGTTGGCAATCACAGAAGTCAGACGTTTCTTGTAGTTGGCCACCAGGTTTGCACACATCTCAGGAGGGATTTTGTTCCACTCCTCTTTGCAGATCTTCTCCAAGTCATTAAGGTTTCGAGGCTGACGTTTGGCAACTCGAACCTTCAGCTCCCTCCACAGATTTTCTATGGGATTAAGGTCTGGAGACTGGCTAGGCCACTCCAGGACCTTAATGTGCTTCTTCTTGAGCCACTCCTTTGTTGCCTTGGCCGTGTGTTTTGGGTCATTGTCATGCTGGAATACCCATCCACGACCCATTTTCAATGCCCTGGCTGAGGGAAGGAGGTTCTCACCCAAGATTTGACGGTACATGATCCCGTCCATCGTCCCTTTGATGCGGTGAAGTTGTCCTGTCCCCTTAGCAGAAAAACACCCCCAAAGCATAATGTTTCCACCTCCATGTTTGACGGTGGAGATGGTGTTCTTGGGGTCATAGGTAGCATTCCTCCTCCTCCAAACACGGCGAGTTGAGTTGATGCCAAAGAGCTCGATTTTGGTCTCATCTGACCACAACACTTTCACCCAGTTCACCTCTGAATCATTCAGATGTTCATTGGCAAACTTCAGACGGGCCTGTATATGTGCTTTCTTGAGCAGGGGGACCTTGCGGGCGCTGCAGGATTTCAGTCCTTCACGGCGTAGTGTGTTACCAATTGTTTTCTTGGATGACTATGGTCCCAGCTGGCTTGAGATGATTGACAAGATCCTCCTGTGTAGTTCTGGGCTGATTCCTCACCGTTCTCATGATCATTGCAACTCCACGAGGTGAGATCTTGCATGGAGCCCCAGGCCGAGGGAGATTGACAGTTATTTTGTGTTTCTTCCATTTGCAAATAATCGTACCAACTGTTGTCACCTTCTCACCAAGCTGATTGGCGATGGTCTTGTAGCCCATTCCAGCCTTGTGTAGGTCTACAATCTTTTTTTTTTTTCATTTTTATATTATTATTATTTTTTCTTTTTGTTTCTTTTCTTTTTTTCTGGGGGGAATGGATCAGCTTAATATTGCAGATAGATTGTATCTTCTATCAATGTAATTGTCTGCATCACTTCCAATCCCCCATGTTTTATTTTATTTTTTATATATATATTCCCCTTTATTACTTTTCAACCCCACCATCCTTTCCCTACTTGGAGTAAATTAGTGAACAACAACGCCCAGGCCTCTACTTCCGGTCTATACTTACTATCTACACCTTATGGACAGAGTTAATTTTACAATAATTCTATATATATATATACAGTGGGGAAAAAAAGTATTTAGTCAGCCACCAATTGTGCAAGTTCTCCCACTTAAAAAGATGAGAGAGGCCTGTAATTTTCATCATAGGTACACATCAACTATGACAGACAAATTGAGGAAAAAAAATCCAGAAAATCACATTGTAGGATTTTTTATGAATTTATTTGCAAATTATGGTGGAAAATAAGTATTTGGTCACCTACAAACAAGCAAGATTTCTGTCTCTCACAGACCTGTAACTTCTTCTTTAAGAGGCTCCTCTGTCCTCCACTCGTTACCTGTATTAATGGCACCTGTTTGAACTTGTTATCAGTATAAAAGACACCTGTCCACAACCTCAAACAGTCACACTCCAAACTCCACTATGGCCAAAGGACACCAGAAACAAAATTGTAGAACTGCACCAGGCTGGGAAGACTGAATCTGCAATAGGTAAGCAGCTTGGTTTGAAGAAATCAACTGTGGGAGCAATTATTAGGAAATGGAAGACATACAAGACCACTGATAATCTCCCTTGATCTGGGGCTCCACGCAAGATCTCACCCCGTGGGGTCAAAATTATCACAAGAACAGTGAGCAAAAATCCCAGAACCACACGGGGGGACCTAGTGAATGACCTGCAGAGAGCTGGGACCAAAATAACAAAGCCTACCATCAGTAACACACTACGCCGCCAGGGACTCAAATCCTGCAGTGCCAGACGTGTCCCCCTGCTTAAGCCAGTACATGTCCAGGCCCGTCTGAAGTTTGCTAGAGTGCATTTGGATGATCCAGAAGAGGATTGGGAGAATGTCATATGGTCAGATGAAACCAAAATATAACTTTTTGGTAAAAACTCAACTCGTCGTGTTTGGAGGACAAAGAATGCTGAGTTGCATCCAAAGAACACCATACCTACTGTGAAGCATGGGGGTGGAAACATCATGCTTTGGGGCTGTTTTTCTGCAAAGGGACCAGGACGACTGATCCGTGTAAAGGAAAGAATGAATGGGGCCATGTATCGTGAGATTTTGAGTGAAAACCTCCTTCCATCAGCAAGGGCATTGAAGATGAAACGTGGCTGGGTCTTTCAGCATGACAATGATCCCAAACACACCGCCCGGGCAACGAAGGAGTGGCTTCGTAAGAAGCATTTCAAGGTCCTGGAGTGGCCTAGCCAGTCTCCAGATCTCAACCCCATAGAAAATCTTTGGAGGGAGTTGAAAGTCTGTGTTGCCCAGCGACAGCCCCAAAACATCACTGCTCTAGAGGAGATCTGCATGGAGGAATGGGCCAAAATACCAGCAACAGTGTATGAAAACCTTGTGAAGACTTACAGAAAACGTTTGACCTGTGTCATTGCCAACAAAGGGTATATAACAAAGTATTGAGAAACTTTTGTTATTGACCAAATACTTATTTTCCACCATAATTTGCAAATAAATTCATAAAAAATCCTACAATGTGATTTTCTGGATTTTTTTTCTCATTTTGTCTGTCATAGTTGACGTGTACCTACGATGAAAATTACAGGCCTCTCTCATCTTTTTAAGTGGGAGAACATGCACAATTGGTGGCTGACTAAATACTTTTTTCCCCCACTGTGTATATATATATATATATATATATATATATATATATATATATATATATATTTATTTTTTGCTCCTGAACTTCTTCTACTCTCAACTTCTCCGATCATTTTCATGATGTCCATCCGGTTTGCTTCTAAATGCCATATCTTTCTAACTGTGCTCTTTCCCAAAAGCTCCCAACATACAACCTATATACTTATTATGGACACAGTATGCTTACATTATTAGCTATCTTTGTTATTATTTGTTGTTATTTGTTATTAGTCCCATCCTTCAACTCTATTCAATACCTCCCATCTATCTCTTAACACCATCCATATAGGATTTCTATTTGCCATATATATTTCAACCGTACTGTGATGTTTTACAAAAGTTCTGAACCTTTCTATTCTCATTGCTTCTACAGATTGTGAATTAAAAATAAACATTTTTGCTAAAAGTATTATTATATTATTGATTGATTGACTATGACTTTTCAGATCACCCAGTAATGCTATCTGCAAGGTTAGTTCCAGGTAAATATTGCAATCCTTTAGCCATTCCTGGACCTGTGTCCAAAAACAAGCTACAAATGGACAGAATCAAAACAAATGATCTAATGATTCTGTCTCTTCACAGCAAAATCTGCAGAGCTGGGAAGATTGTATCCCCCATATAAATAACATTCTATTGGTAGCAAGAATTTTATATAATAATTTAAATTGAAAGATTCTAATTTTTGAATCCGGTGTCGTTTTGCGTGTCAGTTCATAAACACTATGCCATGGGATCGGTACGTCAAAGATCTCTTCCCAACTATTTTGCAATCTATATGGGACGGCTGTCAATCCTTTGGTCCTTAAGTGAAACTGATATACTTTTTTATTTATCACAGTTTTCCTTAACCAATTATGTTCTTTAATGCAAGGCCGACAGACAAGTTCCTTACTTTCTCCCCCTTCAACTTTCCTCTTCCACTTTTGCGGTAAGGCTGCAATTATTTGGTTGTAATTTTGGGTAGAGCAGACATTTCCATATGTTTTTGTTAGCTGCATGTGCGACATAACTCCACCAGTCCTACCGATGATATCATTTACGAAGATTATACCTTTTTTAAACATTCTGTCAAAAAACAAAGGTTTTTTGTCAATTAGTAGATTTGAATTTAACCACAATATTTGTTGCATTATTTGTTCTGTCGTTTCTGGAGGATTAAATTGAAATTGCAACCAACTTTCTATGGCTTGTTTTAGAAATAGTGACATTTGGGAGATTATTTCCTTTTCAAATAACTGAAAGTGAGAGGTTGTAATCTGAATAAAGGGAAAAAGGTCTTTCTTGAACAGTGGGTGAGACAATCTTACTAATTTGCTTGAGAACCAGTTCGGATTTAAGTATAACTTTTGGATGACTGAAGATTTTAGTGATAGGTCTAATGCTTTAATATTTAATACTTTCTGTCCTCCGAATTCATATTCATTATATAAATATGCTCTTTTAATTTTGTCTGGCTTGCCGTTCCAAATAAAATTGAATATTTTTTTCTCATATAATTTAAAAAACTGTTTGCTAGGCGTAGGCAAGACCATAAGCAAATAGGTAAACTGGGATAATACCAAAGAGTTAATCAGGGTGATTTTTCCACAAATTGACAGGTATTTTCCTTTCCATGGTAGTAAGATCTTATCTATTTTTGCTAACTTTCTATAAAAATTTATTGAAGTGAGATCATTTATTTCCTTTGGGATATGTATTCCGAGTATATCCACATCACCATCAGACCATTTTATTGGTAAACTCCATGGTAATGTAAAAATTGTATTTTTTAGTGATCCAATACGTAATATAGTACATTTGTCATAATTTGGTTTTAATCCAGAGAGGTTAGAAAATGTATCTAGATCCTCTATGAGGCTGTGGAGGGATTCTAGTTGTGGATCTAAAAGAAAACATGAATCATCTGCGTACAATGAGGTCTACAATCTTGTCCCTGACATCCTTGGAGAGCTCTTTGGTCTTGGCCATGGTGGAGAGTTTGGAATCTGATTGATTGATTGCTTCTGTGGACAAGTGTCTTTTATACAGGTAACAAACTGAGATTAGGAGCACTCCCTTTAAGAGTGTGCTCTTAATCTCAGCTCATTACCTTTATAAAAGATACCTGGGAGCCAGAAATCTTTCTTATTGAGAGGGGGTCAAATACTTATTTCCCTCATTAAAATGCAAATCAATTGATAACATTTTTGACATGCGTTTTTCTGGATTTTTGTTGTTGTTATTCTCTCTCTCACTGTTCAAATAAACCTACCATTAAAATTATAGACTGATCATTTCTTTGTTAGTGGGAAAAGGTACAAAATCAGCAGGGGATCAAATGCTTTTTTTTCCCTCACTGTAAAACACTGGTAGAATACATTAAACTACAGTGGGGGGGAAAAAAAGTATTTAGTCAGCCACCAACTGTGTAAGTTCTCCCACTTAAAAAGATGAGAGAGGCCTGTAATTTTCATCATAGGTACACGTCAACTATGACAGACAAAATGAGGGAAAAAAATCCAGAAATCACATTGTAGGATTTTTAATGAATTTATTTGCAAATGATGGTGGAAAATAAGTATTTGGTCACCTACAAACAAGCAAGATTTCTGGCTCTCACAGACCTGTAACTTCTTCTTTAAGAGGCTCCTCTGTCCTCCACTCGTTACCTGTATTAATGGCACCTGTTTGAACTTGTTATCAGTATAAAAGACACCTGTCCACAACCTCAAACAGTCACACTCCAAACTCCACTATGGCCAAGACCAAAGAGCTGTCAAAGGACACCAGAAACACAATTGTAGACCTGCACCAGGCTGGGAAGACTGAATCTGCAATAGGTAAGCAGCTTGGTTTGAAGAAATCAACTGTGGGAGCAATTATTAGGAAATGGAAGACATACAAGACCACTGATAATCTCCCTCGATCTGGGCTCCACGCAAGATCTCACCCCGTGGGGTCAAAATGATCACAAGAACGGTGAGCAAAAATCACAGAACCACACGGGGGGACCTAGTGAATGACCTGCAGAGAGCTGGGACCAAATTAACCTAGCCTACCATCAGTAACACACTACGCCGCCAGGGACTCAAATCCTGCAGTGCCAGACGTGTCCCCATGCTTAAGCCAGTACATGTCCAGGCCCGTCTGAAGTTTGCTAGAGTGCATTTGGATGATCCAGAAGAGGATTGGGAGAATGCCATATGTTCAGATGAAACCGAAATATAACTTTTTGGTAAAAACTCAACTCGTCGTGTTTGGAGGACAAAGAATGCTGAGTTGCATCCAAAGAACACCATACCTACTGTGAAGCATGAGGGTGGAAACATCATGCTTTGGGGCTGTTTTTCTGAAAAGGGACCAGGACGACTGATCCGTGTAAAGGAAAGAATGAATGGGGCCATGTATCGTGAGATTTTGAGTGAAAACCTCCTTCCATCAGCAAGGGCATTGAAGATGAAACGTGGCTGGGTCTTTCAGCATGACAATGATCCCAAACACACCGCCCGGGCAACGAAGGAGTGGCTTCGTAAGAAGCATTTCAAGGTACTGGAGTGGCCTATCCAGTCTCCAGATCTCAACCCCATAGAAAATCTTTGGAGGGAATTAAAAGTCCGTGTTGCCCAGCGACAGCCCCAAAACATCACTGCTTGGAGGAATGGGATCTGCATGGAGGAATGGGCCAAAATACCAGCAACAGTGTGTGAAAACCTTGTGAAGACTTACAGAAAACGTTTGACCTGTGTCATTGCCAACAAAGGGTATATAACAAAGTATTGAGAAACTTTTGTTATTGACCAAATACTTATTTTCCACCATAATTTGCAAATAAACTCATTAAAAATCCTACAATGTGATTTTTTTCCCCTCATTTTGTCTGTCATAGTTGACGTTTACCTATGATGAAAATTACAGGCCTCTCTCATCTTTTTAAGTGGGAGAACTTGCACAATTGGTGGCTGACTAAATACTGTTTTTCCCCACTGTACTGTATGGATGGTATTACAGTTCGCTTTGACTTCTAGTGTTTATATCTGCATAATGCACTATCCTGACTATACCTGTCCATCATTGTTGTCCACATAGAGTCAGGAGTTAAAATGAGATGCATAAGAACATTCCACTACAGTACACTTCACAGTACCACTGAGTATGAAGTAACATTAAGACATTTAGCTTATTTTGTATCACTGATGAATGCTGTTGAAAAATCAATATTATGAAGGGTGAATTATATTTGGAACTCCTCTTGGAATAAAGCCATGTCTTGGCTTGGAATAATGCCAACATGGTCTGTGCTAAGCTAAGCACTTGCCACCTGTATGTTGTCCCCTCTATTGACAGAAGTAATAGCTGTGTCTGAACTGAACTGACTACTAACCACTGTGTTGTTCTCTGTGTTGACAAAAGGAATGGCTGTGTCTGAACTGCCAGACACAGAGAGCTCTGTCTGGTCAACTGGGAGGCATGGGGAAGATGGCCCAGCCACAGCTCACTAAGACTGGTGCCCAGCCCACACCACAGCCAACTAAGACTGGTGCCCAGCCCACACCACAGCCTGCAGCCACTTCCACCAAGACTGAGCCCCAGGCTCCAGCAGCAACCACAACCAAGGCCAAGGCTGTTCCTCTCACATCAGAGCCCATTCCACCCACACCAACAACTGCCCTTGCACAAAAGGAGCTGGAGCCAAAGGTGGAAGTCCCAGAGGCTGAAGCTCCCAAGGCAGTCGCCAAGGCTGAGGCTCCAAAGACAGAAGTTCTCAAGTTGAAGATCGCCAAGGCAGAGGCACCAAATATTTTTCCTACAACTGAGCTGCCCAAACCTGTACCACCTAAATCTGAACCACCCAAGACTGAGGCTCCAGCAGTAGCTGCTCATGTTGTCTCTGTCTCAGTAACTGATGCCATGACTGCTCTTGCTCCGCTATCCACCACAGTTTCTACTGCCATTGCTGTCACTCCAGCCACTGTGGAGAAGAAGCCAGAGGCTAAATCTCAACCAGCAGAGCTACCTAAACCAGCAGAGGAGAAGGTTGAGAAGCCACTGAAGCAACAGGAACCACTACCTGTCACAGTGGCTGAGAGGGTAACTCCACAACCAGACCCAACAGCTGATACTATCAAGGAAGTGGCCACTCCATTGGCTGGAAAGGTGGATGATGTCCTTCCTGAACCTCAGCAGATTCTCACTGAGAAGGACACTGTGGAGGCAAGTCTTTGTTCAACAGTTTGAATCAATGTATTGTTGTTTGTATTTGTTGTTAACATTATTCCTATCATCTTTAGTCAAGATTGTGATTCCATACAAATATAGATTGCTACCATAGTTGTTAACTGTTCACACAGATATAATTTGCTCCAGCAGACATAAACAAAAATAGACAGCAAAGTGTGTAAGACATATGTTTTTATTGATCTATGCATAGGACAAGCACATGTCTTCTGATGCTTTTTTTCATTTTCAGGAGGGGAAAGAGTCAACTGCAGCCTCCCACCTAGTGGACCAGGTAGTAGTTGAGGTACAGTCCAGCCCAACCAGTCCATTTGAGGCTGACACCAAGACTGAGGACCATAGTAACAAGTCCCAGGATGGACCAGATATACTTCCCATCTCACAGGGCTCTTACACCTCCGAGGAGGAGCTGAAGGAGGTGCAGACAGTCAGAAAGGAAGAGGTGAATGGGGAGATGAGGCATCTGAATTACGTGCCGATGGAGGAGAGCAGTGGAAGCGAACCCTCTCCCTCGCCCCAGCTCCAGAGACGGAGGTTAAGTGCGGTAGCGGTCAGCACGGCAGCGTCGTCCAGCAGCGAGGACTACAAAGCAGACAGCCCAGCAGTCAGCCCAGACTCATCTGTGGATGAGGAGGAGTTCATCCGCAGGCAGATCATGGGAATGACAGGAGAGGAGGAGATGTCTCTCTCAGAGGAGGAAAAAGAGGAGAAAGAGTGCAGAGAGGAGGAGACCAAGGAGGCCGAGGTGGATAACACATCAGGCAAATCCAAACCTCTGCTAAAGAAAGGCAGTATGGATAATGAAGACAGCCCAGCCAGGAGACCATCTCTTCCAGGATCTGAGGCTAAAACCACTGTAGATAGTACTGAACTCACTGAGCTCACCACTGTGTTTAAGAAAGCCATGACGCGGCAGAGAACAAAGAGCACGGACAATGGGGATGCTGAGGTGGAGAGCATCACAGAGTCTCTGGAGGACAAGTCCAAAGGTGAGGGGTCATCCAGTGTCCAGGTGTCCAGCTTCACCCCTGGAACCTCCCCCACCTCAGCCTCTTCTCTGGAGGAGGACAGCGACAGCAGCCCCAGTCACAAGAGGAGTGGGGAGGGGAAACAGCACCGCAAGGCCAAGCACAGGCAGGCTGGCCAGTCCCTCCCCACCATCAAGGACTCGTCAGAGGAGGAGGAGGAGCTCAGGGAAGAGGAAGATCACCTCAGGGAGCAGGAGAAACAGAAGGAATCGGACCAGCAGCAGGGGAAGAGGAGCTCTAAGAAGTCCAAGAGGGATAAAGATGAACTACGGACTCAGAGGAAATGGGATCACCCTGTAACCTCGCTCAGTAACCTGTCTCCTTTTGAAAATGCCTCGCCCACTGAGGAGGTGAGGCAGGCTAGAGAGATGGAAGTGCTTCAGAAAACCTCAGGCTCTGACTATTCTCCTAGCATGGAGTCTGATTCAGAGGCGTTTCACACAGAGGCCAAGATAGCTGTTCCAAAAGGACAGAAGTTCAGTACTGCAAAGCCACTAAAGAGTGCAGAGGAGGCATATGAGGAGATGCTTCAGAAAGCTAGATCTCTTAAAGGAGAGACAGAGCAAGTCCCTGAGATAGAGCCACTCTACGGAGGCATGGCCATAGAGGACTACCTCTATGAGTCCCTAGTGGAGGAGCCTGAAGCTAAACGTAGTTCAGCCCAACCGGAGCAGCCCAGTAAAGACCATGCTAAAGAACCAGGGAAGAAAGGTTTAAGGTCTCCTGAAGAGGTATATGAGGAGATGATGCAGAAAAAGAAGGAACTGATGTTGATAGAGCAGGAGTTTCAGAGGGCTCAGTCAGCTATGGACACTCCAAATCCAGAGATACATGTGACTGCACCATCCAGTGCTGCAGCTAAGAGCTGCAAAGTTGGTGAGGCAGAGGGAGAGAAGCCTATGTTAGATGCTGATTCTACCTACGTTAAGAAAAAGAAACGTCCTGCTCCACCACGGCCCTCTGAACCTCCTAAACGGCCTGAGGTCAATGTTGCAAAGCCAACAGTTCCTCAGGATATGACTATGAGGAGGGCTCTTTTCCCCATACCGGACTTGAAAATCACCCAGTGTTCCTCTGGAGAGGATGAGACGGACGATAGTATAATAGAGGAGTATGGAGTGGGAGTGTCCTCTGATATTACCCCTAGTGATGAGTCTGAGACTAAAGAACAGGTAGAGTCCACTCCAGTTTCAGAGCATACACCAATAACAGAGGCAGCTGAGATTGAACCGATCACTGTAGTGTTTGAGGTTCCCCAGGCGAAAGTTACTCCAGCTCCTGCCTCTGCCGCTGAAACAGTTCTAGCCACCAGTACAACTACCACACCATCACCAATCTCTCCAGTATCACCGCCCACCTCACCAGCGACTCCAGACTCAAGTCTAGCCTCCAATGCTACGTCCTCCTCCTCTTTCCAAGCTCCAAGTCCTCTCTCCTCCGACTCTACTCCAGTGTCCATTCCAACACCAGAACTGGCCAAAGCAGCAGCTCCCTTCGCAGCCCAGCCCCCTGCTGATATCTCCCCTCCTTCTATTGCACCCATTATGTCTTTTTCTCCAACCACAGTTTTGGTCACAATTCCAGATGTGGTGGCAGATCCAACCCAAGCACCAACACCAGCTACAACTACAGTCCATGCTAGTGCTCCACCAGCCCAACCCCAAGTCCCTGCCTCAGCCCCAGCCCCTGCCTCAGTGGTGGTGCAGATACCTGATCCAGTTGTAGTCCAAATGCCAGACCTGGTTACATCTCCATCCCAGATGTCTGCTCAGGGTCCACCTTCTGTGCAGGTCAGAGCACCAACTCCAGTACCAAGCCCAGTACCTTCTGAACCCCCATCTCCAGTCCCAGCTGCTCCCAGTGCAGTGCCAACTCCAGGTCCAGTCTCTGCTCCAACTCCAGCCCCAGCTCCAGTTGTAGTCCAAATGCCAGACCTGATTACCATCACCTCGCCAGTTTCATCCCAAGCCCCACCACCTGTGTCAGCCTCGGCTACTGCCCAAGCTACAGTGGTGCATTCAGTCCCTGTCCAGACTGCTGCCCCACCTCCAACCCCAGTAGTAGTCCCAGCCGTAGGGACACGCCGAATCCAGAGACAAGCCTCCACCAAAAAAGCCCCACCTCCTCCTCCTCCTCGGTCTACATCAGTCTCCCTGCCCCAGACCTCAGCAGAGCCTACCTCTATCAGGGCCATCCATAATGTCTCCCCAACCATGACCACCACTATAGCCATGGGAGCAGCTCTGCCTGTCCAGCCCATACAGTCTGTGGTGGTGGATGTACAGCCGCGAGTGGAGGACGTCCGGCCAGAAGGGGTTGCTGGCTCTCAGGTCATGATGACCCCAACCAGACAGGGGCATGTGGTCATCATAGTCCCCAATGTGGAGAACATGTTGGTGCTCAGCCAGATGACACAAGACCTTGTGGCAAACTCAGTGGCAATAACTACCACCTCTGCTGTGGTTGAAGGCAGTAGTCAGATAGCAGCAAGGCCTGTGGTTGTCAGTGTTGCTCCTTTTTATACTGCTCCCTCTGTTCCTGCTGTACCCAGCTCAGACACATATATACCTGTGGCAGATACCCCACCACGTCCTTTGCCCCCTCCACCACCCCCTGCCACTTTACTAAAGCCAGCTGTTTATCCCAAAAAGCCTTCAGTTTCCATCCCATCTTCAGTCCCAACAACAGTGCTGGTCTCAGCTGCTTTGACAATGGCACAGGCAACTGTAACAACCGCAGGCTCCAGTCCAGTACACAAGGCCTCTGCACCCCCTCCAGTCCCCCCCAAGCCTGTGTCCATCCCTGCAGGGCTGGTGTTCAGCCACCGACCAGGGGAGAGCGTCAAACCTCCAGTGGTTCCCACCGCCAGCCACACACTTCCCAGGACCAGAGAAGTGGTTCCGAAAGCCAGCTTAGCACAGCCATTCACATCCACAACACTGCCCAGGACCAGAGAACCTCCCAATGCCCTGTCTCTGAGTCTGACCACCCCAGTGGAGTCCAAGATGAGTGCTACCTCACCCAGGTCCCCTCTTTCTCCAAGGAATGCCAAGTGTCTGGAGACATATGTTGTGATAACTCTGCCCTCAGAGCCTGGCACACCTACAGATGGTATCACTGTCCAAGCCCCCATCAGAAGAGGGTCCATCCACTCCTCTAAGCAGACAGGCCCAGGGGTTAGGACCACACCGTCAGAACAGCAGTCACCCATTGAGCCCTTCTCAGCCCAGGCCACTGTCAGGAGAGCATCAGTTCCCTCATTGAGGCAGCCGCCACCACCAACAGCAGCAATAGTACCAGTCGAAGTAGCAGCACCCCTAGAGGGAGTCACTGTTCAATCAACAGCAAGGGGGCCTTCCATACCATCAGCTATGCAGCCTCCATACGGTATATCTGAGATGGTGACAGTTTCAGCAGGGTCGGAGATGCCTATTCAGGTACTCAATGTCCCAGCTCCAATCAAGAAACCGTATATACCTCCAACAGCCAAGCCACCGCAGACAGTGTCTGAGGTTATCACAATGCCATTAGAGCCACATGTTCCTGTAGAAGTGTCTGCAACTCAAGCCTCTGGTAGAAGGGCATCAATACCCGCTGTACCTCAATATGTGGCTGAAGTAATGGCTTTACCAGCAGAGCAGGACATACCTACAGAGGTGGTTTCAACTGAGGCCACGTGTGGAAGAGCAACAATACCATCAGAAATGCAGCAACCACAAACCATGGCAGAGGTATCAGCAATGCCCTTAGAAGCTATACCCTTGACCATGCATCAGTCACCATCACTAATAGAGGTCGTTTTCAGAGCATCAGTACCATTAGAAATGCAGCAACCACAAACCATGGCAGAGGTAATGCCGTTACAGCAGGAAATACCTACTGAAGCTATGGCCACCCGAGTCCATGTAGAAGCTACACCCTCAACCATGCATCAGTCACCATCTCTGATAGAGGTGGTTTCAACTGAGGATATCTATAGAAGAGCATCAATACCATTAGAAATGCAGCAACCACAAACCATGGCAGAGGTAATGCCATTACAGCAGGAGATACCGTCAATACGATCAGCTGCACCACAATCACAAGCAGTGGCCGAAGTGATGACTTTGCCTTCAGAGTATGAAATCCCTACGGAGGTTATAACAACTGAGGCCACTACCACTAGAAGGACATCCATATCCTCTGTAGCACAACAACCATACACATTTGCTGAAGTAATCACTTACCCATCAGAATATGAAACACCCATCCAGGTGGTTACAACTGAGGCTATTTCCACTACAAGAAGAGCGTCTATAACCATGCAGCAGCTTCTAACTATGGCCCAGGTTATCACAATGCCTGCAGAGACAGAGGTACCTCTAGAGGCATATGCTGCCCAAGTCCCATACAGGAGAGGATCCATCCCCTCAGCAGTGCAACCACCACAGGAAATATCAGAGTTCCTGAGTTACTCATCAGAGTATGATACCCCCCTGGAGGTCATTACAACTGAAGCCTACACCAGGAGAATGTCAGTTCCCTCTTGCCAGGAGATTCCCCAGACTGTCTCCATGGCTCCAGTCACCATCACCAGGAAGTTCCACCAGGAGTCGATAGAGAGCCAGGAAATCTGTGGGCCTGAGAAGGTGGTGTCCAGCCTGAGCCACGTGTACTCCTCCTCTATCTCCACCTCAGCCCAGCCCCCGGAGAGCCTTCCCAGCCTGGTCACTCAGGTGGTCACCACCGAGGTTCAGAGAACCACTGTGTCTGTGGTCCATGAGAGGCTGCCTCAGGTTCCTGCGTCAGACGCAGTGGCCATCCCTATCCAGCCAGAACTGGCTAAAGTCCAGCCCTCTCCCAAACAGAACGGGAAGATCTATTCCGGTGATGCCATTGACCTCCGCACCATTAAGGCTGGTGTAAAGATGACCGATTCAGGGATGGACTTGACGCCTCAGGAATCGAGTCGCCAGTCCGTCTGTAGCAACTCTAGTGGCCGACATACGGCAGTGCAGCCAGAGATAGTGAACCTGAGTGCTGAGATCACCCCTTCCACCACGCTGTCTGTTGTCACTGATAGCATCACTATCGTCACCTGTTCAGCCACCATTGCCTCCTACACCGAGCCAGCAGAAAAGCCTCTAGATCTGCAGGGTTATGTTGCTTCTATGCCTCTCCCTCTCACCACATACAAACCATTCGAGCCTCTGGCACAGATAGTATACAGGCGGGTAGATTCTCCGCCTATCGTCAGTAGGGTGACAGACAAAGAGACACCAATCAACCTGTCCTATGGAGCCTCCACAGTAGATAGCAGGCTTCCAGTGACCATAGCCCCAGTTATCAGCAATGGGGGGACCATGCTCTCAGAGCTGACAGGGGCCGTGGACCTGTCCACCTCAAGACCCCTTAGGGCCATGGTGGCTCTGTCCGGCACCAGCCCTGTTGTGGTGACCACTGTCGTGGACGATGATGGGATGCCCATAGATCTGACAGCTGGGAGAAATGTGTGCTGTGACGTCATCTACAAGCTACCCTTCACAGGGAGCTGTAGGACCCAGCCACCGGTTATTAGCCAGCCTGACAACCACTTCGGCTACAGAGACGACAACTACCAGTATGATCATGCTGGGGTCTATGGCATCAAGGTCTTGAACGGCAAGGCCATGTCTGAGACCAACCTGGCTGATGCAGGACACTTCCTCTATAATGGAAAGACTGGATATGACTATAACGTAGCCTCGGACAGTGCAATAGACCTGACAGCTGCTAAAATATCCACAGGTTGGTATGATAGAAATACAGCACCTTTGCTAGGTTTTGTGTTCTTTTCAACTTTTTACCTGCTTGAATTTGATTTCTGAATGGAAACCTATTTCTCTGAACATTGTTTTACCTCATTGTTTGTTTTCCATTATGATTTTAATGAGCATTTACTGTACTTTTGCATGATTTATGAAATTATCTTGATTTCCATCAATGTTCTGTTCCTTTTGTCTTTTCTTTCTTTTTACACAGATGCATGCGAATGCCTGCGTGTTCTTCCACAATATTTTGGCTTTGCATCGTGCTAGCTGGACAGACTGGAGATACTTGCATGCTTAGTGCTATGATCTCCCAAAATCAAATCTGCATGGCCTTTATTTTGTACAGAACATTTATATACTGTATGATGTTTTAATCATTGACTTAAACCTACATTTCTGGACCCATCATGACAGGTGAAGCTCTAGACTACACTAGTAAAGCTGCTGGGGCGTATACTGGGATATCCACTGCTCCATATTCTCAGGTCCCTGCTTATAGTGTCCTTAGATCCTCAGACGGAATGGTATACTCCTCCATAGCAGCCCCTGTTCCTTCTACATATGCCATTACCACTCAGCCAGGGTCCATCTTTAGCACCACAATACCCCCTACCACCACCCTCCAGGAGCAGCCAGCCCCAGTTCCATACCCCTACGGCTTCATCCCCACCACCGACCCTGGCCACCAGATCATCAGCCTGGACACTGGCCTGCCCAAGGACCTGCTGCCCAACACTCTGACTGACATCATGACTGGCTTCCCTGCCCTGTACTCTGACCAGACCCTGGAGGCAATCGCAGCCTCTCTGGAGGCCCTGGCCTCGTCGCCCATGTTCCCCGACCTGGGCGACAGCAAGATCACCCAGTATCAGATGGAGAGGGAGTTCTTGCAGCTGGAGAAGCTGAAGCAACTGTGTCTGGCAGAGGAGCTGGAGTGGGAGAGGCAGGAGATCCAACGCTACCGCGAGCAGGAGCAGATCATGGTGCAGAGGGAGCTGGAGGAGCTACAGGTATGAATGTGTGTGTATATGTCTCCTGTGCTAATGTATGGTGTCGTGGTCACTGTTCAAGCTCACTGTCTTTAATGTGTTTGTAATCTGTTACTGTAAGCACATGGACAATTGGCTGGACAACTATGTTATTCTAATCTAATCTATTCTATTCTACAGGCTCTGAAACAGAAGCTGTTAATGCAACAGGAAGAGGAGCACCAGGCGCACCTTGTAGCACAGCAGGAGACCTACAACCAGCAGAGGGAACAGCTAGAGCAGATCCAACAGCTCCAGGTGCAGCTACAGCACCAGCTAGAGGAGCACTACGGTACCATAGGATCTTCAGACAACCTGCTAGAGGCACAGTATGCAGGGGTGGGGGATAACGGTCAATACTGGCCTGTTAGGGATGAGTCCACCACCTCATCCACTGTCACCCAGCTAATGGGTGGGGTGCAGTATGTGACCAGTGAGGGTCAGAGAGAGGGTGGAGGTCAGGACCAGCTGCAGCTCAGTAGGAAACAGCCAGCAGGGTCTAAGCAGCCTGGTGACCAGGGGTATGGTACAGGGGTGGTAGGGAAGAGGATAGTGGACAGTGGGGTCCAGACAGACGATGAGGACTCAGTAGACAGGACATATGTGGGGAGGAGGAAGAGGAACAACAGGAGGGGTGTAGACAGCAGTGTTCAGACTGATGATGAGGAGGACCAGGAGGATGAGTGGGACATGCCAACCAGGTCACGGCGGCGCTCCCGCTCCAGCAAGCACAGCGGCGAGGGAAAACACGGTGGCGCTAAGGTCTCCAGCATCGCCA
Organism: Coregonus lavaretus; assembly: GCF_964263955.1. Taxonomy (NCBI): domain Eukaryota; kingdom Metazoa; phylum Chordata; class Actinopteri; order Salmoniformes; family Salmonidae; genus Coregonus; species Coregonus lavaretus. The sequence continues at coordinate 28,298,425 of NC_139998.1, read as the reverse complement.
TCCAGACTGTGGCAGAGATCTCTGTCCAGACCGACCACTCTGGGAGCATCAAATGCCCCGGCATCCAGATCGACACTAAGGTGGAGATCATCAAACACATCTCAGCCCCAGAGAACTCTCAGAGAGGAGGCAGCCTCAGCTGCCAGACAGACACGGACCCCAGGCGCCACTCGCCCGTAGAGGTGGGCTACAGCGCCTACCTGAAGGCAGACCTTGCCCCCAAGTCCCCCAAGGTGCTTTACTCTCCCGTGTCCCCCCTGTCCCCGAGTAAGGCCATGGAGGGAGGGCAGAAGAGGCTGACCACTGACCCATCCAGGTTTTCCTCCGGCCCTAGGATGCTGAAGCCTGGAAAGAAGTCTCTGCCTGACACCAAGTCTCTCAGCCCCACCACCGAGGACAGGATAGGCTACCACTACTCAAACAGCTACTCTGTAAGTCACTGTAGTAAGAATACTGGTAACATAAGATAGTGTTAAATATGACCACATTAAAGTGGGCATAGTTAAACACATGAATTGCATGCTGTTTACATTTTTGTCGAAAATACACCTGGCAATAATCTGATCTCTTATCTTATTGCTTTTTCTTCTGTCCTAGGGCCAGGGCTCTCCATCAGGCACTGGAAAGAAGGTGAAGAGGACCCTTCCCAACCCTCCCCCGGAGGATGACCCTCTGACTGGCCCGTCAGGCTACAGCACCAACTCAGCGCGCCGACGGCTCGGCCGTCACACCACCATGGCCCGGGCCAAGATCCTGCAGGACATCGACAAGGAGCTGGATCTGGTGGAGAGAGAGTCATCCAAGCTCCGCAGGAAACAGGCCGAGCTAGACGAGGAGGAGAAGGAGATTGATGCCAAGCTGAGGTAATTTATTAACTTAACCATTTGTGAACCAGGCAAGTCAATATAGAACCAGTTCTGATTTACAATACAATAACATGCTTTAGATGAGTACAACACTTTGGTGTGTATGAAGTGATTCCACATTTTTAGCACTTGGAAATCACCATATAAATCCAATCCCATCTTCTCCTTCTAACAGGTACCTGGAGATGGGCATCAACCGTCGTAAGGATGCCCTGCTGCAGGAGAGGGAGAAGAGGGAGAGGGCCTACCTGCAGGGTGTGGCTGAGGAGAGAGACTACATGTCGGACAGTGAGGTCAGCAACATCAGGGAGACCAGAGGGAGCAGCCACGGCCTGGAGAGACCCAGGACAGCTCCCCAGTCAGAGTTCGACCAGTTCATTCCCCCTCAAACTGAGGCTGACTCCCAGTACTCCACTCTGACCAGTCCCTACTCCCACTACGCCCAGTATATCCCCCAGACCCAGGCCACCAGCCACTACCCCCAGCAGACCCTGTACCAGCAGCACCCCTACCAGAGTCAGTCAGTCTACTCCTCTGTGCCCAGCCTGTCCTACCCCCAGGCCTCCCACTCCCACCAGCAGACCCAGTCCTCAGGCTACCAGTCCAAGAACACCACCAACTACGAGGTGATCCGGAACCAGCCTATGATCATCGTACCCTCCTCCAGCGAGGGGGGGTATGGCGTGGGGAAGTACGGCAGCCTGGAACTGAGGATGGGCCTGGAGGAGAGGAGCATGGCCTCCAGCCCCATGTCTAGTATATCTGCTGAGTCTTTCTACGCTGACATCGACCACCACAATGCCAGGAACTATGTTCTGATAGAGGACATAGAGCAGCTGACTAAAGGCTCTACAGTGCTGGGCTCTGCAGGGCTGGGCTCAGGGTTCAGTCTGCCTGTTAAGGACCTGTCTAAGGCTGACAGGCTGCTCCGGGCTGCTGAGGCCAGGCGCACTGCAGAGGTAACTGATATTTAAACAGTAGATGTTCTTCTGTGGCATGTGGGTTTTGTTACATATTGTATGTCACTGTATTTTGCTCAGTTTTTTTTTAAATCTGTATTTTGCTATACCGCATTTGCCTGTTCACTTGGGTGTTGTGCTGACGATGATGATAAATTATTGTATTGTCTTTGTTTAGGTTGCAGAGTTCCTTGGTAACTCGCGTTTGCATAGCTACGGTAAAGGAGAGGAGGACTCTATGGAGGAGCCCTATGAGCTGAAGCTCCTGAAGCAACAGATAAAGCAGGAGTTTAGACGAGGGACAGAGGGTCTGGAGCACCTCTCAGGCCTGGGCATGCCCCAGTACCTTCCCACTGACCCCAGCTACAGACACTTCCCTAAGGCTGACAAGTACAGCATCAGCCGGCTGACTCTGGAGAAACAAGCTGCTAAGCAGCTCCCTGCCGCTGTGCTCTACCAGAAACAGATAAAGAACCAGAAAAAGGCAGCCCTGTTGGACCCCAAGATAACCAAGTTCTCCTCCATCCAGGAGAGCAGAGTCCTGGAGCCGGACTACAGCAGCTTCCTGGGCTCTGGAGCCTCTTCTGTCACCAACCTGTCCACGCGAGCCAGACTGCTCCAGGATGAGATCACCTTTGGCCTGAGGAAGAACCTGTCTGAGCAGCAGAAGTTTCTGGACTCCTCCCTGGGATCTAACCTGGCTGGCTCTGTGGGCCAGAACCTGGGCCAGTCCCTTGACCTGGAGGGACCCACCATGAGGTCTACCCTACAGGACGACACCACCTACCCCAGCGGCACGCGCTCTCGCCCCTCCTCCCGACCCAACTCCCGCCCCACTTCCGTCTATGGCCTGGATCTGTCCATCAAACGGGACCTGTCCAGCTCCTCTCTCAGGCTGAAGAGCGAGGGAGAGGCATTGGACGCAGCGTTCGGCTCGGGGGTGGCCAGGACCAAGCCCACCAGCCTGCCTATCAGCCAGAGCCGCGGGCGCATCCCCATCGTGGCTCAGAACTCAGAGGAGGAGAGCCCTCTGAGCCCTGTGGGAGAGCCCATGGGCATGGCCAGAGCCTCAGCCGGCCCTCTACCCCCCATCTCAGCTGACTCCAGAGACCAGTTTGGCTCAAGCCACTCCCTGCCGGAGGTCCAGCAGCACATGAGGGAGGAGTCCAGGGCTACACGGGGAAATAGTGGGGTCTACGACAGAGACATAGCCTTCATCATGGACGACCTGGGGGGAGCCATGTCTGACAGCGAAGGTAAATGGCTCCTGAGGCTGTCATGCAGCTACCGCATGCTCCTGACTGTGTTTATGTCTGCCTGAGAAGGCTCCTTATCACTTGTTATTTCACATATTTTCTGGCTTTTGTCACATAACTGTGTTTGTGTTTTGTTCTGGTTGCTGTTTCTGTTTTGTTTGATGTCTGCATGCAACACTATTTATTTTCTTTACTGATACATAATACTGTTGATGTTATGTATGAGACAGCATGTCTGTGTTGTTAACTATCTGTGATGTTATTAGCATGCTCCAGTTCTCTTCTCTTCTTTTACATGTTGGTTTCCTGCTTTCATCACTGACCAAATGTGTATTATGAGATACAGGGCTTCTTTAAACCATACAGAACAGAGATGTACCAATAGTGGATAATATGTGATCATAAATAACACACACTTTAAGTGCCTCTGAGTACTGCTTTTGAAGAGAAAGAAAAGAGGGCGATTATATATTTGAATGAGTGGGAGACTAATGAATATGCAACAGTATCCGGTAAGCTGTCGCTAACATCTGGGTGCTGTCTATAGCCTATAGGCACCTTCATCTACATTTACATTACATTTTAGTCATTTAGCAGACGCTCTTATCCAGAGCGATTTACACCACTCCTTCCCTCTCCTCCTTTTTCTTCTCCTTTTCCCTCTACTTCTCCAGACAGAAAATGTTATCTGGATCTTGCAGGAAGTATGTCAGGCCTTTAGATAGACATACAGTATATTTACTTTTCCAAGCACCCTTGGAGCTATTGTGGAGCTTGGCCCGCTGGCAGCAGCCATTTTAAAGGCCTAATGCTGAATCACTATGTGTGGGTCTGGGTCTACTTACTGTAATTGTTCAAACGATGCAGTCAGCCATTTATATAGAATACCTGCCTCCCTCACTTTGTCTCCTGGCCAGCAATACACACATGTACTATTAAAGCAGTAGTAATACAGAGAGCACTATACTCAAATGTATATAGCAATGCAATTACATTTTTTCCCTAAGGATTATGTAGTTGTAGATTATTTGTTTGTGTATTTGAGTTTTAGATTTGAACCCATGTTGATAGTAGACATACAGGATATTTTATGATACTCACACCACACATAGTTATTTATAGCATATTCATCCCTGTCCATCTTGGGTATTTTCCATTTTGTATTCATGCATGTTGCTGTGAGATAAAATGTGTTTGAGTTTCCATTTCAATAAAGCTTTAAATCATATTTTGCATGACGTTGGTTGCTATGAATGTTGGTTGCTGTGAATGTTTCTAAGGGACTGTAAATGTGCATGCTCTCTTCTGATTGGCAGCATATTAATGTGTTCTCTCCCCATCTCCTCCTGGGGAGTAAGTGTGAAATTACAGCTGTCCTTCCTTCTATCTTAAAGGGATACTTTGGGATTTTGGCAATGAAGCCCTTTAACACCTTCCATAGAGTCTGATGAACTCATGGATAAAAATGTTATGTCTCAGAATCCAGTATGAAGGAAGTTAGATGTAGTTTCACGAGCCAATGCTAACTAGCATTAGCACAATGACTGGAAGCATGCTAGCAGTTATCATAGACTTCCAGTCATTGTGCTAACGCTTGTTAGCAACTTCCTTGAATATGCATGAAAAGACATAAACATGGTATCCACGCGTTCATCTGACTCTGGGAAGTAGATAAAGGGCCTCGTTGCCAAAATTCTGAAGTATCCATTTAAGTGTTTACTAAGCAGGACCACCCTCCTAAATATGCCCCTCTGCTTCTGTTCCTATGCTTCTATCGGCCTGGCATAGGGTAGTCAGTTTCAGGATGACCACCATTTAACTTTACATATGTATTTTATTTTATTTTTTACAAGCAGAAACACACAGACCTATAAACATTCATATGCAAGTGGATTCATTTTAGATAGCATTTTTTCTTAGAAATTCATAGAGTAGTGTTTGAAATGTACTATACAACTGAACCCAATGACAGACTGGTGAGTAGTTGATCAGCAGTAGACACAAATATGACCCCACATAAATAAGAGTGTCTATCTGCCTTGGTTCCAGCCCTAACTGACTCCATGCTGACACTGAACAGAGATGATCCCAGAATCTTTCATGAGAGTATCAGACACGGTAGAGTATTCTAGTTTAGTTCCTCACCACTGGCCCTGTTGCCTGCCCTCCACTAATACAGCAGCACCATGTTAAATGGACACTCCGCAATATGATACCCAGCCGTGCCTCAAGGAAAGGCGCCAATTGGCAAGAGCAAAGAAGTCCCCCCACTGTGATGTCATATAGCTGAGTCTACCTTTAATATTTAGACTGCTTTAGTCCCCATGTGACTTTACAGTATCTAACTCAATGCTATGCATTTGATGATATATTAGTAAATACCCATGTATTTGTTGTAGATCATTTTACAATTATTCTACAATTGCTATTATGACATACATCTTTCATGCGCTTCGCTTTAGAAATGCAAACTCCCCGAAAGACTATAATGTTATAAGATGTATTTATTTGCTTACAAAGCATGTGCTGACATAGATTTAGTTCAGTGCATGTGATATACAGTATAAGTGGATGGAGACGTAGCCCACTGAATAAGTCTTAGATTCATTGACGTTGTGTTGTAGCCATTTCTAAAACGTATAACTTTACACCCCAGCCGGAGGCCCCAACTGGAACATAGAAGGTGAGAGCTGCAGTGTGAACGGTCTAATCCAGACCACATCCCAACCCCATGTAGCTTAGACAATGTCTGCCTCCACCCAACAACACCCCATGCCCCATGGTGCTCAATGACCAGATGTAGATGGTATCGTGCACACAAACATATCAGACCCATTTCTGGAATGACCCATATTTGGATGGTACTTTACACATATCAAACTCATCATGGAATGACCCATATCTCAATGGCAATGTACTGTAAACATATCATATACTGTAGTGGTTAACCAATCCATATCTGGAATGACCCACATTTAAATGGTTCTGTACATACACTACACAACCAAAAGTATGTGGACACCTGCTTGTCGAACATCTCATTCCAAAATCATGGGCATTAATATGGAGTTGGTCCCCCCTTTGCTGCTATAACAGCCTCCACTCTTCTGGGAAGGCATTCCACTAGATGTTGGAACATTGCTGCGGGGAGTTGCTTCCATTCAGCCACACAAGCATTAGTGAGGTCAGGCATCGATGTTGGGCGATTAGGCCTGGCTCGCAGTCGGCATTCCAATTCATCCCGAAGGTGTTCGATGGGGTTGAAGTCAGGGCTCTGTGCAGGCCAGTCAAGTTCTTCCCCACCGATCTCGACAAACCATTTATGTATGGACCTCGCTTTGTGCATGGGTGCATTGTCATGCTAAAACAGTAAAGGGCCTTCCCCAAACTGTTGCCACAAAGTTGGAAGCACAGAATCATCTAGAATATCATTGTATGCTGTTGCGTTAAGATTTCCCTTCACTGGAACTAAGGGGCCTAGCCCAAACTATGAAAAACAACCCCAGACCATTATTCCTCCTCCACCAAACTTTACAGTTGGCACTATGCATTGGGGCAGGTAGTGTTTTCCTGGCATCTGCCAAACCCAGATTTGTCCCTCGGAATGCCAGATGGTGAAGCGTGATTCATCACTCCAGAGAACGCGTTTCCACTGCTCCAGAGTCCAATGGCAGTGAGCTTTACACCACTCGAGGTGACGCTTGGCATTGCGCATGGTGATCTTAGGCTTGTGTGCGGCTGCTCGGCCATGGAAACCAATTTCATGAAGCTCCCGGCGAACAGTTCTTGTGCTGACTTTGCTTCCAGAGGCAGTTTGGAACTCGGTAGTCAGTGTTGCAACTGTGGACAGCACTCATTCTGTGAGCTTGAGTGGCCTACGACTTCACGGCTGAGCCGTTTCTAGACGTTTCCACTTCACAATATCAGCACTTACAGTTGACTGGGGCAGCTCTAGCAGGGCAGAAATTTGACAAACTGACTTGTTGGCATCCTATGACGGTGCCACATTGAAAGTCACTGAGCTCTTCAGTACGGCCATTCTGCTGCCAATTTTTGTCTATGGAGATTGTGGCTGAAATAGACAAATACACTAATTTGAAGGGGTGTCCACATACTTTTGTATATATAATGTATATCAAACCCATTTCTGGAATTCATGTTCATGCACTATTGCAAGGTCGCTCAGATACAGCTCACATTTGCATTACATACATGTGTTACCACAACAGTGGTATGTCTGAATACTACGTAAGTATGTGTCGAGGGTCTCTCACAGAATGATAGATGCAACACTGATCATGCTGTAAGATCACCCTGATAACACCCTGTACTACCTCACTGTCTCAGGGCAAAGGGAATTGTACTGTGACTGGGAAAGACACTCTCCTCCACTTCCACCTAAAGTATGTCTGCTGTGGCCCTGACCCACTGTGGAGATGTTTCACTCTCTCTATGCATGACCTGTTAATCTACACACACATACACACAAACACACACACGCATGCACACACACACACACACGCACACACACATACACACACACACACACACAAACACACACACACACACACACACACACAGGGGACCTCTGCATGCCATACCTAGTTCAAATACATCCATCCCCATCTAGTCTCTAAAATGGTCACTGATCTGATAGTACTGGGGAAGGGACAGTAGCTGGCATTCTACCACGCTTCCTTCACCTCTCCAGGCAGCTTTGATCACTGATCACTTAAGAGCAGTAGACATGGAGCGAAGGATGTGTTTATAAAGTATTGTAAGGGGGTGCTACTTATGCCCAATTTCACATTGCCACCTAGCTCCCACCCCAAGGCACTTGTGTAGATCTGATCATCCACATCACGTAAACTCCGCCAAGCCTATCAGAGAGTGATTTGGAGTTATTACAATATTGCAAATAACTTTAGATCTACATTAAGTGCATATATGGTCCGTGGCTAGAGGCTAGTGGTTGATTTGGAGTTGGGCATCCATCCTGCTTATAAAGGGTTTGACAATTGAGTATCCCTTCTCTGTCTGTGTCCCTGTCCCCTCCACCCCTGTGTCCCCCTGCCCCGGTCTCTGTCCCTGTGCAGCGTACCACCTGAGGAGGGAGGACACTGACTGGTTTGATAAGCCTGCAGAGAGACAACATCGGGAAAACGGACAGCCTCTGGACAGGAGACAGGTGAGAGGAGCTGGATAGGATAAGTCTAAATTAGTCAACTGTATTTAATAAATAAACTGCTATATCCATCTTTCCCTCATGAAATATACATTGATAGTGCCTGTTTTGTTCATGTTGTCTTTAGCTCAGTTGTACTCCATGTACTGTACCATGACAGTTGTCTGTGTGCCTCCCCCAGATTAAGCTGATTCCCTATGTGTTCCCTCACACCCGGCTAAAACTGCAGAGAGACCCCAAGGACACCAGTGTCTCAGGTAGAGTAGAATACAGCAAATATTCTCTATTATGTAGATATCTGCTCATTAATGATAGTAATAGGATCATCTCATGGATTTCCAATATGGCCATTGATATATTATTATACTGTATATTGTCCATTGATATATATATATGTGTTCCCTGCAGGGAATGGCCTGGGGATCCGTGTGGTGGGAGGAAAGGAGATTCCTGGGAGTCGTGGCGAGATAGGAGCCTACATGGCCAAGGTTACGCCCGGAGGAGTGGCCGAACAGACAGGGAAAGTGGTGGAAGGTAAGTGTGTGTGCACATGTGCTTGTGTAAGGTATAAGTGGAGCAAGAGAAGGAGGAGAGAACAACAGATTAGTCATCTCTGTTCATACAGGGACACAGTCTGATTTAAGATTGAGAAAATACTGTGGGCTATAGCCAATGGCAACGTCATTATAGTGGGATGTTAATCCGTGCGGAAAGAAAATGAAAGTGACATTTGAAAGAAACAATGATTAACATTCTTATATAGCAATATCATAACTCATAAGCGCATGTTGTATGCATTTCAATTTGTCTGAGTTAAGCTGGATGAGGTATGTTGATTATTTCACACGTGTTCTGGACGAGATAGACTTCTCAATATCATATTTCATCTCAGAGCAGATTAGCTACTGATTTAAGCAGAAATCTATTAGTATAATAATAATATCAGGCCACTGTCAGCTCAATGTGAATGTCTTTGCCAAGCTCTGTGCGCCAGAGAGAGATAAGAGGGTGTTTGTGTGTGTATGTGTGTTTGTGTTTGAGTGCCTGAACGTGTGTGTCTGTCATGTCTCATTCTCTGAGAGCCAGAAAAAAAGCTTTGTCAACTCACTCTGCCCCTTCGCAATGCAGCAACGTATTAGCCATTATTCTGTATTTAGCACACACACAGTCACACACACTCTCTCCCTTTGTCTCATCCCTCTCTCTCTCTCTCTCTCTCTCTCTCTCTCTCTCTCTCTCTCTCTCTCTCTCTCTCTCTCTCTCTCTCTCTCTCTCTTGCTCTCTCTCGCTCTCTCTCTCAATCTCTCTCTCTCTCTGCCTCCCTCTCTCCCTGTCTCCCTCTCTCTCTCTCTCTCTATCCCCCTCTCTCGCGCTCTCTCTCTCTCTCTCAATCTCTCTCTCACTCTCACTCGCTCTTTCTCTATCTCTCTCTCTCCCTCACTATCTCTCTCTCTCTCCCTCTCTCACTCTCTCTCCAACAAACACACATGTTCACACAAACACTCACATGCTTCATAAACAACAAGTGTAGACTAACAGTGAAATGCTTACTTAAGGGCCTCTCCCAACAATGCAGAGAGAAAGAAAATAAATAAATAATAGAAAAGTAAAACACGTAATAATTAAAGTAATAATAAATACACAATGAGTAACGATAACTTGGCTATATACACGGGGTACCAGTACCGAGTCGATGTGCAGGGGTACGAGGTAATTGAGGTAGATGCACTATGTACATATAACTAGGAATAAAGTGAAAGATAATAAACAGTAGCAGCAGCGTATGTGATGAGTCAAAAAAGGGTTGATGCAGATAGTCCAGGTAGCTATTTGGTTAACTATTTAACTAACTATTTAGCATTCTTATGATTTGGGGGTAGAAGCTGTTCAGAGTCCTGTACACACACACATGCACACACACACTGACACACACACACACGGTATTTAGCCCCCCTCGCCCTCTTTCTGCTTCCGTCCGTCATATTACTGTACAACCCTCCTTTCTGAAGCACAGAGACTAGTACACGCTACAGGCAGAATATAACAAAGTAGAAGAGACTTCAGAACACACCACCGTAATTACCAGACATCCTGAACGATGTGTAGGACGGTAGCATTCTCCCACTGATAGATTTCAGGGATTTACTCTCACATGTAGGACGTGTCTCTGCATCCAGCCCTCCTGGGTTAAACCAGAGGGAAAGCCTGGTTCATTATGGTTCTATAGCGTAATCCACTGCAGTTAGGGATGTTTCTGAGGATGAGATAGGGTTAATCTACTCCCTCTTGCTGTCACTCTCAGTTCAGATGCGGTGACGTCACACCCTGGCAGTAACACTAGCAACATGGGACAGCCTTGACTTTTCTGAGAGAGGAGTTTGAAGGACAAACACACAAACGCGTGCGTGCACACACACAAACACACACACATTTTCTCTCTCTGCATATGCCATCTCCCTACAATCCCCTACAGTTTATAATTGTATTTAGCTTTATACAGATTGTGGAGATAATTATGTAGATAGAGTAAATATCTCAGTGTATTCTAATTGTGGCAGAACATTTACTTGTTTGTTTTTGTCTAACATATATATATATATATATATATATATACAGTACCAGTCAAAAGTTTGGACACACCTACTCATTCCAGGGTTTTTCTTTATTTGTACTATTTTCTACATTGTAGAATAATAGTGAAGACATCAAAACTATGAAATAACACATATGGAATCATGTAGTAACCAAAAGGTGTGCCTTGTTAAAAGGAATGTATTTCCTTCTTAATGTGTTTGAGCCAAGCAGTTGTGTTGTGACAAGGTAGGGGTGGTATACAGAAGATAGCCCTATTTGGTAAAAAACCAAGTCCATATTATGGCAAGAACAGCTCAAATAAACTAAGAAAAATGACAGTCCATCATTGCTTCAAGACATGAAGGTCAGTCAATCCGGAACATTTCAAGAACTTTGAAAGTTTCTTCAAGTGCAGTCGCAAAAACCATCAAGCGCTATGATGAAACTGGCTCTCATGAGGACAGCCACAGGAAAGGAAGAACCAGAGTTACCTCTGCTACAGAGGATAAGTTCATTAGAGTTATCTGCACCTCAGATTGCAGCCCGAATAAATGCTTCACAGAGTTCAAGTAACAGACACATCTCAACATCAACTGTTCAGAGGAGACTGCGTGAATCAGGCCTTCATGGTCGAATTGCTACAAAGAAACCACTGCTAAAGGACACCACTAAGAAGAAGAGACTTGCTTGGGCCAAGAAACACGAGCAATGGACATTAGAACGGTGGAAATCTGTCCTTTGGTCTGATGAGTTCAAATTGGAGATTTTTGGTTCCAATCGCTGTGTCTTTGTGAGACGCAGAGTAGGTGAACGGATGATCTCCGCATGTGTGGTTCCTACCGTGAAGCATGGAGGAGGAGGTGTGGGGGTGCTTTGCTGGTGACACTGTCAGTGATTTATTTAGAATTCAAGGCACACTTAACCAGCATGGCTACCAGAGCATTCTGCAGCGATACGCTATCCCATCTGGTTTGCGCTTAGTGGGACTATCATTTGTTTTTCAACAGGACAATGACCCAAAACACACCTCCAGGCTGTGTGAGGGCTATTTGACCAAGAAGGAGAGTGTTGGAGTGATGCATCAGATGACCTGGCCTCCACAATCACCTGACCTCATCCCAATTGAGATGGTTTGGGATGAGTTGGACCGCAGAGTGAAGGAAAAGCAGCCAACAAGTGCTCAGCATATGTGGGAACTCCTTCAAAACAGTTGGAAAAGCATTCCTCATGAAGCTATTTGAGAGAATGCCAAGAGTGTGCAAAGCTGTCATCAAGGCAAAGGGTGGCTACCCAGAAGAATATGAAATGTAAAATATATTGTGATTTGTTTAGCACATTTTTGGTTACTACATGATTCCATATGTGTTATTTCATAGTTTTGATGTCTTCACTATTATTCTACAATGTAGAAAATAGTAAAAATAAAGAAAAAGCCTGCAATGAGTAGGTGTGTCCAAACTTTTGACTGGTACTGTGTGTATATATATATTTTTTTGTCCATTAAAATAACATCAAATTGATCAGAAATACAGAGTAGACATTTGTAATGTAAATGGCTATTGTAGCTGGAAACGGCTGATTTTTTATGGAATATCTACATAGGCGTACGGAGGCCCATTATCAGCAACCATCAGTCCTGTGTTCCAATGGCACGTTGTGTTTGCTAATCCAAGTTTATCATTTTAAAAGGCTAATTAATCATTAGAAAACCCTTTTGCAAGTATGTTAGCACAGTTGTTGTGCTGATTAAAGAAGCAATAAAACTGGCCTTCTTGAGACTAGTTGAGTATCTGGAGCATCAGCAATTGTGGGTACGATTACAGAATCAAAATGGCCAGTAACAAAGAACTTTCTTCTGAAACTCGTCAGTTTATTCTTGTTCTGAGAAATGAAGTCTACTCCATGCGAGAAATTGCCAAGAAACGGAAGATCTCGTACAACGCTGTGTACTACTCCCTTCACAGAACAGCACAAACTGGCTCTAACCAGAATAGAAAGAGGAGTGGGAGGCACCGGTGCACAACTGAGCAAGAGGACAAATACATTAGAGTGTCTAGTTTGAGAAACAGACGCCTCACAGGTCCTCAACTGGCAGCTTCATTAAAATAGTACCCGCAAAACACCAGTCTCAACGTCAACAGTGAAGAGGCGACTCCGGGATGCTGACCTTCTAGGCAGAGTTGCAAAGAAAAAGCCATATCTCAGACTGGCCAATAAAAAGAAAAGATTAAGATGGGCAAAAGAACACAGACACTGGACAGAGGAAGATTGTAAAAAAGTGTTATGGACAGACGAATCGACGTTTGAGTTGTTCGGATCACAAAGAAGAACATTTGTGAAACGCAGACTAAATTAAAAGATGCTGGAGGAGTGCTTGATGCCGTCTGTCAAGCATGGTGGAGGCAATGCTTGTGAATGTGATGGTCTGGGGGTGCTTTGGTGGTGGTTAAGTGGGATATTTGTACGGGGTAAAAGGGATCTTGAAGAAGGATGGCTATCACTCCATTTTGCAATGCCATGCCATACCCTGTGGACGGTGCTTGATTGGAGCCAATTCCCTCCTACAACAGGAGAATGACCCAAAGCACAGCTCCAAACTATGCAAAAACGATTTAGGGAAGAAGCAGTCGGCTGGTATTCTGCCTATAATGGAGTGGCCAGCACAGTCACCCGATCTCAACCCTATTGAGCTTTTGTGTGAGCAGCTTGACTGTATGGTACGTAAGAAGTGCCCATCAAGCCAATCCAACTTGTGGGAGGTGCTTCAGGAAGCATGGGGTGAAATCTCTTCAGATTACCTCAACAAATTGACAACTAGAATGCCAAAGGTCTGCAAGGCTGTAATTGCTGGAAATGGAGGATTCTTTGACGAAAGCAATCCTTTGTTGCCTTGGCCGTGTGTTTTGGGTCGTTGTCATGCTGGAATACCCATCCACAACCCATTTTCAATGCCCTGGCTGAGGGAAGGAGGTTCTCACCCAAGATTTGACGGTACATGGCCCCGTCCATCGTCCCTTTGATGCGGTGAAGTTGTCCTGTCCCCTTAGCAGAAAAACACCACCAAAGCAAAATGTTTCCACATCCATGTTTGACGGTGGGGATGGTGTTCTTGGGGTCATAGGCAGCATTCCTCCTCCTACAAACACGGTGAGTTGAGTTGATGCCAAAGAGCTTGATTTTGGTCTCATCTGACCACAACACTTTCACCCAGTTCTCCTCTGAATCATTCAGATGTTCATTGCCAAACTTCAGACGTGCCTGTATATGTGCTTTCTTGAGCAGGGGGACCTAGCGGGCGCTGCAGGATTTCAGTCCTTCACGGCGTAGTGTGTTACCAATTGTTTTCTTAGTGACTATGGTCCCAGCTACCTTGAGATAATTGACAAGATCCTCCCGTGTAGTTCTGGGCTGATTCCTCACTGTTCTCATGATCATTGCAACTCCACGAGGTGAGATCTTGCATGGAGCCCCAGGCCGAGGGAGATTGACAGTTCTTCTGTGTTTTTTCCATTTGCGAATAATCGCACCAAATGTTGTCACCTTCTTACCAAGCTGCTTGGCGATGGAATTGTAGCCCATTCCAGCCTTGTGTAGGTCTACAATCTTGTCCCTGACATCCTTGGAGAGCTCTTTGGTCTTGGCCATGGTGGAGAGTTTGGAATCTGATTGATTGATTGCTTCGGTGGACAGGTGTCTTTTATACAGGTAACAAGCTGAGATTAGGAGCACTCCCTTTAAGAGTGTGCTCCTAATCTCAGCTCGTTACCTGTATAAAAGACACCTGGGAGTCAGAAATCTTTCTGATTGAGAGGGGGTCAAATACTTATTTCCCTCATTAAAATGCAAATCAATTTATAACATTTTTGACATGCGTTTTTCTGGATTTTTTTGTTGTTATTCTGTCTCTCACTGTTCAAATAAACCTACCATTAAAATTATAGACTGATCATTTCTTTGTCAGTGGGCAAACGTACAAAATCACCAGGGGATCAAATAATTGTTTCCCTCACTGGACTCTCTAACATACAGAGAGAGAGATATGTTAATTCAATCTTTTGTTGTCACAGCAGCTGGCGAGTTACTTCGTAAGCAAAAGTCTTATCTGAAGACGAGGTTTCATTTGTGTAAGTGCAGCCACAGCGCCGAGGCTGGCATGGGTTTGATTTGACTGTGCACTTTCTCCCTTTCTATTTCCATCATACAGCTCTTACTGCTATACAGTATACTTTCTGTCATGCTCTCTGAGTCTTGTCTGCTGTGTGAACCAGAACCTGAAAAATATATACTCTAGTCTAGTGGTTCCCAACCAGGGATACTAGGACCCCCTGGGGGTACTTGGCCTATCCACAGGGGGTACTTAAGAAGACCCATGAGACAATACGGTTACTGGTAAAATGCACGAGGGGGGTACTTATGGGGTACTCCGGGCAGAGCAAAAATCAGTAGATGGGACAGTAAGCGAAAAAGGTTGGGAACCACTGCTCTAGTCAATGAAATGAAAGGCAGTGGTATTCTTAAAAGAGGTAGAGCCAACTCTTGAGAAGGAGTAAGACTTTTTTTTATTTTGGGGTATTTTACCCCCTTTTACGTGGTATCCAATTGGTAGTTACAGTCTTGTCCCAACGGGAGAGGCGAAGGTCAAGAGTTGTGTGTCCTCTGAAACACAACCCAACTGAGCCACACCCCACTTAACCCGGAAGCCAGCCGCACCAATGTGTCGGAGGAAACACCGTACACCTGGTGACAGAGTCAGCATGCACTGCACCCGGCCTGCCACAGGAGTCGCTAGTGCGCGATGGGACAAGAACATCCCTGGACAACGCTGGGCCAATTGTGCATCCCCCCATGTGTCTCCCGGTCGCGGCCGGCTGCGACAGAGCCTGGACATCGAACCAGGATCTCTAGTGGCACAGCTAGCACTGTGATGCAGTGCCTTAGACCACTGCGCCACTTGGGAGGCCCAGGAGTAAGACATTTCTGCCTGAGCTAAGCTTGGTTGGGTTGTGTTTTGTGTTCTGCGATGCATTGAGACCAAGGTGTCTGTAGTCTGAGCTTGTCTCAAGACCCTGACTGCAGGATCGAGAATTGATC
Organism: Coregonus lavaretus; assembly: GCF_964263955.1. Classification (NCBI taxonomy): domain Eukaryota; kingdom Metazoa; phylum Chordata; class Actinopteri; order Salmoniformes; family Salmonidae; genus Coregonus; species Coregonus lavaretus. The sequence goes on along the minus strand of NC_139998.1, from coordinate 28,282,494 downwards.
TGTGGTGCCATAGCAGTTTGAATCATGTGTCATAAACAGACATAAACCAAATTAAGCAGAGATAAGCGTGATATTATGAAGGGTTAAGTGTTGTTACGTTATGCTCTCAGATTACTCTCTCTCTCTCTCTCTCTCTCGCTCTCACTCTCTGTCTCTCTCTCTCTGTAGGAATGCAGGTGTTGGAGTGGAACGGGGTTCCTCTGATGGGGAAGACTTACGAGGAGGTGCAGTGCATTATGGGTCAGCCGTGTGCAGAGACTGACCTCTGTGTGAGACTGTGAGTCAAACATCTTACTCCTCATCGCTGTCTCTCCTTTCTCATCCATCTCTCCTCTTATCCTCTTATCTTAATTTAGATGAGAACTAAATTTGACCTTCCTGTCCCTCTCTCAGTGACCTGAACATGCTGTCTGACCCTGAGCATCCCCAGGCCCTGGAGAACCATGCCCAGCTGAAGCCTGGTACACCACTACATTGTTATAATGCTTCATCATGTCTATTGCACTTTGTTGTTATAATGTATCATAATGTTTATGTAACTTTATAATGCATCATTGTGAATGTAACTATGTGTGTGTGTGTGTGTGTGTGTGTGTGTGTGTGTGTGTGTGTGTGTGTGTGTGTGTGTGTGTGTGTGTATATGTGTATATGTGTAGGTGACAGGCAGTGTTCGCCAGGAGTGGACCCTAAGCAGCTGGCTGCAGAGCTGCAGAAGGTTTCCCAACAGCAGGCCCCTGGGATGGGGATGGGGGTAGGAATGGGGGTGGGGGGGCCAGGAGGAGTAGGGGTCCTCTCTGCCCTGGACCGCTCAGCTCTGTTACACTCAGGCAATGCATCGGCCAGCTCTAGTGCTGTCCCCAGCCCCGGCCAGCCTGCCTCCCCAGCCATCAACAAGAAACAACGCCACAGCGCCAAGGTACTACCTTCACTAGTAGTACATTATGATACTGAGAGCCCATAGCTCCCTGTAGAGTGTGTTATTACAGCCATATGGCTGGTGAGTTCATGATTAATAGTTCACAAATGCTGTACATGTGTGTGTGCGTGCGTGTGGGGAGAGGTCAAGGTCAACTGCTGTGGCTGCATTGTGGATCACAGAAACATGACAGTCTAATTATAGAGAAACATGCATGGTATACACTACTGGTCAAAAGTTTTAGAACACCTACTCATTCAAGGGTTTTTTCTTTATTTTTACTGTTTTCTACATTGTAGAATAATAGTGAAGACATCAAAACTATTAAATAACACTCAGGACAATGACCCAACACACCTCCAGGCTGTGTAAGGGCTATTTGACCAAGAAGGAGAGTAATGGAGAGCTGCATCAGATGACCTGGCCTCCACAATCCCCCGACCTCAACCCAATTGAGATGGTTTGGGTTGAGTCGGATGGCAGAGTGAAGGAAAAGCAGCCAACAAGTGCTCAGCATATGTGGGAACTCCTTCAAGACTGTTGGAAAAGCATTCCAGGTGAAGCTGGTTGAGAGAATGCCAAGAGTGTGCAAAGCTGTCATCAAGGCAAATGGTGGCTATTTGAAGAATCTCAAATATAAAATATATTATGATTTGTTTAAATGAATGAGTAGGTGTATTCAAACTTTTGACTGGTAGTGTGTATATATATATATATATATATATATGAATATTGAGAGAGAGAGAGCGAGAGAGAGAGAGAGAGAGAGAGAGAGAGAGAGAGAGAGAGAGAGAGAGAGAGAGAGAGAGAGAGAGAGAGAGAGAGAGAGAGAGAGAGAGAGAGAGAGAGAGAGAGAGAGAGAGAGAGAGAGAGAGAGAGAGAGAGAGAGAGAGAGAGAGAGAGAGAGAGAGAGAGAGAGATTAACTACTTTCTATGATAGGTAGATTATGTAGTATACTGCATCTCAATTAACTGAATTAACCTTCTCTGACTTGTGGGAGGTGCTTCAGGAAGCATGGGGTGAAATCTCTTCAGATTACCTCAACAAATTGACAACTAGAATACATCTTATAGAGTCCATTCAGAAAGCTCTACTCAGCATCTCCAGGACAAGGACAGGTCCTTTATCTGTCATCTGACAATAGCTATCCTACACAGGGGCTCTAGCCAACCTACTGCTACTTAAAACCATAGTATGATGGACACAGTAACTGAACTTTTCAGGCAGACCAGAGGCCACACTACAAGCAGGGCTTCTCATGGCAGTGTGGGTGTTTGTTAATGTAGAGTGTGTGAACATGTATCAATGAGACTGATATCGGTATAAACAGAGTGTATAATCGATACTTGGTTTGTTTTTCAGTCCGCAGCAGATGTTCAAGTGCTAAAGCCTCAGCCTCATCCTATAACAGGAGAAATACAGGTAGGCCTGCTCAGGGGCAGCACCAGAGGGGGGGCATGCCACCCCTAAAATATGATTGGCCACCCTTAGTGCCCCCCCCCAATGTGTTTGTTCAGGCAATTTATTGTGGCTGGCTTTAGGACCATGCGGATGCCTTGGAGTGGGCGCAAAAGCTGTGATTGGCTGGCTGGCTTTAGGACTATGGAGAGCTTGGCTACAGTGAGGGAACACTGAACAGTGCAATGTCTCTCAATTGATTTGTGGAAAGCAGCGCAGAGCAGGAAGGTGGCTAGGTAACTGCTGGTTGAGTTGACAGGAAACTCAACTAGTTTTTAATCCCAGTGCAGAGCTAGTGTGTAGCAGCTATCAGGCCGACAGCCTCATTGCATCAATACTGCGTAATAAATTCTGCAGTCAAACTTTTTTCATTATGTAATCCAACATTTTACTGGATATGTGTGCAACAAAAGTTCAACATTCACCTTTTACTACTAAGTCTATGCAAACAGTTTGATGCATTCGTTGGATAAATCCAATGTATGCGCCACACAGAACACAGAATGCAATTCTGCAAGGCAAACGCAGCGTTCCATTGGAAATTAATGTACTTCTGGTGTACCAAAACGCAGTGACGCTGTCGGTCTGATCGAGGCATAATTGCTTTATGGCATGTGTTTGTCCTTTATCGACTGAGGTGAATGAAGCTACAGCAGCCAAGGTGAGAATGGCTGGAGTAAATGTTGCTTCTTTTTTTGCTGTTCTCCAAATATAATTGTAGAGAAATCCGCTTTAAACAAAATATATTCCTTGTAGGGGGTTACCACTGAACTTGTATCTAACTTGAATATTTTCCCTATGTTAAATAAATTAGGGCAGTTACAAATAAACACTTATTCAATACAACGCATCGTAGTTTAAGCCAATTTGCAACGCTATTTGTGATACAATTTGACAAGGTTCTTGGTCCCCCCTGTCTCACACCTACTCTAATGTTTGCTTCTGACCCCCCCCCCCCCCCAGTCTGAAGTCTGTGGAGTTTGCCTTATATTCCTGAATTCCTCCACTTGATTGATCCACTTAAGTCAAGAGCTTGATGATTAGTCTGAATCAGGTTGTCTAGTGTTGAGAAACACTGGTCTACATGCCTGTAGAACCTAGTTGAACATACTGCATGTCTCTCTCTGTCCAATCTGCCTCCTCCAGCTCCAGATCAACTACGACAGGAACCTGGGGAACCTGATAGTGCATGTCCTCCAGGCCAGGAACCTGGCTCAGAGAGACCCCAACAGATACTCTGACCCCTTCGTCAAGGTCTACCTCCTACCAGGGAGAGGGTGAGATACTTTCACAACACTTTTACTCCTTCTGGACTGCTTTCCCGCTCTGTCTTTCTCTCTACCTTGCATTCTCTCCCTCTCTCTCTCTCTCTCTATCTCGCTCTCTCTGTACTCTAATGAGTATTGACTGTTATTATGATGTGCCTTTATTAAGATGTGTTAGATTTGCTGTGAGCTCTCTGTGAAAGATTGATTGTAAGTAGAGCAGAAGGCTAGGAGCTCATAAAATTGAGAAGATAGAGTGACACATCCAACTGTGGGCTACTTTCATTTCTTTCTCCATGACTTCTAACTGGCCTCAGTTGGCAAATGGAGTGTACATGTACAGTTACATGTACACAATAATGTGATTATTGTGGATAGTCAGATTAATATAATAACTTGATTAAAATGTTTGCATGCTTTGCAAGAATAATTATTTCCCTAATAATCCTGTTTACATGGACACATCTGAAATCAGGCTACCTGATGGCACTCTGATAAATGCAGAAAATCGCCATTAAAAATAAATGTTCTACCACAGTGACCATGTTATTTTTGGGAAGCATATTTGATTCTGAGTTCGGACATATAAAGTTTGTATGTGAAAACTAATTCTAAGACGCATACATTCAGTTGTTCCAAACTCACTTCATTCGCGCTAAAGCTGGTGCTAGCACATGTGTAGATCAAATACACCACTGGAACTCCGATTAAGGCGTTTACGTGTCCTAATAATTTGAAAGATTGCTCAGAAAACCAGGTGTTTTAATCGGCATATGCTTACTTCGATTTTGACCTTACACCGATTAAGATAAGCAGAGTAAGGTGTTTACATGACTTTTGCATAATCTGCCTACTGCCATAATCAGTTTAATATCAAATTATTACTGTGCATGTAAACGTACTTATTGACAGATACTACAACTTGATATGAAACCCTGTTTTGTCAGTGTATCAAAGCATTCTATATTTACTCTAAGATATTATCTAGAATACTGATATTGTGTGTGTGTGTGTGTGTGTGTGTGTGTGTGTGTGTGTGTGTGTGTGTGTGTGTGTGTGTGTGTGTGTGCGCGTGTGTGCGTGCACGCGCGTGCGTGCGGTTCCTAGATCAGCTGCAGTGCTCTCTTCCTGAGTACTCTGATGTGATTGTGTAGTAAGGTTCAACCCTCCCACGAGACAGCGATTATCAGTTTATCAGCATCAGTTTAGCGTATCCCTCTCTCCTTCCCTGCCCCATCATTGTCTCCATCCCTCTCTTCCTGTGAAAAGACAGAGAGATCGATAGTCTTTATCTGACCTATAACACTATCTGCTTTCTACTAATGGCCCTGTCAGCCCTGTTCATGGGATTATATACAGTACGGCGCCAGAGACTCTACCCTGATTTCTGATTGGACCAAAGATTCAGAGACTGTACCCGGATTGGATAGAGGCTGCCAGCACACACACACACACACACACACACACACACACACACACACACACTTAGATCAGTATAAAGGGACTGCTTGATCTGTGTTTAAACAGTAGACAGTAGTGTCTTTTATGTTTCTATGTTGTCTTTCTTTATCTCCTTCCCTTTATGTCTCTGTTTCTCTGACGGTTTCTTTCTTTTTGCTGTTCTTGTTGTTTGTTGTTTGTTGTCTCTACCCTCCTCTCCCTCCCCTGGACTCTCAGACAAGTCATGGTAGTCCAGAACGCAAGGTAGTGTAGTGCTTCTCTGCTTCTCTCCTTCTCTGATTCTCTTCTTCTCTGCTTCTATCCTTCTCTAATTTGTTCCTTCTCTGCTTCTCTCCTTATTTGTATTCTGTCTCTGTTTCTCTGCCCCTCTGTCTCTCTCCTACTTTCCTTCCCTCCCTCTCTTTTGTTCTCGTTCTAACCTTCTCTGGCACTCTAATTATCTGCTTCTGTAGCTCTCCTTCGCTCCTCCTCTGCTTCTCTCATTCTCTGCCACTCTGCTTTCAGTCTGTGTTTTCCCCTGCGTCAATGTGCAATGTGATTATCTGATTGTGCAAATGTAGCCAAGAACATTGCCGGGTTGAAATCAAGGTTGAAATGTGAAATCAGATGTGTTTTTCACCTCACCCTTATCCTCTCTGCTACAGGAGAGTAGCTGTGCCTTACAGTCAAATATTGATTCAACCAGACATCACTATTTATTTGACTTTATTTGACTATTTTTTGTTCTTGTTTCATGTTGTTATTCTGTCTAGCCAGTGTGCCTATACATTTGACCCTCATCCAACATTTGCAAGACATGTACAATATATGATGATATAATTATATTGAATCAGATATTCAATTATCGACATCCTGCTATATCATCTTTATATCTATCATCAAATGTCATTTGGCAAAATCTACAATAATGTGGCCATATTAACATACAAAGACCACGTCTGAGACTAAATGCATCCCTTTGTTATGACATCATAGTGCTGAGAACAAGAGGAGGACCAAGCACGTCCAGAGGAGTCTGAACCCAGAGTGGAACCAGACCGTCATCTACAAGAACATACACCTGGAACAGGTAGGAACACACAGACACACACACACACACACACACACACACACACACACACACACACACACACACACACACACACACACACACACACACACACACACACACACAAAGCACCTACTAAAGCATGAATCACACATCCATATTGACAATGATTTTGAATTAATTTGTTAGTCTTATTTCCAGTTGAATTGGTAGTTCTGAATCCTTGTGGATGTTCTGACTGTCCCTCTGCAGCCTCCGTTCCCATTACCAATCCCCTGAAGCCCATATCACCACACCCTGGCTAGGTTTAACAACCCTCTCCACCCCTCAGCCCTTACAGAATACTAATAGTCCCGTGTAGCTCAGTTGGTAGAGCATGGCATTGGCAACGGCAGGGTTGTGGGTTCGTTTCCCACGGAGGACCAGTATGAAAAAATATGTATGCACTCACTAACTGTAAGTCGCTCTGGATAAGAGTGACTGCTAAAATGTAAAATGTAAATGTAATCACCAGCAAGAGAAAGAGCGAGAGAGAGACAGAGACATCTTCATTCAACCTAACAGTAGCGCTTAGCTGCAATTTGGACCAGGTAAGATGAGTGCAGTCTATCCATACAGCGCTATCTCTCAGTGGACAGTAGTGGCTCTAGTCTAGTGGCTCTTCTGAGACTCTTCTCTCTATTCTGCCCAATGAGGTTGTAAACACTGCCCTATCACCCACTCACTCTTCCTCTTCTCTGCCAAGCACACACACAGTCACCCAGTCCCCTGACATGCTGGTGGAATGAGATTGGTCTGTGTGGGTGTTGTAGTTGGCATAACTTGTTTAAATGCATTTGTTCATTTAATTATCTCTCTCTCTCTCTCTCTCTCTCTCTCTCTCTCTCTCTCTCTCTCTCTCTCTCTCTCTCTCTCTCATTCTCTCTCGCTCTCTCTCTCTCTCTCTCTCTCATTCTCTCCTATCACGCTCTCTCTCAGCTGAAGAAGAAGACTCTGGAGGTGACAGTTTGGGATTATGACAAATCTTCCTCCAATGACTTCCTGGGTGAAGTGAGTGTCTCCAGAATTGGACGGTCATATACATTCACTTCAGTCGTCCCTTTACCCTAATGTCTCCTGATGTTTTAAAATGTTTTCCAGCCAACAGACGCTTATAATTTCAGCCTACCCTTCCCAATAAGACTTTATTCACAGATAGTTTTATGTTTTGTCAGTCTGTAGAATGAATCCCATTGATCATCTGCTAAATGGACAAAGAGCCTCATTATTTATAAAGCAGAATGATGGTATGTTTCAATATCACAAAACCCGATGTCTTTACTGTGTTTTCATGTATCTATAAGTCTTTGCTTACACATGCCTACCTTTGCCTACTCTCTGTCTCTCTCTCTCTCTCTCTCTCTCTCTGTCTCTCTCTCTCTCTCTCTCTCTCTCTCTCTCTCTCTCTCTCTCTCTCTCTCTCTGCCTCCCTCTCTCCCTGTCTCCCTCTCTCTCTCTCTCTCACTCTCACTCTCTCCAGGTGTTGATAGATCTGTCTAACACATCCCAGCTGGACAACACTCCTCGCTGGCTGTCTCTGAAGGAGCAGAGTGAGAGCATTGAGCATAGCAGAGCTCACCACACCGCCCAGGGGCCTGGGGGGCCAGGAGCAGGGGCAGGGCCGGGACAGGGTCCCATAGCGGGGCAAGGACCAGGCAAGGACATGGGGCCAGGGATAGGACAAGGACAAGGCCTAATGCAAGGACAGGGACAGGGGAAGGGGCAAGGGCAGGTACTGTACAGTATTCATTGTCTACTATCTATCCTTTTCATGATTGATTGTATGTTTCTATACACTCTTAGAGAAAATGGTTCCAAAAGGGTTCTTTGCGGATGGATAGTGTTCTACCAAGAACCATTTTGATCAGAATAACCCTTTTTTGGAAGGCAGGGGTTATTGGTAAGGCAAAGGGTTCTACCTAGAACGTTTAACATCCTAAGAACTGTTTTGGGAAGAAAGGGTTCTTTGATGATTCTTTGGAAGGCAATAAGTATTTTTTGGAAGGCAAGAAGGGTTCTACATAGAACCATATACAGTATAATATTTCCCAGCATGCTCTATTGCATGGTGATTTTAAGAAATTGTTTGTTTTACTTTAATATCTCTGTTTTTGCATGTACATTGATTGGTTGATTAATGTAATGCTACACAAAGATAAATAACATACAGTTTTGTAACCTAATGCAATCTGTTAGTAATTGCATTTATTGCACCCGTTACTGAGATGGTTGTTCCAGTTTATTTGATTGAGGTAGTCGCAATATTCAATATTCCCTACCCTGGCAGTCATTTTGAATGCAGGTTATGGGTGATTAACAATTCGACTTGTTGGATATCCTAACTCTGGCTGGATTTCAATAGGAATTACACATCACTTTGCAAGCCAGCATAATGTGACTTGTAGGCCTGATGTGGCCTGTAAACCAGGAGATTCCTAACAACACCGTGTTGAGTATGCACTCACTAACTAGGCCCTCAAAGAAAGGCCTTATGATATACAGTGGGGGAAAAAAGTATTTAGTCAGCCACCAATTGTGCAAGTTCTCCCACTTAAAAAGATGAGAGAGGCCTGTAATTTTCATCATAGGTACACGTCAACTATGACAGACAAATTGAGAAGAAAAAAATCCAGAAAATCACATTGTAGGATTTTTAATGAATTTATTTGCAAATTATGGTGGAAAATAAGTATTTGGTCACCTACAAACAAGCAAGATTTCTGGCTCTCACAGACCTGTAACTTCTTCTTTAAGAGGCTCCTCTGTCCTCCACTCGTTACCTGTATTAATGGCACCTGTTTGAACTTGTTATCAGTATAAAAGACACATGTCCACAACCTCAAACAGTCACACTCCAAACTCCACTATGGCCAAGACCAAAGAGCTGTCAAAGGACACCAGAAACAAAATTGTAGACCTGCACCAGGCTGGGAAGACTGAATCTGCAATAGGTAAGCAGCTTGGTTTGAAGAAATCAACTGTGGGAGCAATTATTAGGAAATGGAAGACATACAAGACCACTGATAATCTCCCTCGATCTGGGGCTCCACGCAAGATCTCACCCTGTGGGGTCAAAATGATCACAAGAACGGTGAGCAAAAATCCCAGAACCACACGGGGGGAGCTAGTGAATGACCTGCAGAGAGCTGGGACCAAAGTAACAAAGCCTACCATCAGTAACACACTACGCTGCCAGGGACTCAAATCCTGCAGTGCGAGGCGTGTCCCCCTGCTTAAGCCAGTATATGTCGAGGCCCGTCTGAAGTTTGCTAGAGTGCATTTGGATGATCCAGAAGAGGATTGGGAGAATGTCATATGGTCAGATGAAACCAAAATATAACTTTTTGGTAAAAACTCAACTCGTCGTGTTTGGAGGACAAAGAATGCTGAGTTGCATCCAAAGAACACCATACTTACTGTGAAGCATGGGGGTGGAAACATCATGCTTTGGGGCTGTTTTTCTGCAAAGGGACCAGGACGACTGATCCGTGTAAAGGAAAGAATGAATGGGGCCATGTATCGTGAGATTTTGAGTGAAAACCTCCTTCCATCAGCAAGGGCATTGAAGATGAAACGTGGCTGGGTCTTTCAGCATGACAATGATCCCAAACACACCGCCCGGGCAACGAAGGAGTGGCTTCGTAAGAAGCATTTCAAGGTCCTGGAGTGGCCTAGCCAGTCTCCAGATCTCAACCCCATAGAAAATCTTTGGAGGGAGTTGAAAGTCCGTGTTGCCCAGCGACAGCCCCAAAACATCACTGCTCTAGAGGAGATCTGCATGGAGGAATGGGCCAAAATACCAGCAACAGTGTGTGAAAACCTTGTGAAGACTTACAGAAAACGTTTGACCTGTGTCATTGCCAACAAAGGGTATATAACAAAGTATTGAGAAACTTTTGTTATTGACCAAATACTTATTTTCCACCATAATTTGCAAATAAATTCATTAAAAATCCTACAATGTGATTTTCTGGATTTTTTTTCCTCATTTTGTCTGTCATAGTTGACGTGTACCTATGATGAAAATTACAGGCCTCTCTCATCTTTTTAAGTGGGAGAACTTGCACAATTGGTGGCTGACTAAATACTTTTTTCCCCCACTGTATGTCATGTATTGTCATAAATAATTTAATTTTAAAGGCTAATAAGGCTCGTGGAACTGTTCATACACGGTTCTAGGAAGAACCCTTAGATGATCAAATGGTTCTTGGTAGAACCATATACAGGGGGTTCTTTGAAGAACCATACATAGAGGGTTCTAGATAGAACCCTCTGCAAAGGGTTCTACCCAGCACCAAAAAGAGTTCCCCTATGGGGACAAACCAAAGAAACCTGTATGGTTCTACTTAGCACCTTTTTTTCTAAGAGTGTATGTTTGCCTTAATGATGTAAGATTATATATTATAATGCATATAAGGCACATTGAATTGAATGTAATCATATTGACAGATGGAGGAGTGCCATGAGTCCCCCAAGAACTCTGTGATAAAGAGCAGAAGCCACGGGATCTTCCCTGACCCAGCAAAAGGTAAGCGCCTCTTCCAGCTGCCTTATTGCTTTTATCTAACACTTGCCATTGTGTGCTTTAGCCACCCAGTTACTTTACAGTTTTTCTTATTTTCTGTTTTGCTGATTGCCACTCAGTTGTCATAGTGATATAACATGTAGTCATGGTGACAGTTTTACGAATGGCTACCCCGCTGTCATAATTGTACGTTTAGTGCCAGTCACTTCTTTGGCTCAGTGCCATTCATGTTGTGGTGACCTGACCCATAGATTAGAGGCACAGTACAAATGTCTAACTACTACATGGCTCTTTTAGTGATTTTTACAGTACAGACACTTTAAAGACGTTCTCTTTCTCTCGCTCTCGCTCTCTCTCTCTCTCTCTCTTTCCCTCCCTCCCTTTCCCAGACATACAGATGGTGACTCTAGAGAAGTCCCACAGTAGTCCCGGCAGCTCTAAGTCATCGTCAGACGGCCAGCTTCCTTCTCACGGTCCGTCCCGCAGCCAGAGCAAGAGCAGCGTCACGCAGGCCCACCTGGAGGATGCTGGGATAGCTATAGCTGCCGCCGAGGCCGCTGTGCAACAAGCCCGCCTCCAACCAAGTAATCTCCGCCCTTTCCTGTGACACACTTCCTCTCCGCTCCACCACGCATGCTAGCTCATCTTCTCTCTGTTTATCTCTCCTCTCATTCTATCACTCCTTCTTTTCTCTTCTTTTTCTCTCCCTTCTGTACTGGCCTTCTGATTGGTTCTTTTAAGCAATTAGTAGGTTCCTCTAATTAAGCGAACAGTTCTATGTTGTTGGGTTTTCTTGTTTACTCCGGTGGTGCAACACACACTGATCACCAGAGTTCATCAATAAAACATTGCATGGCAGATCTCATAGTAGACCTCCGTCTCTCTGACGTGCTGGGGAAGGTAGGCCAAAGTACCATTTGATTTACATCATACACACATCAGAGACACTCACAGCAGTCCAGAGTATGAACAGTAAGAATACAGTTCAGCCGCTCCTGTCTCTACTCTAGAGTGAGGATACAGTGAGGGAAAAAGGTATTTGATCCCCTGCTGATTTTGTAAGTTTGCCCACTGACGAAGAAATTATCAGTCTATCATTTTAATGGTAGGTTTATTTGAACAGTGAGAGACAGAATAACAACAACAAAATCCAGAAAAACTTACGTCAAAAATGTTATAAATTGATTTGCATTTTAATGAGGGAAATAAGTATTTGACCCCCTCTTAATCAGAAACATTTCTGGCTCCCAGGTATCTTTTATACAGGTAACGAGCTGAGATTAAGAGCACACTCTTAAAGGGAGTGCTTCTAATCTCAGTTTGTTACCTGTATAAAAGACACCTGTCCACAGAAGCAATCAATCAATCAGATTCCAAACTCTCCACCAATGCCAAGACCAAAGAGCTCTCCAAGAATGTCAGGGACAAGATTGCAGACCTACACAAGGCTGGAATGGGCTACAAGACCATCGCCAAGCAGCTTGGTGAGAAGGTGACAACAGTTGGTGCGATTATTCGCAAATGGAAGAAACACAAAAGACTGTCAATCTCCCTCGGCCTGGGGCTCCATGCAGGATCTCACCTCGTGGAGTTGCAATGATCATGAGAATGATGAGGAATCAGCCCAGAACTACACAGGAGGATCTTGTCAATGATCTCAAGGCAGCTGGGACCATATTCACCAAGAAAACAATTGGTAACACACTACGCCGTGAAGGACTGAAATCCTGCAGCGCCCGCAAGGTCCCCCTGCTCAAGAAAGCACATATACAGGCCCGTCTGAAGTTTGCCAATGAACATCTGAATGATTCAGAGGAGAACTGGGTGAAAGTGTTGTGGTCAGATGAGACCAAAATGGAGCTCTTTGGCATCAACTCAACTCGCCGTGTTTGGAGGAGGAGGAATGCTGCCTATGACCCCAAGAACACCATCCCCACGTCAAACATGGAGGTGGAAACATTATGCTTTCGGGGTGTTTTTCTGCTAAGGGGACAGGACAACTTCACCGCATCAAAGGGACGATGGACGGGGCCATGTACCGTCAAATCTTGGGTGAGAACCTCCTTCCCTCAGCCAGGGTATCGAAAATGGGTCGTGGATTGGGTATTCCAGCATGACAATGACCCAAAACACACGGCCAAGGCAACAAAGGAGTGGCTCAAGAAGAAGCACATTAAGGTCCTGGAGTGGCCTAGCCAGTCTCCAGACCTTAATCCCATAGAAAATATGTGGAAGGAGCTGAAGGTTCGAGTTGCCAAATGTCAGCCTCGAAACCTTAATGACTTGGAGAAGATCTGCAAAGAGGAGTGGAACAAAATCCCTCCTGAGATGTGTGCAAACCTGGTGGCCAACTACAAGAAACGTCTGACCTCTGTGATTGCCAACAAGGGTTTTGCCACCAAGTACTAAGTCATGTTTTGCAGAGGGGTCAAATACTTATTTCCCTCATTAAAATGCAATCAATTTATAAAATGTTTGACATGCGTTTTTCTGGATTTTGTTGTTGTTATTCTGTCTCTCACTGTTCAAATAAACCTACCATTAAAATTATAGACTGATCATGTCTTTGTCAGTGGGCAAACGTACAAAATCAGCAGGGGATCAAATACTTTTTCCCCTCACTGTATATGTCTATCGCTAGCATGGTTTTTACTCTCCCCCAGTGTGATACTCTGTCCATCCTCCAGGTCTAGAAACCATGCTAAGGATAGCAAACACTCATTATTCAATCTATGGGCCCATCAGTCACTTCTTGACAGAGCTTGACCCCAGGTTGTGGCATGCAATCCCCCCGTCCTGGTGTTGGTTTGGTTCTCAGGACCACTCCCCCCAACAACTAAACAACTAACCTCTGGAGATTAGAAGAGGTCAAGCACCCGTAGGTGTGTGTGTGTGAGTGTGTGAGTGTGTGAGTGTGTGTGTGTGTGTGTGTGTGTGTGTGTGTGTGTGACCCCTAAGCTGGTCCAATGTAACAATACACACACCCTGAGATGTATAGTCTACCAGTACACTTCCCTCCCCACCCCGACATGATGAGATTGTAAATGCCACCTGACACTGACCAGACACACCAGGAAGTACAGACACAGCAGCATGGGGGTCAAAGGGCAACAGGAAACTGACTCTGCACTCACTGACCAATGAGAGTACAGACAGGAGTCAGCTGACCTTCAGGGGAACAGCAGTGTCTGGGGAAGGTGAGACAACAGGACAGGAGTGTAGATATTTTTAATCAAAAGAAGATCATATAACCTCACTAACCAAACTAAAGGCCATTCTCTCCTCTGCTCTCAATAAGGACCATACTACAACTTACTTATGATGTAAACCATTTAGAGCTTTGATAAATATATGTAAATAGTCAAATACTTCTCAATAGCTGCTTTGGTATTTATACTCTTGCATCAAAGAACCATACTGTATGTGCATTTTTACCACACCACACTGTCAAATATTCCTATTCATAATAAATGTACAAATCTATTCAAGTAATTACCATGACTATTATTTTATCATCACTCTTCTCTGTTTCTGAATTAGTATTATATTTATGTTACCCGTGCATTGCTTTTACATCAATGTTTATTCCTTGGTTTCCATGTTTCAATGTGTAATCTACGTATAATGCTTTAAAAGCACGTATGAGCCTTTATAATGACTTATAAGAACGCTTATATGTTTTGTCTCTCTATGCATAACATTTTCAACAGTCTCAAACCGGCATACATGCTCATGACAAGGTTTTATAGTGCCTATAGAAAATGTACACCCCTTGAACTTTTTTTCACATTTTGTTGTGTCAGTGCCTTTCCTGCATTTAAATAAGGACCCCCCCCCCCCCCCCCCCACGTATCTACACACCATACTTTGTGTGAAAAAATATAATAATTGGATAAGTCTCCACCCCCCTGAGGTAATAATTGGTGGAAGCACCTTTCGCAGCAATTAGAACTGTGAGTCTTTTGGGATAGGTCTCTACCAACTTTGCACACCTAGATTTGGCAATATTTGACCATTTTTCTTTACAAAACTGTTCAGGCTATGTCAAGTTCATGCCACAAATTATCAATTGGATTTAGGTTAGGGCTCTGACTGGGCCACTCAAGGACATTGACCTTTTTATTCCTTAGCCACTCCACTGTAGCTTTGGCTGTGTGCTTCAGGTCATTGTCATGCTGAAAGGTGAACTTCAATCCCAGTTTCAGCTTTCTTGCAGAGGGCAGCAGGTTTTCTTCAAGGACTTTTCTGTACATTGCTCCATTCATTTCCCCTTCTATCCTGATAAGTCCCTGACTATGAGAAACATCCCTATAACATGATGCTACCACCACCATGCTTCATATTAGGTATGGTGCTCTTTGGGTGATGTGCCATGTTGTGTTTGCGCCAAACGTAACACTTTGCATTTAGGCCAAAAAGTTCAATTTTTGTTTTGTCAGACCACAACACTTTTTGCCACATGGCTACAGACTCTACTTGCTCTGCCATCCAGTTTGGAGGGAAGGCCTGATCTAAGCAGGGTCTTGGTGGTGCCATACACCTTCCACTTCTTATTAATCATCTTGACCATGCTCCAAGGGATATTCAAGGCCTTTTGAAATATTTTCCACAACTTTGTCACAGAGTTATTTTAAAAGCTCCTTGGTGCTCATGGTTGAGTGTTTGCTTTGCAATTCACTACCCAGAAGAGGGAAGAGAGAGTAGAGTACAGTAGAGTATAACTGTATAAATCCCAACTTGGGAAATTGTTTTATTACAGCATGCATCATCAATGATTTACAATGACAGGACACGCAACAATGACCAACACACGATAAAAGACAAAACATATTAAGACATATAAATGCACATGCACCATAGTATCCCTAAAATAATAGTCTGATTCAAGTGCTGTTTTCTATCCTACTCTGGGGAAAAAAACTGTCAACCACATTTTCCAATAGGAAGACCTCAGTTACACTCATTAATCAATTACACTCATTAAAAAGCCTTATGGCTGTGGGTAAAAATTACAGTCTAAACCTCTCTGTGGAACATCTGGGCAGGGGGGACTATTTTAATTCCAGGCTATAAGGCATCAAAATGTGAAACGGGGTGTAGATTTTCTATAGGCACTGTACATAATAATGTATTCTAATATATGTTATAACCGCTAATGGGGATCCAAAAAAAACAATTTGACCACAAGGTATAGCTGCACAATTTGCATATACATCTAGTAATAACAATGTTTTATACTATGCTTATAGAATATTATGGACACACCTTATCAAGGTAGTAAAATGGATCTCACTTTCTCTCCCAATGTACACACACACACACACACACACACACGCGCACACACACAGACACACACACACATGCAGTCATTCTCTGCCCTTCCTCTCTCTCCCTCTGTCTCTTTCCCCCACCCCTCTGTAGGACCAGGCCACAGGTTGGGAGATGTGTCGGGGCCGGTGGTGTCCTCAGCCCCCAATCTGGTGGAGGGGTATGGGGGTCTGGATGGAGAAGGGGGGGCTGGCACAGGGGTCGACAGCGCCATTTTCCAGGTCCCACGCATGTGAGTAGATAGCCTGTTTGTGGGGGGTGTGTGTGTCTGTTTCCCAGTCTGCCCTGTACGGTGATTGTGCACGCCTGGTATCCAAACATGCATGGCTTGAGATGCGGCCACTGGTTGAGTGTGTGTAGCAAGCTACCTAGTTTAAATATCAACAGTAGTGACACAGCAGCTGCAGCATAATATTTTATTTACATCATCATCAATATTGTGTCTGGTTGGCTGAGAGCCTACACGTAGCAGAGCGAGGCAGAAAGAGAGGAGGAGAGGCTGCATCTACGACCCTCCAACCCAACTCCATCCCTTCTGTAATCAGGAGTTGCACATGTTTTTCAGGGCAGCAGCAACACAGGTAGTCTAGACTCTAGCTAACCACCATATACTAAAATATCCACACAAGCCACTAGCCAGCCAGCCATATACTGTATCATGAGTTAGAAGAGGGACTTTTTTCATTTTGAGCAGCTGCCCCCTGAAAGGTCTGTACACGGCCCTGGCATAGATGATCTATCACATACAACTTTGTTATCGGTGTTTCTAAATGAAATGTGTGTTCACCAACAGGGGGAAGACCATCCCCAACAGCACTGACAAGGCTAGAGGACTGCCACTCTCGCTATCAGACAATGAGGGTAAGACTGAACAGTGGGGAGAACAAGTATTTGATACACTGCCGATTTTGCAGGTTTTCCTACTTACAAAGCATGTAGAGGTCTGTAATTTTTATCATAGGTACACTTCAACTGTGAGAGATGGAATCTAAAACAACAATCCAGAAAATCACATTGTATGAATTTAAAGTAATTAATTTGCATTTTATTGCATGACATACAGTGGGGAAAAAAAGTATTTAGTCAGCCACCAATTGTGCAAGTTCTCCCACTTAAAAAGATGAGAGAGGCCTGTAATTTTCATCATAGGTACACGTCAACTATGACAGACAAAATGAGAAAAGAAATTCCAGAAAATCACATTGTAGGATTTTTAATGAATTTATTGGCAAATGATGGTGGAAAATAAGTATTTGGTCAATAACAAAAGTTTCTCAATACTTTGTTATATACCCTTTGTTGGCAATGACACAGGTCAAACGTTTTCTGTAAGTCTTCACAAGGTTTTCACACACTGTTGCTTGTATTTTGGCCCATTCCTCCATGCAGATCTCCTCTAGAGCAGTGATGTTTTGGGGCTGTCGCTGGGCAACACAGACTTTCAACTCCCTCCAAAGATTTTCTATGGGGTTGAGATCTGGAGACTGGCTAGGCCACTCCAGGACCTTGAAATGCTTCTTACGAAGCCACTCCTTTGTTGCCCGGGCGGTGTGTTTGGGATCATTGTCATGCTGAAAGACCCAGCCACGTTTCATCTTCAATGCCCTTGCTGATGGAAGGAGGTTTTCACTCAAAATCTCACGATACATGGCCCCATTCATTCTTTCCTTTACACGGATCAGTCGTCCTGGTCCCTTTGCAGAAAAACAGCCCAAAAGCATGATGTTTCCACCCCCATGCTTCACAGTAGGTATGGTGTTCTTTGGATGCAACTCAGCATTCTTTGTCCTCCAAACATGACGAGTTGAGTTTTTACCAAAAAGTTATATTATGGTTTCATCTGACCATATGACATTCTCCCAATCCTCTTCTGGATCATCCAAATGCACTTCAGACGGGCCTGGACATGTACTGGCTTAAGCAGGGGGACACGTCTCGCACTGCAGGATTTGAGTCCCTGGCGGCGTAGTGTGTTACTGATGGTAGGCTTTGTTACTTTGGTCCCAGCTCTCTGCAGGTCATTCACTAGGTCCCCCCGTGTGTTTCTGGGATTTTTGCTCACCGTTCTTGTGATCATTTTGACCCCACGGGGTGAGATCTTGCGTGGAGCCCCAGATTGAGGGAGATTATCAGTGGTCTTGTATGTCTTCCATTTCCTAATAATTGCTCCCACAGTTGATTTCTTCAAACCAAGCTGCTTACCTATTGCAGATTCAGTCTTCCCAGCCTGGTGCAAGTCTACAATTTTGTTTCTGGTGTCCTTTGACAGCTCTTTGGTCTTGGCCATTGTGGAGTTTGGAGTGTGACTGTTTGAGGTTGTGGACAGGTGTCTTTTATACTGATAACAAGTTCAAACAGGTGCCATTAATACAGGTAACGAGTGGAGGACAGAGGAGCCTCTTAAAGAAGAAGTTACAGGTCTGTGAGAGCCAGAAATCTTGCTTGTTTGTAGGTGACCAAATACTTATTTTCCACCATAATTTGCAAATAAATTCATTAAAAATCCTACAATGGGATTTTCTGGATTTTTTTTCCTCAATTTGTCTGTCATAGTTGACGTGTACCTATGATGAAAATTACAGGCCTCTCTCATCTTTTTAAGTGGGAGAACTTGCACAATTGGTGGCTGACTAAATACTTTTTTTCCCCACTGTAAGTATTTGATCACCTACCAACCAGTAAGAATTCCGGCTCTCACAGAACTGTTAGTTTTTCTTTAAGAAGCCCTCCTGTTCTCCACTCATTACCTGTATTAACTGCACCTGTTTGAACTCGTTACCTGTATAAAAGACACCTGTCCACACACTCAATCAAACAGACTCCAACCTCTCCACAATGGCCAAGACCAGAGAGCTGTGTAAGGACATCAGGGATCAAATTGTAGACCTGCACAAGGCTGGGATGGGCTACAGGACAATAGGCAAGCAGTTTGGTGAGAAGGCAACAACTGTTGGCGCAATTATTAGAAAATTGAAGAAATTCAAGATGACAGTCAATCACCCTCGGTCTGGGGCTCCATGCAAGATCAAGGGGCATCAATGATCATGAGGAAGGTGAGGGATCAGCCCAGAACTACACGGCAGGACCTGGTCAATGACCTGAAGAGAGCTGGCACCACAGTCTCAAAGAAAACCATTAGTAACACACTACGCCATCATGGATTAAAATCCTGCAGCGCACGCAAGGTACCCCTGCTCAAGCCACTGCGCTCCTGAGTGGCGCAGTGGTCTAAGGCACTGCATCGCAGTGCTAACTGTGCCACTAGAGATCCTGGTTCGAATCCAGGCTCTGTCGCAGCCGGCCGCGACCGGGAGACTCATGGGTGACGCACAATTGGCCCAGCGTTGTCCAGGGTAGGGGAGGGAATGGCCGGCAGGGATGTAGCTCAGTTGATAGAGCATGGCGTTTGCAACGCCAGGGTTGTGGGTTCGATTCCCACGGGGGGCCAGTATAAAAAAAATATGAATTCACTAACTGTAAGTCGCTCTGGATAAGAGCGTCTGCTAAATGACTAAAATGTAAATGTAAATGTCTGATGAGACAAAAATATAGCTTTTTGGTCTAAACTCCACTCGCCGTGTTTGGAGGAAGAAGAAGGATGAGTACAACCCCAAGAACACCATCCCAATCGTGAAGCATGGAGGTGGAAACATCATTCTTTGGGGATGCTTTTCTGTAAAGGGGACAGGACGACTGCACCGTATTGAGGGGAGGATGGATGGGGACATGTATCGCGAGATCTTGGCCAACAACCTCCTTCCCTCAGTAAGAGCATTGAAGATGGGTCGTGGCTGGGTCTTCCAGCATGACAATGACCCGAAACACACAGCCAGGGCAACTAAGGAGTGGCTCCGTAAGAAGCATCTCAAGGTCCTGGAGTGGCCTAGCCAGTCTCCAGACCTGAACCCAATAGAAAATCTTTGGAGGGAGCTGAAAGTCCATATTGCCCAGCGACAGCCCCGAAACCTGAAGGATCTGGAGAAGGTCTGTATGGAGGAGTGGGCCAAAATCCCTGCTGCAGTGCGTGCAAACCTGGTCAAGACCTACAGGAAACGTATGATCTCTGTAATTGCAAACAAAGGTTTCTGTACCAAATATTAAGTTCTGCTTTTCTGATGTATCAAATACTTATGTCATGCAATAAAATGCAAATTAATTACTTAAAAATCATACAATGTGATTTTCTGGACTTTTGTTTTAGATTCCGTCTCTCACAGTTGAAGTGTACCTATGATAAAAATTACAGACCTCTACATGCTTTGTAAGTAGGAAAACCTGCAAAATCGGCAGTGTATCAAATACTTGTTCTCCCCACTGTATGTGTGTGTGCATGTACTTGTTTTCCTACCTTATCAGGACCCCAATGTCCCAACAATTCACCCGAATGTCCTGACAAGGAATTGAAAACAATAACGTTTTTCATGTCCTGAATTTATTCAAATGCCATTTTAAGCTTAAGGTTTAGGGTTTTCCGGTTAGGGTTAGGTTTAAGGTTAGGTTTAGGGTTAGGATTTTTGGGGTTAAAGTTAGGGTAAGGTTAAGGGTTAAGGATAGAGTTAGGTTTAGGGAAAATAGGATTTTTAATAGTAAAAAAAGGTTACTACCCACAAAGTGCATAAATTTCATGAAAATAAAGCTGTGTGTGTGTGTCTCCCTATAAGCTTTGTCTTTACATGTGTACCATCTACTGGACAGAACAGGACATAACACCAACAGACTGCAATAGGCCTACCTCTAAATGCAAACCTGGTCCCCTTTACAGAAAGTAACTACAGTTGAAGTCGGAAGTTTACATACACCTTAGCCAAATACATTTAAACTCAGTTTTTCACAATTCCTGACCTTTAATCCTAGTAGGATCACCACTTTATTTTAAGACCCTACACCCAAATGAGGGCACTACGTTCATCCACCTCTGGCCTGCTAGCTCCCCTACCTCTACGGAAGCACAGTTCCCGCTCAGCCCAGTCAAAGCTATTCGCTGCTCTGGCACCCCAATAGTGGAACAAGCTCCCCCATGACGCCAGGACAGTGGAGTCACTGACCACCTTCCGGAGACACTTGAAACCCTACCTCTTTAAGGAATACCTGGAATAGTATAAAGTAATCCTCCTTCCCCCACCCCCCATTTAAAAAAAAGAATTTTAAAAAAGGTGGTTGTCCCACTGGCTATCATAAGTTGACTGCACCAATTTGTAAGTCGCTTTGGATAAGAGCGTCTGCTAAATGATGCAAGTGTAAATATAAGAATGTTAAATGTCAGAATAATAGTAGAGATAATGATTTATTTCCAGCTTTTATTTCTTTCATCACATTCCCAGTGGGTCAGAAGTTTACATACACTCAATTAGTATTCGGTAGCATTGCCTTTAAATTGTTTCACTTGGGTCAACCATTTCGGGTAGCCTTCCACAAGTTTCCCACAATAAGTTGGGTGAATTTTGTCCCATTCCTCCTGTCAGAGCTGGTGTAACTGAGTCAGGTTTGTAGGCCTCCTTGCTCGCACATGCTTTTTCAGTTCTGCCCACAAATTTTCTATAGGATTGAGGTCAGGGCTTTGTGATGGTGTCACGTACGTTAAGAGACGGGTCGGAACAAGGTGCAGCGTGAAAGGCGTACATGTTTATTTAACTAATAAACACACGACACAGTAACCAAATAACAAACTTAACCGTGACAGTCCAAAGGGCTAACACACAAGCCTACACAGGAACACGACAAGATCCCACAACACAGGCAGGAAAACTGGCTGCCTAAGTATGATCCCCAATCAGAGACAACGAGCGACAGCTGCCTCTGATTGGGAACCACACCCGGCCAAACATAAAAATACAAACCTAGAATATTCACACCCTGACCAAACTAGCTAGAGTTCTATATGCCAGGGCGTGACAGTACCCCCCCCCCCCCCCCCCACCATAGGTGCGGACTCCGGCCGCACAAACCTGACTGAATAGGGGAGGGTCCGGGTGGGCTTCCAGCCTCGGGGGCGGCTCCGGCGTGGAGCCGCTGACCGGAGCTGGCTTGGGCACCGGTGGGGCGGACTGCTCTGGCTCCGGAGTGGAGCTGCTGACCGGAGCTGGACTGGGCACCGGTGGAGCAACCGACCGGAGCTGGATCAGGCACCGGTGGAGCGGACTGCTCTGGCTCCAGAGTGGAGCCGCTGACCGGAGCTGGATCAGGCACCGGTGGAGCGGACTGCTCTGGCTCCGGAGTGGAGCCGCTGACCGGTGCCGGACCAGGCACCGGTGGAACGTGCACGGGCCGTGCCGGACTGGCGACGCGCACCACTGGCTTGGTGCGAGGAGCAGGAACAGGCCGGGCCGGACTGGCGACGCGCACCACCGGCTTGGTGCGAGGAGCAGGAACAGGCCGGGCCGGACTGGGAACACGCACCACTGGCTTGGTGCGAGGAGCAGGAACAAGCCGGACCGGACTGGCGACGCGCACCACTGGCTTGTTGCGAGGAGCAGGAACAGGCCGGGCCGGACTGGCGACGCGCACCACTGGCTTGGTGCGGGGAGCAGGTACGGGGCGTACCGGACTGGGAACCGACGCTGGAGGTCTATGACTGTCTCCGTCCTTTACACTCCGCGCTCCGTCCTCCTCCTGTGAGGACTCCTCCTTGAGCCCCCACGAGTGCAGTGGTCGGGGCTCCTCTCTGTCGCTCCCCGACCACCCTTTTAGCCCCCCCCCAACATTTTCTTGGGGCTTTCTCTCCTTCTCCACCCTGATCCCTTTCAGGGCCTCCATCTGCCTTGCCAGATCCTCTCTTATCTCCCGCCAAGTCCATACTATCTGCTCCTCCTGGGCACGCTGCTTGGTCCATTGGTGGTGGGATCTTCTGTCACGTACGTTAAGAGATGGGTCGGACCAAGGTGCAGCGTGAAAGGTGTAAATTTTTATTTAACTAATAAACACACGATACAGTAACCAAAATAACAAACTTAACCGTGACGGTCCAAAGGGCTAACACACAAGCCTACACAGGGAAAACAACAATATCCCACAACACAGGCAGGAAAACTGGCTGCCTAAGTATGATCCCCAATCAGAGACAACGAGCGACAGCTGCCTCTGATTGGGAACCACACCCGGCCAAACATAGAAATACAAACCTAGAATATTCACACCCTGACCAAACTAGCTAGAGTTCTATAGGCCAGGGCGTGACAGATGGCCACTCCAATACCTTGACTTCGTTATCCTTAAGCCATTTTGCCACAACTTTGGAAATATGCTTGGGGTCATTGTCCATTTGGAAAACCCATTTGCGACCAAGCTTTAACTTCCTGACTGATGTCTTGAGATGTTGCGTCAGTATATCCACATAATTTTCCTTCCTCATGATGCCATCTATTTTGTGAAGTGCACCAGTCCCTCCAGCAGCAAAGCACCCCCACAGTAAACATAACGATGGTCATTATGGCCAAACAGTTCTATTTTTGTTTCATCAGACCAGAGGACATTTTTCCAAAAAGTAAGGTCTTTGTCCCTATGTGCAGTTTCAAACTGTAGTCTGGCTTTTTTATGGCGGTTTTGGAGCAGTGGCTTCTTCCTTGCTGAGCGGCCTTTCAGGTTATGTCGATATAGGACTCGTTTTACTGTGGATATAGATACTTTTGTACCTGTTTCTTCCAGAATCTTCACAAGGTCCTTTGCTGTTGTTCTGGGATTGATTTGCACTTTTCGCAACAAAGTACGTTCATCTCTAGGAGACAGAACGCGTCTCCTTCCTGAACGGTATGACGGCTGAATGGTCCCATGGTGTTTATACTTGCGTACTATTGTTTGTACAGATGAACGTGGTACCTTCAGGCGTTTGGAAATTGCTCCCAAGGATGAACCAGACTTGTGGAGGTCTACAATTTTTTTTCCTGATTTCTTTTGATTTTCCCATGATGTCAAGCAAAGAGGCACTGAGTTTGAAGGTAGGCCTTGAAATACATCCACAGGTACACCTCCAATTGACTCAAATGATGTCAATTAGCCTATCAGATGCTTCTAAAGCCATTGCATCATTTTCTGGAATTTTCCAAGCTGTTTAAAGGACAGTCAACTTAGTGTATGTAAACTTCTGACCCACTGGAATTGTGATACAGTGAATTTATAAGTGAAATAATCTGTCTGTAAACAATTGTTGGAAAAATTACTTGTGTCATGCACAAAGTAGATGTCCTAACCGACTTGCCAAAACTATAGTTTGTTAACAAGAAATTTGTGGAGTGGTTGAAAAACGAGTTTGAATGACTCCAACCTAAGTGTATGTAATCTTCCGACTTCAACTGTATCTCTCTCTGTGTCATAACTATATCTAGGATTCAGATAGCTCAGGTGTCATGTTTGCTCCTCTCCGGAGAGTAGGAACTGGAGAGAGGAGAGTCCTGCCCTGGGTCCATTTTGGTGCAGTGTGTCAGTGTTGAATCATTTACAGCAGCAGAGAGGGAGGGTGTGTGTGTCTCACCATTACTGTGTCTGTCTGTCTCTCTTTCTCTCTCTCCCCCCTCCTTCCCTTCTCCTCTCCTCTCCCTCTCCTCCCCCCCTTGCCTCACTCCTCCTTCTCACCTCCTCCTCCTCCCTCCCCTTCCCTCCTCCCCCTCTCCCCTCCTACTCTCTCTCCTCCTTCTAACCCAGGGGGTGGGGGTAAGACCCAGATGATGGGGGAGATCAAGGTGGCCCTGAAGAAGGAGGTGAAACAAGAGGGAGACCAGCTGGTCCTGGAGGTCCTACAGTGTAGAAACATCACTTACAAGTTCAAGAGCCCAGACCACCTACCAGGTAACTGTGTGTGTGTGTGTGTGTGTGTGTGTGTGTGTGTGTGTGTGTGTGTGGACATGTTTAACTATTCTTGTGGGGACCAGAAGTCCCCACAAGAATAGTAAACAAACATAAATTGGACCATCTGGGGACATTTTGTCAGTTTAGGGGGTTTAGGGTTAAGGTTAGAATTAGTGTTAGTGTTAGGCTTAGAATTACGTTAAGGGATAGGTTTAGGGTTAGGGATAAGGTTACGTTTTTGGGTTAGGGTTAGGGTAAGAGTACGGGTTAGGGTTAGGGGTTAAGGAAAATGGGATTTTGAATGGGACTGAATTGTGTGTCCCTACAAGGTTAGCATTAGAAGGCTGTGTGTGTGAGCGAGCATGCGCCTGTGCATGTCTGTCTGTCTGCCTCACTGACTGTCTGACCGTCTGACTGTGTGTCTGTCTGTAGATCTCTATGTGAAGCTGTACGTGGTGAACGTGGCGACTCAGAAGAGGATCATCAAGAAGAAGACCAGAGTGTGTCGTCACGACAGAGAACCCTCCTTCAACGAGACCTTTAGGTTCAGCCTCAACCCCACCGGACACTCCCTGCAGGTAACAAACACATGTCTAATAGACCCTGTGTTTATTTTACTCTGGTTGCCTGCTTCATTCAGACTGTTAATTGTTCTAACAGGCTCCTGTGTGTGTGTGTGTGTGTGTGTGTGTGTCAAGTCCTCCTCTTGTTCACCATCCAAAGGACACAGGGACAACTCAAATTTCCGACTCAATCTTTTTTATTTTTAGTTTGCTTTCAGTTGATTGGTCTGTCCAGTAAATTAGCCAGTAAATTAGGTTGTAAACCTTTAAAGACAGAACAAAAAGTTACCATTTTAATTAAACATTTTAATGAACTTAAATTAGTTTAAACATTTAAATAAACATTCTAAATAACTTTTTGGTCAGCCAACATCTCCAACAGCAACATTTCGCTCTTTGGTGTGCCATTTGTTCCTTATGAACAGATTAGGTCCAGCCAATTGGCTCCACTTCTTCCAGAAATGGCTTAACTCTGCTTGAATATGTTTAAGTATTTTGTAAGGGTAGCCATCAAACTGGAAATCTCCAGGGTCTCCCTTTGGATTGGTACGTCCTAAAAGCAGAGAATTCGGGGTGATGTACTCTACACAGTCTTCTCTGCTTTGAGTTCTTGCATCGATGGGTCTCTCATTAGCAAGGTTGGCTGCCATGAAGAGAAAAGTTTGGAATTCTCCCCACGTGAAAACACCATCTCCACCAAGGTTGCTCAACGCCCACTTCACTACTTTGACAGCTGCCTCTGCGGCACCATTCCTATGGGGAGAGTCTGCAGGGTGGATCTTCCATGACCATTCTGTACCATGCTTGGCAGCTGTGTCTTCAAGTTCAGACTTGTTTAGTTGGTTAAGGAATTTTTTAAGTGCGGGTTTGGCTCCCACAAAGTTAGTGCCAGGGTCTGACCAGAGTTTCCTGGGGTGTCCTCTCAGTGAAGTGAACCTTTGATAGGCTAGCAGGAATCCTTCAGATGACATGTAACTCACCACTTCAGTATGTATGGCTCGGGAAGCCATGCAGCAGAAGACTATTCCCCATACTTTGAGTCTAGTTCTCTTCTTGACCTCATCTTTCACTTCATAAGGGCTGAACAGGTCCATGGTGGTGAATTCAAAAGGTGCAGCTGGGCCTGTTCGCTCTAGAGGCAGGTCAGCCATGATTTGTTGACACTGTTTTGCCTTGTTTTTCCTGCAGACCACACAGCTGTCAACCATTTTCTTGGCAAGTCTACGGCCTTTTATTACCCAGGCTTTCTTCCTCATCCGGAGAAGGGTTCCCGCCACTCCCTCGTGGTTTGCTTTGTGGGATTCTTGTGCCAGCAGTGTAGACACCCATGCTTTAAAGGGTAAAACTGGCACTGCTGTCTTATCTTCGTTGAATGTCTGAATTCTGCCTCCACAAACTAGCAGCCCAGAGTTCACATCTTTGTACACTGTCAGTCTGCTTAGAGTTGTGTCTGAAAAATCTGTACCTTCTTGAGCTGCGAGGAAAAGGTCTTTGAGTGCATCTTCATGTTCTTTGACAATCAGCACAGCTTGCTTGGGTGATCTTACCTCCCTCTTTGCCTGTTTAGGGGCCCGGCCCTTCCTCTTCAGCCACTGCTTGGCTGCTAGACAAACCCAGGCAACGACTCTCACCAGTTTGGACAGGCTACTGAATCTTCTTACTTCCACAAGATCTTTAACCCAGCCAGTGGGCTTCCTTCTAAGAAGAGTTGGGTTTACCACAGGTATTCCCTCTTGAGTTTCACTCTTTGGACTTTCCTGAGTGCCTTGTAGGTCTTCTTTCTGCTGACTACTTCTTGCTTGAGCTCTTGTTAATGCACCTGAGAATGCCTTCCTCTGGAGCTTGTTTACACTCTCCCTGGCATGAGCTGCAACCTCTCCAGCTGATTTTATAGGCCACTCCTCCACTGGCCACTTTAGGAACTCTGGTCCATTTTGCCATGTGGAATTCTCCTTCAAATCTTGTTATGATGTCAGCTATGTTTAGATCCCCACGGATCCACCACCAGTCTTGCACTTGTCCAGCCTTCTGGATTTCACCCACTCTATTTGCAAAGAAGGTTTTGTACCCATAACTGACTCTTTGAATGGCTCCCAAGACCGTTTGACTGTCAAGTAGATGGAACCATCTCTCGATCTTCATTCGAGCATGCTTTTCCACATACTTCCTGATCCTGGCTGCGAAGACAGCACCACAGATCTCAGCTCTTACAGCTTCTCCCTTCTGATCCAGGGGTGTCAGCTTGGCTTTTGATTCAACGAATCGAACTTTAGTGCCTTGACTTGTCTCCCATCTTAAGTACATCACAGCTCCATAGGTCTTGTCACTTCCATCAGAGAATGTGATGCCCCAAGGTTTCCCTTCCCAGCCAGCTGGTGTGAGGCTCCTGTGGAATTTCACCTCTCCAAGCTGCACATATTCTTCAAAAAGCTGGATGGCTTCTTCTCTGAGGCTTTCTGAGAGAGGTTGGTCCCAGGTTTCTTGGGTTAGTTTCCCACCCCCTCCCTCTTGGAATGCTTTTCGAACAAGAATTGCTCCCTTCTGTTTGGCAGGTGTAACTAAGCCAATTGGGTCGTACAGTCCAGCCACTTGGCTTAAGAGAGGCCTCCTAGTCAGTGGGTTAGGTGTCTCAGTTTTCACCTCCTCCTTGAGAAGATTTTTTCCAACTCTCATCTTCTTTTTCCTTTTGGAAAAGTTAACTGAGGTTAACATGTAGAGCTTGTCTTCATCCATTTGGTAGCCGATACCCAAGGCTTTGTTGTCTTCGTCCCTCATTTAATTTGGAAGAATTAAGGTTTTACTTTGTGTCTTTGTTCGAACCTCCATCTCCATTCCTTGCCTCCCACTTTGCCCTGACCGGACCCATGGTTTGAGGAAGAACCCTCCAGCTTTCAAGATCTCTTCGACATTTGCTGTGATTTTGTCAAGTTTATTCAGGTCATTTTGGGAGGTTAAGAGGTCATCCACATAACTGTCCTCTTCAATGACTCTGCGCTCATCCTCCAAGTGAAGAAATTTGGGCAGGCGTGCTGTTTCCCTCATAGCCAACTGAGCAATGCAACCAGCAGGTCTGTCCCCAATGTTGACTCTGGTTATTGCATATTCACTTATCTCTTCATCTGGGCTGTCCCTCCAGAGGAACCTGTGAAGATGCATCTCACGCTCCTCCAGCCATACAGAGTTGTACATCTTTTTGATGTCTTCTAGAGATGCATACGTCCCTTCTCTGAACCTCAGCAAGACAGCTCTTATAGGGTTGAGAACGTCTGGTCCCTTCAGAAGAAGATCATTCATACCCACGCCTTTGTATTTCTGGCTACTATTCCATACAATACGAACCAGTGTGTGTGTGTGTGTGTGTGTGTGTGTGTGTGTGTGTGTGTGTGTGTGTGTAATACGTGTAATACTTGTACTTTTCACACACTGTCAGGAGAATTTTGTTATCTCAATGGTTGAAGTCAACTACTTCTTAAATCTTTGAATAATTCCCAGAGGTGTAAATCTCTATTTTAAATACATTAAACAAAGACCCCTTATTGCAATGGTCAGTAGGTTTATTCATTGAGAGCGCTCTGAAAATCATACAATGCACGTTTTTTATACCTCTACTACGCCCCTAAGTGGGCCAATGAGAAAGCTCCTAGCCCATATTTAGGCAATTGTCACATTTCTCTGTAAGCTTGCACAGCAACCCAGTTGTCTCTTCCTGTACCTTAACATATACTCCGTTGCTGGGCAGATATGGATCTTATACAGGCACATACGGTGGGGACATGCTTCTCAGTGTCTAGTTTCACATCCTGTTTTCTGTTATCTTTCCGCTTGCATAGATCTAAAGATAAGCCAAAGCCCTTGTTTTACTTCTAACTAAGTTTAACACATTAGTCTTAATACATTTCACAAAGTGGAGTGTAATAATTAGTCATTACCAATTCTTCTATCACACACACGCACTTACATTTTTGTTTTACTATCCCAGAGGGGACCAAACAATTGATTCCCATTCAAAATCTTAAAACCTAACTCCTAAACCTAACCCCTAACCCTAATTCTAACCCTAATCCTAATTGTAACACTAAACCTAACCCCTAAACCTAAAATAGCCTTTTTCCTAATTTGTCTGAATTTTCCTTGTTTTACTATCCTTGTGAGGACTTCTGGTCCCCACAAGGATAGTAAAACCAAACACACACACACGCTGGATACCCACTACAAGTATGTCCTGGACACCATATGTGAATTGATTGCCCCCCATTTATCCTCAGAGTTCGTACTGCTTGGTGACCTAAATTGGGATATGCTTAATACCCCGGCCATCCTACAATCCAAACTAGATGCCCTCAATCTCACGCAAATTATCAACGAACCTACCAGGTACAACCCTAAATCCGTAACCATGGGTACCCTCATAGATATCATCCTGACTAACTTACCCTCTAAATACACCTCCGCTGTCTTCAACCAGGATCTCAGCGATCACTGCCTTATTGCCTGCGTCCGTAACGTGTCCGCGGTCAAACGACCACCCCTCATCACTGTCAAACGCTCCCTAAAACACTTTAGCGAGCAGGCCTTCCTAATTGACCTGGCCCAGGTATCCTGGATGGATATAGATCTCATTCCGTCAGTAGAGGATGCCTGGTTGTTCTTTAAAAGTAATTTCCTCTCAATCTTAAATAAACATGCCCCATTCAAAAAATACAGAACTAAGAACAGATATAGCCCCTGGTTCTCCTCAGACTTGACTGCCCTTGACCAGCACAAAAACATCCTGTGGCGTACTGCATTAGCATCAAATAGCCCCCGCGATATGCAACTTTTCAGGGAAGTTAGGAACCAATATACACAAGCAGTCAGGAAAGCAAAGGCTAACTTTTTCAAACAGAAATTTGCATCCTGTAGCACTAACTCCAAAAAGTTTTGGGACACTGTAAAGTCCATGGAGAATAAGAGCACTTCCTCCCAGCTGCCCACTGCACTGAGGCTAGGAAACACTATCATCACCGATAAATCTACAATAATCGAGAATTTCAACAAGCATTTTGCTACGGCTGGCCATGCTTTCCACCTGGCTACCACTACCCCGGCCACCAACTCTGCACCCTCCGCTGCAACTTGCCCATGCCCCCCCCCCCGCTTCTCCTTCACACAAATTCAGACAGCTGATGTTCTGAAAGAGCTGCAAAATCTGGACCCCTACAAATCAGCTGGGCTAGACAATCTGGACCCTTTCTTTCTAAAACTAGCCGCCAAAATTGTCGCAACCCCTATTACTAGTCTGTTCAAACTCTCTTTCGTAACGTCTGAGATCCCCAGAGATTGGAAAGCTGCCGCGGTCATCCCCCTCTTCAAAGGGGGTGACACTCTAGATCCAAACTGTTACAGACCTATATCCATCCTGCCCTGCCTTTCGAAAGTATTTGAAAGCCAAGTTAACAAACAGATCACCGACCATTTCAAATCCCACCGTACCTTCTCCGCTATGCAATCCGGTTTCCGAGCTGGTCATGGGTGCACTTCAGCCACGCTCAAGGTCCTAAACGATATTATAACCGCGATAGATAATAGACAGTACTGTGCAGCCGTCTTCATCGACCTGGCCAAGGCTTTCGACTCTGTCAACCACCGCATTCTTATTGGCAGACTAAATAGCCTTGGTTTCTCAAATGACTGCCTCACCTGGTTCACCAACTACTTCTCAGATAGAGTTCAGTGTGTCAAATCGGAGGGCCTGTTGTCTGGACCTATGGCAGTCTCTATGGGGGTGCCACAGGGTTCAATTCTTGGGCCGACTCTTTTCTCCGTGTATATCAATGATGTCGCTCTTGCTGCTGGTGACTCTCAGATCCACCTCTACGCAGACGACACCATTTTGTATACATCTGGCCCTTCATTGGACACTGTGTTAACAAACCTCCAAACGAGCTTCAATGCCATACAACACTCCTTCAGTAGCCTCCAACTGCTCTTAAACACTAGTAAAACTAAATCCATGCTCTTCAATCGAACGCTGCTGGCACCCGCCCACCCGACTAGAATCACCACTCTCGACGGGTCTGACCTAGAGTATGTGGACAACTACAAATACCTAGGTGTCTGGTTAGACTGTAAACTCTCCTTCTAGACTCACATTAAGAATCTCCAATCCAAAGTTAAATCTAGAATCGGCTTCCTATTTCGCAACAAAGCCTCCTTCACTCATGCTGCCAAACATGCCCTCGTAAAACGGACTATCCTACCGATCCTTGACTTCGGCGATGTCATTTACAAAATAGCCTCCAACACTCTACTCAGCAAATTGGATGTAGTCTATCACAGTGCCATCCGTTTTGTCTCCAAAGCCCCATACACTACCCACCACTGTGACCTGTACGCTCTTGTTGGCTGGTCCTCACTACATGTTCGTCGTCAAACCCACTGGCTCCAGGCCATCTATAAATCACTGCTAGGCAAATCCCCACCTTATCTTAGCTCATTGGTCACCATAGCAGCACCCACCCGTAGTCTGCGCTCCAGCAGGTATATCTCACTGGTCATTCCCAAAGCCAACACCTCCTTTGGCCGCCATTCCTTCCAGTTCTCTGCTGCCAATGACTGGAACGAATTGCAAAAGTCTCTGAAGCTGGAGACTCTTATCTCCCTCACTAACTTTAAGCATCAGTTGTCAGAGCACCTTACCGATCACTGCACCTGTACACAGCCCATCTGAAATTAGCCCACCCAACTACCTCATCCCTATATTGTTATTTATTTTGCTCTTTTGCACCCCAGTATCTCTATTTGCACATAATCTCTTGCACATCTAGCATTCCAGTGTTAATACTAATTGTAATTATTTTGCACTATAGCCTATTTATTGCCTTACCTCCATAACTTGCTACATTTGCACACGCTGTATATATATTTTCTGTTGTATTTTTGTTGACTTTATGTTTTTTTACCCCATATGTAACTCTGTGTTGTTGTTTTTATCGCACTACTATGCTTTATCTTGGCCAGGTCGCAGTTGTAAATGAGAACTTGTTCTCAACTGGCTTACCTGGTTAAATAAAGGTGAAATAAAAAAATATAAAAATAAATGTGTGTGTTCTCTTCTGTCCCTAGTTGTTCCTGGTGTCTAACGGGGGTAAGTTTATGAAGAAGACCCTGATAGGAGAGGCCTACATCTGGCTGGACAAGGTGGACATGAGGAAGAGGGTGGTCAGCTGGCACAAGCTGCTGGTCAATTCCACACACAACCAGTCCTAAGAGTTCAACTTGAGGGCACAGAGAGGTCAACCAGAGGTCAGTGAAGGTCAATGAATAGTCTTGGTCAATGGTCAATGCTTGTTCTTAGTCAAGAAGAGGAGGAGGAAAAAGAGGAAAAGGGATGTGAGTTGCGTTACAGAGTGCCCTGCATCTCCTTTGTGTTATTTTATATGGAAAGAAGAGATCAAGGAAGGAGAGGAATGAATGAAGGAATGAAGGAAGGAAGGAAGGAAGGAAGGAAGGAAGGAAGGAAGGAAGGAAGGAAGGAAGGAAGGAAGGAAGGAAGGAAGGAAGGAAGGAAGGAAGGAAGGAAGGAAGGAAGGAAGGAAGGAAGGAAGGAAGGAAGGAAGGAAGGAAGGAAGGAGGCCTATTCCCTCACACTGCCATACATGGAATGTACCCTGATTCTTTATTGGATAGTAACAGCCAGAGACTCTACCCTGATTTCTGATTGGACCAAAGATTCAGAGACTGTACCCGGATTGGATAGAGACTGCCAGCACACACACACACACACACAGAGGAATGAAGAAGTCCCCTTATCTGCTGTCAGAGGACACACACATCTCACCATCTCCCAGCTCACTGCTGGACATGTCGGATGCAAAACCTGACGTCAATCAGGACTGTGCAGCAATACCACAGAGTAGTTACCATGCCAGAACTACTCCTTTCTGTTCTGTCTGGATCTGATGCTGTTGTCTATGGTTTATCATAGCCTCCTCATTAAGATCTTTGTGATTGATCTGTCAATCTGTCAATCAGTCAGTCAGTGGGGTGCAAATTAATGTATTTGTTTGTTTTTTGTCCTGGGCTGCTTGACAAAGTATATAATGTTTGTTGTATGATACTATTTGTGTAATGTAAAAAAAAAAGAAGGTTTTATGTACATTGTAAATCTGTGGTTGATATTGCAGTAACTGAAGCTGACCATTATCGGAACACTTCAGTCCAGTAGGTGGCGGTAATACACCATTACAGTTTGTTGTCAACTGCCATGAAACTCCAACTAGACCTTACCTGGACAAATGTTAATGTACATTCAGATGTAGATAGATATATGTCCGATTATTAATCATATCAAAGACACAGTGTACAGAGAAATGTTATTTATGAACATACAGAGTTTATAATAATAACACATACAGATATTACAGATGATGCGAGGGGTCTCCTCATGTACAGTTTATTCTAAAGACTAAATGTACTCTGTACAGAAGAGGATGGAAGGAGCACAGACAATCCAATCACTTTAGCTCTGGTGTTATGCAGTTATACTGGGTGTTATGCAGTGGAAAATGTAGTTCAAATGGTGAATGTGGAACTCGTTTTACAACTGAGACATTAGAGAGGAGAACTACTACATGGATATCCCTCCTCTTACAGGCAGTGAGAAGAGAACAGATAGAAAGGGGATGTCAGGTCCCTTCCCCTTCAAACTCATGCCTGTCTGATATGTTGTGTCGTGACAGAGTTTGAACCAACAGCCACCATTGTATTGTATAGACAAAGGCAAAGACATCTCCTGAACAGCATCTACCCTCCCCTATTATGTCCTGAATGTTACTCACTGAGGAAGATCATATGATTTTACTGGACCCTTCTGACTTGATATTTTTGTGTTGTCTTTCACACACGTGACTGGAGGCTTAAACAATAGTTTTGGTTTGAGAGAGAAACCTGGATTGCTGGCCACTTTGCGCAACCTGCAGTCGGACAGAGGGATGTGTAGCGTCTCTCTGGTGAAGTGATCTGCTCCCCTGTCTGGGCTGCTCACCTGTTCTATGTCAAAGCAACTGATAAACACACCTGTCATCTCGGTGTGTGCCATCACAGTCTGGTTCTGTATGCTGTGTGTGTGTTAATGTTGTCACACATGGTCTATGTTTCCTCTCAAAGATTAGCGTAAAAAAAGTGTGAACTGTTCTTTTAAAAAGCAATGTGTTGTTTGTTTAACAGAACACCCAACATCATGCTGTACACAGTACACTGTAAATTGTATACTGTGCTGTCGGTGTCAGTGTAAGTGGAGGTAATGCAACAACACAGTGAACCAGCCTGTGTCACTGCCTCTGCTCAATGCTCCAAGTCATTACCTATGGCCCAGTCATCACATAAGGCCAGGACATGCTGATACACACTTATATACAGTATAGGCCTATGTTACTGTCAGTCATCACTATAGTAGCCTGGTTGTCGTCTCTGTTCAGCTATTACATTCTACTCCTTGTACTCCGTGTCTTTGGCAAATGACAGGAGTGGCAAGGAGTGGAATATTAGCTAAAAAGACTGGTACCCAGACTATTAATATGGTGCATCATAGTGAACAACATCATCAGGTGACCCAACAGACCTAGTACCCTCAACCCAAATGCCAGTGTCTAGGCATATCACTGAGGAACTAGGGGTGACAGATGCAATTTCCTAATACATAAAGTCCATATCAGAGGCTCGAAATGCAGACACTGAGTCAAGATGTCAGAATGTTCATAAGACAAAAAATAAACATGATTTTAAAGAAAGGTAAAAAGGTTTTAAAGAAAATATATTGTCGTGCCAACCTTATTTTGTATGCAAACCCATTGGTTCTGTTGAAGTAATTCTATGCAAAATATACTTTTTGTTTGAATGCATTTTCTTAACATGTAATATCAGTGAACATTGCATCTGAAAATATGTATTTTGATTTATATATTATTAAAGAAAAATAGAAAAATATATAGATCGTTTTTTTTACTACCTAACAGCTGTTATCATATACATCAAGCTTGTGCACTTTAGTATTACATTGTTGATTGATTTCCTTGTTCCGTGTTATGTGTCATGACATGCAAGTTGAAGTGGCTGTTCCAGTCAGTGTCTTTATGTTGAGATGATTTTGAGTCTGTGCTGTATGAAGGAGTTCCTACAACACTGTTTTGGATTTACATGGCAAAAGAAAAACTCTAAAAACTAAATCTACAATCACAGACAATTTAAGGTACATATTGCTTCACATCTGAGGAGACACCATCTAACCGTATGGTTGATATAACCACCAACACATGTATAGTGCCTTGCAGAAGTATTCACCCCCCTTGGCGTTTTTCCTATTTTGTTGCACTACAACCTGTAATTTAAATTGATTTTTATTTGGATTTCATGTAATGGTCATACACAAAATAGTCCAAATTGGTGAAGTGAAATGAAAAAAATAACTTGTTTCAGAAAATTATACAAAATAAATAACGGAAAAGTGGTGTGTGCGTATGTATTCACCCCCTTTGCTATGAAGCCCCTAAATAAGATCTGGTGCAACCAATTACCTTCAGAAGTCACATACTTCGTTAAGTAAAGTCCGCCTGTGTGCAATCTAAGTGTCACAAGATCTCAGTATATATATACAGTCATGGTCAAAGGTTTTGAGAATGACACAAATATTAATTTTCACAAAGTCTGCTGCCTCAGTTTTTATGATGGCAATTTTAATATACTCCAGAATGTTATGAAGAGTGATCAGATGAATTGCAATTAATTGCAAAGTCCCTCTTTGCCATGAAAATGAACTTAACATTTCCACTGCATTTCAGCCCTGCCACAAAAGGACCAGCTGACATCATGTCAGTGATTATCTCGTTAACACAGGTGAGAGTGTTGACGAGGACAAGGCTGGAGATCACTCTGTCATGCTGATTGAGTTAGAATAACAGACTGGAAGCTTTAAAAGGAGGGTGGTGTTTGAAATCATTGTTCTTCCTCTGTTAACCATGGTTATCTGCAAGGAAACATGTGCCGTCATTATTGCTTTGCACAAAAAGGGCTTCACAGGCAAGGATTTTGCTCTAGTAAGTTTGCACCTAAATCAACCATTTATCGGATCATCAAGAACTTCAAGGAGAGAGGTTCAATTGTACTTTTGGAGGATGGCCTGGTGTCAAGAAGGTGCAGCGAGGAAGCCACTTCTCTCCAGGAAAAACATCAGGGACAGACTGATATTCAGCAAAAGTTACAGGGATTGGACTGCTGAGGACTGGGGTAAAGTAATTTTCTCTGATGAATCCCCTTTTCCGATTGTTTGGGGCATCCGGAAAAAGCTTGTCCGGAGAAGACAAGGTGAGCGCTACCATCAGTCCTGTGTCATGCCAACAGTAAAGCATCCTGAGACCATTCATGTGTGGGGTTGCTTCTCAGCCAAGGGAGTGGGCTCACTCACAATTTTGCCTAAGAACACAGCCATGAATAAAGAATGGTACCAACACATCCTCCAAGAGCAACTTCTCCCAACCATCCAAGAACAGTTTGGTGACGAACAATGCCTTTTCCAGCATGATGGAGCACCTTGCCATAAGGCAAGTGATAACTAAGTGGCTCTGGGAACAAAACATCGACATTTTGGGTCCATGGCCAGGAAACTCCCCAGACCTTAATCCCATTGAGAACTTGTGGTCAATCGTCAAGAGGTGGGTGGACAAACAAAAACCCACAAATTCTCCAAGCATTGATTATGCAAGAATGGGCTGCCATCAGTCAGGATGTGGCCCAGAAGTTAATTGACAGCATGCCAGGGCGGATTGCAGAGGTCTTGAAAAAGAAGGGTCAACACTGCAAATATTGACTCTTTGCATAAACTTAATGTAATTGTCAATAAAAGCCTTTGACACGTATGGAATGTTTGTAATTATACTTCAGTATACCATATTAACATCTGACAAAAATATCTAAAAACACTGAAGCAGCAATCTTTGTGAAGACCAATACTTGTTTCATTCTCAAAACTTTTGACCACGACTGTACACCTGTTCTGAATGGCCCCAGAGTCTGCAACACCACTAAGCAAGGGGCACCACCAAGCAACCGGCACCATGAAGACCAAGGAGCTCTCCAAACAGGTCAGGGACAAAGTTGTGGAGAAGTACAGATCAGGGTTGGGTTATAAAAAAATATCCGAAACTTTGAACATCCCATTTAAATCCATTATTAAAAAATGGAAAGAATATGGCACCACAACAAACCTGCCAAGAGAGGGCCGCACACCAAAATTCACGGACCAGGCAAGGGGGGCATTAATCAGAGAGGAAACAAAGAGACCAAAGATAACCCTGAAGGAGCTGCAAAGCTCCACAGCAGAGATTGGAGTATCTGTCCATAGGACCACTTTAAGCCGTACACTCCACAGAGCTGGGCTTTACGGAAGAGTGTCAAGAAAAAAGCCATTGCTTAAAGACAAAAATAAGCAAACACATTTGGTGTTTGCCATAAGGCATGTGGGAGACTCCCCAAACATATGGAAGAAGGTACTCTGGTCAGATGAGACTAAAATTGAGCTTTTTTGGCCATCAAGGAAAACGCTATGTCTGGCGCAAACCCAACACCTCTCATCACCCCGAGAACACCATCCCCACAGTGAAGCATGAGGGTGGCAGCATCATGCTGTGGGAATGTTTTTCATCTGCAGGGACTGGGAAACTGGTCAGAATTGAAGGAAAGATGGATGGCGCTAAATATAGGGAAATTCTTGAGGGAAACCTGTTTCAGTCTTACAGAGATTTGAGACTGGGACGGAGGTTCACCTTCCAGCAGGACAATGACCCTAAGCATACTGCTAAAGCAACACTCGAGTGGTTTAAGGGGAAACATTTAAATGTCTTGGAATGGCCTAGTCAAAGCCCAGACCTCAATCCAATTGAGAATCTGTGGTATGACATAAAGATTGCTGTACACCAGCAGAACCCATCCAACTTGAAGGAGCTGGAGCAGTTTTGCCTTGAAGAATGGGAAAAAATCCCAGTGGCTAGATGTGCCAAGCTTATAGAGACATACCCTAAGAGACTTGCAGCTGTAATTGCTGCAAAAGGTGGCTCTACAAAGTATTGACTTTGGGGGGGGTGAATAGTTATGCACGCTCAAGTTTATTTTATTTTTTTGGTTATTTCTTGTTTGTTTTGCATCTTCAAAGTGGTAGGAATGTTGTTAATCAAAAGATACAAACCCCCAAAAAATCTATTTTAATTCCAGGTTGTTAGACAACAAAATAGGAAAAATGCCAAGGGAGGTGAATACTTTCGCAAGCCACTGTATGTATAAATCCGTGATGATCAGTCCGAGAAGAATTATGAGGTCATTTTCAAAGCCCAACTCCAGGACTTTCCAACCCTTAATGTTCCCCTCAGATTACACTCAGCTAGATGGTCAATATCCATTGTTCCTCAGTCCATTCCTAGTAACTGTGAAACCAATCAAACGTGTGTATGTCACCTGATACATAATTTATACAGTAGATTGGTTACACTGTTTTCACAGGCCATTTCACATTGAAATGTATCACCAATTTTGTCGGACACAACCCATAGGCAAAACAT
This sequence comes from Coregonus lavaretus, assembly GCF_964263955.1. NCBI lineage: Eukaryota > Metazoa > Chordata > Actinopteri > Salmoniformes > Salmonidae > Coregonus > Coregonus lavaretus. The sequence goes on along the minus strand of NC_139998.1, from coordinate 28,243,526 downwards.
ATACAGTAGACTAGGCGATTGTGTGATTGCATGTTTACTGTATCTGTGAGGGGTGTGAATGTGGCGTACTCATCTGATCTATGTAAATATAAAGTGTTTTTATTTTCTACAGAGATTGATTGTTCGTATTGTCTGAGGTTTGAGCATGTGAGTGTAAAACAAAAATACAAAAAACGTAAATCCTGTCTGTCTATCTGTCTTTCTGTCTCTAGTGGTGTGTGTGAGAAGGTGATTATGTGATCAGACCGTGCATTGTCAACCCATAGGTGTCTGACTGTACAACCAGGTCAAAGATGCCCAGCCAACCAGAGGGGACAAATCTACTTCATTTCAGTTGTCTGAGACTTCCTGTTACCACACTGGATGTTGCATGTTTTGGTGGTCTGTCAATATTTTGCTTCCAGATATGTTCAAAAAGAGGGAGATAATATGTATAGATTTATCGGAAGTTGTATGCCGACTGTATAAAGATTATGCTTGTAAAATGGTCTTGTTTTTCACTCAGTGTAAAAATGGAGAATCTATCGTTCTGGTTTTGTGGTTGTCCACAGGATGTGTTGAGATATTATAATGCAAATTGTGCTGTAAAAAACGGCTGTTTCCCTAAAGTCTAAAGAATAAATATAAAAAGAGATTTATTCCACAACCTAAAAGGAGTTTTGTTTACATCTTTGAGTGTGTTCTGTATTATGCATCTATAGTATTTGTCCTTCTGCTCTCTTACAGCTATTTATAATTATAGCAATACTATAATTCCTGTATGTACACTGTATGTACAGCAGGGGGAAGCAGCCTCTCAGTGATGGCTCGTTATGGACCATAGCACAGACATACCATTTCTGGACACCACATGTTGTACGCTCACATTCACGCAGGCACACACACACACACACACACACACACACACACACACGCACACACACACACACAAACTAAGGCCTGTGCTGTGCTGACCTGAGAGAGCGTATATAGCAAGCATTAGTCTAGCACCTCTGCATCCACAGTCTACTGAGAGAGACTGACGGCTCCATCTCCATCTCTGTCTATTATCTGTCAAGGTCTCCTGCCTTTCAGCACTACCATGTCCTTCCTTTGACTCTCTCTACTTCCCTCCACTTTCCTCCTCTCTCTGTCTAGGCAGATCTCACTGTAGAATATATTACTATGGTACATCTGCTCCCTTGCTCACACATCTGTGTGAAGGAGAGAGAGAGAGAGAGAGAGAGAGAGAGAGAGAGAGAGAGAGAGAGAGAGAGAGAAAGTGTGTGGGTGTGTGTGCTTGTGTGTCTTTGTGAGTGAGAGCAAGAGGGGGGGAAGAGAGAGAGCGGGTGAGAGGATGAGCTAGATGGTGTGCGGTTGCTTAGCAACGATTGGTAACCAAAAAGCCCAAGCATCCCGGCTGTGTTGCCCTGCCCTGCCTCTGGATCGGACTGTCTGACTGGCTCCTCTGTTGTCCAATCAAACATGGCCTCTGAGAGCCACATCAGGGGAGCTAGAACACTGTCTGGCTGTCACCTGATACATAATTTATACAGTAGATTGGTTACACTGTTTTCACAGGCCATTTCACATTGAAATGTATCACCAATTTTGTCGGACACAACCCATAGGCAAAACATATACAGTAGACTAGGCGATTGTGTGATTGCATGTTTACTGTAACCCCAGGTCCCTGCTGTACATATAATAATACTTGTCTTGTTAGCATACGAACCAAAGGCTATGTAGGGCCTAGCTTTTGGCACAACATCCTTGGCCCGGTAGCATTTATGTAACTCATAGCGCTTATAAAGGTATTGCATCTTGTAAAACCCTTTAGATGGATCACATTGTAAAGGCTTGAATTTGATACTTTAAATCAGGGTTATTCAACCAGGGGTCCACGGACCCCTATGGGTCCGAGATGGTACTGCATATATATACTGCATATATATACACTGAGTTTCCATGACAGACTGGTGAATCCAGGTGAAAGCTATGATCTGTGATTGATGTCTTGTTAAATCCACTTCAATCAGTGTAGATGAAAGGGAGGAGACAGTTTGAAGAAGGATTTTTAACCCTTGAGACAATTGAGACATGGATTATGTATGTGTGCCATTCAGAGGGTGAACGAGGTATAGTCATAGCCGCGGGAAGGAGGGGTGCTGAGGGTGCTGCAGCACCCCCTGAAAAGTAAGAATAAACAAAAATATTAATACAAAAAGTATTTAAAAAAATATATATATATATTAAATCACAAAAGTAGTGCACTGGGCCTTTAATAGTCCTGTATTAGTGGACCGATATAGCCATCTGCAGCGCCAGCACGGGCAAAAAGATTTGTCCAGCCCCCCACTCACCCTCCCCATCGACAAAACATTGCAGCACCCCCACCCCTAAACTACTTCCCGCGGCTATGGGTATGGTAGTAGATGCCAGGCACATCAGTTTGAGTGTGTCAAGAACTGCAACGCTGCTGGGTTTTTTAAGCTCAACAGTTTCCCGTTTGTATCAAGAATGGTCCACCACTAAAAGGACATCCAGCCAACTTGACACAACTGTGGGAAGCATTGGAGTCAACATAGGCCAGCATCCCTGTGGAACGCTTTCGACACCTTGTAGAGCCCATGCCTCGACGAATTGAGGCTGTTCTTAGGGCAAAAGGGGGTGCAACTCAATATTAGGAAGGTGTTCCTGATGATTTGTACACTCAGTGCATATATATTTGATCGTTTTTCTGAATATCGCTAGCAAAAACAGAATAAACATATTTTTAATTACATACAGTACAGTAGAAAATAGGATAATATATTATTTCTAATGATGTCAAATTATTTCTCAACTCCTAATATTGAGCAAATTACACTTAATGAAGCCAATTACACTCACTGGAGTATCTCACATAGTCTTGGAAAAAGCACCCGCGAATAGGCTACCAGTTCGGCAAGCTTTCTTGACTTGCACATAGATTTTTGCCAACAAATGGCTAACCTTTGTTTAAAGCTCCAATGCAGCTGTTTTTTTCTCAATATCAAATCATTTCTGGGTAACAATTAAGTACCTTGCTGTGATTGTTTAAATTAAAATGTTAAAAAAGAAACAAAAATTGTTTCTTAGCAAAGATACATTTGTCATGTAAAACTTTTGCTAGAACTTTTGCTATTTGAAGAATCTCAAATATAAAATATATTTTGAGTTGTTTAACACTTTTTTGGTTACTACATGATTCCATATGTGTTATTTCATAGTTTTGATGTCTTCACTATTATTGTACAATGTAGAAAATAGTAAAAATAAAGAAAAAGGTGTTCTAAAACTTTTGACCGGTAGTGTATATATATATATATTTAAAAAAATACAACTATAGTTATTTGTTTAGATAGAGTCAAGGATATGTTTTGTATAATTCAATAGTTTGACCTATTTTTGTTTCCCTTACAATAAAAACATTACTGTGTAATCCATTTGATCAACTTTAATTGTAGATTCGATTAGTAATAGTTATAGTAATTAATAAAGTCCAGTTACAGCTTCTTTTGACAAAGTAGAAATTAAAAAGATAATAATATAACCAGCCAGGTCACAGGTGAAATTATTTGCTGTATTCCTAAACAAAAGCACCAGTGCATGAACAATTGTAAAGATGAATTGCATAAATAAACATTTGTGGAAATATATTAATGACAAGATATAAAAACAGTCATTTGTTGATTGTATCAGACATTGTATTGTGCCCTTATATGTCCCCTTATAACCGTGCCTTTATGCATGAATCAATCTCGTCTTCTCGTTAAGCTTCGGATCCACAGTCAGCACACAGCTTTGGGGATTTGTGTGAGCAAGCCCCACAAACAAATCATTTGCACTGCACACAGTTTTCACCGGCCTTGTTTCGTGTGCACCTGCCGCAGGTGTCGCATAATCTCTCTAAAGCGGTTGCGTGGCATGGTCTCTCGGAATACCCACCCCATACCTGTCAGACCAAAATGACTCCACAACCATGCTCTTTTTGTTGTTTTTGATCGTTGTCACGATCGTCGAACAGAGATGAGGACCAAGGCGCAGCGTTGCAGGCAAACATACTCTTTATTAGAGACACGATCAAAAACAACAAAACGAAAACGTGACAGTTCACGGTCTAACACAACCGACTAGAAACAAAATCCCACAAACACGAATGAAAAACAGACTGTATAAATATGGCTCCCAATCAGAGACAGCCAGCAACACCTGACACTCGTTGCCTCTGATTGGGAGCCACTCTGGCCAACATAGAAATAGCACCCATAGAAACAAAACACATTATCTACACACCCTGGCTCAACATAACAGTGTCCCCAGAGCCAGGGCGTGACACATGTCCAACGTGCTGTTTCATTTTCTTTGCGCATGAGCAACAGTACAATTTCTGATGTGCCGCAACATCTGCATGTCATATAGACTTTTTTCTACACAAACCGTGCCATCCTTCCCAGACTCCTGTCTCACCGTGGCAGTTGGGATTACCGTCTCAGTTGGCTCTGTTCTGGTTTTTCTGCGGTGAGGCTCGGAGGCGGAGGCTTGAAGTCAACATCAGAATCAGATGAAGACTCTTCATCAGCAACGTCGATTTCAAGCTCAATATCTGATCCTCCATCCGATTCCAACTCATCTAAATTCTGCAGCATTTGCAATGCTGCCAGTGCATCCATTCGTTTTGTTCGGCTTGCCATTGTGAACTACACACATTGTATGTTGTACTCATTGTCTGATTTGACTCTCTGAGGAGAGAAATTATATACAATTTCTAGCCTTTCATAATAAAATAATTACACCGCCCACAACGTCCAAAATGTTTCATCATCATTACACTATTGTTCTAAATTCAATCATCCTCTTCACCCTCATCATTCAGATCAATCAAATTAAATCACCCTCTTCATCCTCCTCATCAGCACCATTAACAATTTATATCTGGTTTCTATCGCTCATATAATCCATTATAGCATACTTTATGTTACTAGTTTTTGCTTAGTAGCCAGAGCAATGCTGCCGCATGAGTGGTCATGTGGACAGCACGGATATTCTTGGAAAAAGTGACATTTGGAAATAGAGCTGCACCTCTTACATTTTGAGAGTTATTTGACAAAGGTAAGTTTTATTTTTTTATTTCACCTTTATTTACCTCTGTAGCTCAATTGGTAGAGCATGGCGCTTGTAACGCCAGGGTAGTGGGTTTGATCCCCGGGACCACCCATACGTAAAAATGTGTGCATACACAACTGTAAGTCGCTTTGGATAATATATTAATTATTATATTATATATATAATATAATAATTATTATTATAAGATAATATATATATTATTTAACCAGGTAAGCCAGTTGAGAACAAGTTCTCATTTACAACTCCGACCTGGCCAAGATAAAGCAAAGCAGTGCGATAAAAACAACAACACAGAGTTACATATGGGGTAAACAAAACATAAAGTCAAAAATACAACAGAAAATATATATACAGTGTGTGCGAATGTAGTAAGTTAATAAATAAATAGGCCATAGTGCAAAAATAGTTACAATTTTGTAATTAACACTGGAATGATAGATGTGCAAAAGATGATGTGCAAATAGAGATACTGGGATGCAAATTAGCAAAATAAATAACAATATGGGGATGAGGTAGTTGGGTGGGCTAATTTCAGAATGGCTGTGTACAGGTGCAGTGATCGGTAAGCTGCTCTGACAACTGACCTTAAAGTTAGTGAGGGAGATAAGAGTCTCCAGCTTCAGAGATTTTTGCAATTCGTTCCAGTTATTGGCAGCAGAGAACTGGAAGGAGTTGGAGGTGTTGGCTTTGGGGATGACCAGTGAGATATACCTGCTGGAGCGCAGACTAAGGGTGGGTGTTGCTATGGTGACCAGTGAGCTAAGATAAGACGAGGATTTGCCTAGCAGTGATTTATAGATGACCTGGAGCCAGTGGGTTTGGCGATGAATATGTAGTGAGGGCCTAGCCAACAAGAGCGTACAGGTCACAATGGTGGGTAGTATATGGGGCTTTGGTGACAAAACGGATGGCACTGTGATAGACTACATCCAATTTGCTGAGTAGAGCGTTGGAGGCTATTTTGTAAATGACATCGCCGAAGTCAAGGATCGGTAGGATAGTCAGTTTTACGAGGGCATGTTTGGCAGCATGAGTGAAGGAGGCTTTGTTGCAAAATAGGAAGCCAATTCTAGATCTAACTTTTGATTGAAGATGCTTAATGTGAGTTTGGAAGGAGAGTTTACAGTCTAACCAGACACCTAGGTATTTGTAGTTGTCCACATACTCTAGGTCAGACCCGCCGAGAGTAGTGATTCTAGTCGGGTGGGCGGGTGCAAGCAGCGTTCAGTTGAAGAGCATGCATTTAGTTTTATTAGTGTTTAAGAGCAGTTGGAGGCTACGGAAGGAGTGTCGTTTGGAGGTTTGTTAACACAGTGTCCAATGAAGGGCCAGATGTATACAAAATGGTGTTGTCTGCATAGAGGTGGATCCGAGCGTCACCAGCAGCAAGAGCGACATCATTGATATACACAGAGAATAGAGTCGGCCTGAGAATTGAACCCTGTGGCACCCCCATAGAGACGGCCAGAGGTCCAGACAACAGGCCCTCCGATTTGACACATTGAATTCTATCTGAGAAGTAGTTGGTGAACCAGGCGAGGCAGTCATTAGAGAAACCAAGGCTATTTAGTCTGCCAATAAGAATGCGGTGGTTGACAGCCTTGGCCAGGTCGATGAAGACGGCTGTGCAGTACTGTCTTTTATCGATCGCGGTTATAATATCGTTTAGGACCTTGAGCATGGCTGAGGTGCAACCATGACCAGCTCTGAAACCGGATTGCATAGCGGAGAAGGTACGGTGGGATTCGAAATGGTCGGTGATCTGTTTGTTAACTTGGCTTTCAAATACTTTCGAAAGGCAGGGCAGGATGGATATAGGTCTGTAACAGTTTTGCTCTACAGTGTCCCAAAACTTTTTGGAGCTACAGGATGCAAATTTCTGTTTGAAAAAGCTAGCATTTGCTTTGCTAACTGATTGTGTATATTGGTTCCTGACTTCCCTGAAAAGTTGCATATCGCGGGGGCTGTTCGATGCTAATGCAGTACACCACAGGATGTTTTTGTGCTGGTCAACGGCAGTCAAGTCTGAGGAGAACCAGGGGCTATATCTGTTCTTAGTTCTGAATTTTTTGAATGGGGCATGCTTATTTAAGATTGAGAGGAAAGCACTTTTAAAGAACAACCAGGCATCCTCTACTGACGGAATGAGGTCTATATCCATCCAGAATATCCGGGCCAGGTCAATTAGAAAGGCCTGCTCGCTAAAGTGTTTTAGGGAGCGTTTGACAGTGATGAGGGCTGGTCGTTTGACCGTGGACCTATTACGGACGCAGGCAATAAGGCAGTGATCGCTGAGATCCTGGTTGAAGACAGCGGAAGTGTATTTAGAGGGTAAATTTGTCAGGATGATATCTATGAGGGTGCCCATGTTTACAGATTTAGGGTTGTACCTGGTAGGTTCCTTGATAATTTGTGTGAGATTGAGGGCATCTAGTTTAGATTGTAGGTTGGCCGGGGTGTTAAGCATATCCCAGTTTAGGTCACCAAGCAGTACGAACTCTGAGGATAGATGGGGGGCAATCAGTTCACATATGGTGTCCAGGGCACAGCTCGGGGCTGAGGGGGGTCTGTAGAAAGCGGCAACAGTGAGAGACTTATTTCTGGAAAGGTGGATTTTTAGAAGTAGAAGCTCAAACTGTTTGGGCACAGACCTGGATAGTACAATAGAGCTCTACAGTAGATTGCAACCCCACCCCCTTTGGCAGTTCTATCGAGACGGAAAATGTTGTAGTTGGGGATGGACATTTCTGAATTTTTGGTGGCCTTCCTAAGCCAGGATTCAGACACTGCTAGAACATCAGGGTTGGCGGAGTGTGCTAACGCAGTGAATAACTCAAACTTAGGGAGGAGGCTTCGGATGTTAACGTGCAAGAAACCAAGGCTTTTACGGTTACAGAAGTCAACTGGGTGATACTGGGGGCTACAGGGCCTGGGTTAACCTCTACATCACCAGAGGAACAGAGGAGGAGAAGAATAAGGATACGGCTAAAGGCTTTAAGTACTGGTCTTCTAGTGGGTTGGGTACAGAGAATAAAAGGGGCAGATTTCTGGGCGTTGTAGAATAGATTCAGGGCATTATGTACAGACAAGGATATGAGTACAGTGTAGGTAAACCTAAGCGTTGGGTAACAATGAAAGAGATAGCATCACTGGAGGCACCGATTGAGTCGATCTCCGCATGTATGGGGGGTGGGACAAAGGAGCTATCTAAGGCAAGTTGAGCTGGGCTGGGGGATCTACAGTGAAATAGTACAATAAGAAATAACCGAAACAGCAATAAGCAAGGCATATTGACATGGGAGAGTGGCATAAAGCAATCACAGGTGTTACTCGAGAAAGCTAAGACAACAGTTGGTAATGGCGACAAAGTTTGGGCTGAGGCTAAACATAAACAGGATGCGGTACCGTATAAAGGAACAGTCCAGCAGGCATCAGCTGTATAGCTGAGTTATCATAAGGTCCGATGAACAGCAATAGGAGAGTTCGGAGGTAGTTCGGGGGCTCCTACAGCACTGGCGAGCAAGAGGCCACGGCTTGCGTGTGCTAGCGGGCCGAGGCTAGCAGATGGATCTTCGTGGTCGACGTCATAACGGGAAGCCTGTTGAAACCACATCAGAATATTTCGTCGACAGACCAGTCGTGTTGGATCGGCGGGGCTCCGTGTCAACACTAGGAGGTCCCATCCGGTTGACAGAGAGGTTGATAGCCGGGAGATGGGCCTGGCTCGAGGCTAGCTCAGGGCTGATTAGCCAACAACTACATCCATTTGGTTGCAGCTAGCTAGTTGCGATGATCCGGTATTAAAGGTCCAGTGATTCAGTGATTCTGGCAGAAAAAACGATATGTTCTGGGTCGATAACGCGCTGTGCAGACAGTGCAGACTGGCTGATAATAGTCCAGGCTAGAGCTGGCTGGTAGGTAGTGCAGGCCACGGACAATGGTGAAAAACCGCTAACAGTGGCTAATAGCAAGTAGCTAGTTAGCTGGCTACTCCCGTCCGGTAGAGAGAGAGGTAGATAGCCGGGATATGGGCCTGGCTCGAGGCTAGCTCAAGGATAACTGGTGCTAGCTTCAGGGGCAGCAGTGATTAGCCAACAGCAACATCTATCCGGTTGTGGCTAGCTAGTTGCAATCCGGTGTTAATGTCCAGTGATTCAGTTATTCCGATGTTCTGGGTGAAAACCGCTAACAGTGGCTAATAACAAGTAGCTAGTTAGCTGGCTAGCTAGTTTCAACTGGAGATTCTAGATAAAAGGGAAGTCAATAATAAAATCCGTTCCACATTGAGTGAAGCGGGTTGCAGGAAAGTATATTTTGTAGAAGGTTGAGAAGTGTGATAGGGAAATAAGTACGAAAAATTAAAAGAAATAAAAAAAACAGGCTATTTACACGGACACACAACAAAGAACACGACCGCACTGCTACGCCATCTTGGATTCATCAAGTGTCATAGGAACGGCAGATTATGCTCTTTCTGATACTATATAGAAATCAAAATGTTTTACCTGCAAGTGACTCTGAAGGAGGATTTGATAAAATGATGCTCCTTTCCCTGCATCTATACATTTCAAGATGCACCTATCTCTTCATGTACAGTTTAACAACTGATAGGCCTAATATTGTCACTCATCAGATTTTAGTTAATTTAATCTTGTCTATAGGCTAACTCGTATTATGTGGGAAATTAGTTTCAGTATAGTTTAGGTTAGGGGCGCAACTTTGGTTTTAGAAGTGGGGGAGACATAACCTGGCGGGGTGTCTGGTAGTCCTCCCTCAGAATTGAATGAATCGTGAATGCTAACCTCCCCTGTTATTGTAATGGTGAGAGGTTAGCATGTCTTGGGGGTACGATATTTGTGCATCTGTAACTTTCTCACTCATCATTATTCACAATTCATTCAGGATTATCCGTAATCATGGTATCATCGACATTAATGTAGAAGTGTTTAGAAATTAATTATATTCTTATTTACAATAAAGTGACTCCAAACTGACACATACATTATTTACCATTCATTTCTATTGGGCACAAAATAATCTGAAACACAACCAAAACAAACAGCAAATGCTTGATGTAGTCATTGTGTGCTATGAATGTGGAACCAAATACTTAACTTTTTACTACTTTAATAGACATACAAGTGAATTTGTCCCAATACTTTTGCTCCCCTGAAATGGGGGGACTATGTACAAAAAGTGCAGTAATTTCTAAATGGTTCACCCGACATGGATGAACATACCCTAAAATTAAAGCTGATAGTCTGCACTTTAACTTCATAATTTGATTTCAAATCCAAACTTTTGGAGTATAGAGCCAAAAAAAGAAAAAATGCTTCACTATTCCGGAGGACACTATAATTCATATCATAGGCCTAATAGTACTGTAGAGCTCTTTTTACTTGCAAACAATATAGCTGGATCGCCCCATCCTGCCCCTAGGGGTCCACCGCCCTGCAGCGGCCCAAGCCAACACACCCCACTCAGCTTTATGATCTTAGTGAAACATTAATTATTGGTTTCAGGTGTGTTAGGCCAATGCCGGAGTGACAACCAACAGTACGGCAGAACCCCAGGGCCAGGACTGAGCAGCCCAGCAGCTAGGGATTGCCTAAATAGTTATCTCACCTGACATGTGCATGTTTTCAATACAGACTCCTTTTGTCGTACAGTATTCCATACAAGGCATCCAGACCTTATGAAAGTTGCACAGTATACCCTTAATATTGTAATAAATCAAATCTAGTGAAACATAACTTGACATTTCTGCCATCCATTGTGACATTGTGGGAGGATTACCAACCTTCCAATTAAGGCAATGCATTTCTTAGCCACTATACAGTAAATGCTAGGTTACACAGTTTCTTCTGATAACAGTCTCCAGTATCAACATTTCCAATCAAACAAAAACAGGGAGAAGAGACAATCTGTAGACATGCTGAGATAAAAGAACATACTCTTTGCCAGAATTCAGCCAGCCTTCACAAGAGCAAAACATATGCAAATATGTCCCCTTTAGTTTTTTACACCTCCAGCAGAGGAATTACATTTCTGAGCATGGGCGGTGTGTTCAATAGGGCGATACGGGCGACGCACTGCCAAACGGGAAAAGGAAGGGATTTTTTTTCTAATCAATTATATCATGGCAACAGTAGTTCAGTGTTCACGTCTGATCTGCCAGCCACTAAATGTCCAATCAGGCTAAAGTCGTGCTTCAAATGTCCCCGCCCGTTTTGGGGCGATTTCAGTCAGGTTGAAAATCGCCCAGAAGTCTCTCATAGCCTCTAATGTAAAATATTTTTTTTTCAAATTTCTGAGCTTTCAATACATTCTCTATGGGTGTCTGAGGGCTTGCACTTACGCGCTTTCGTCATACGTAACGTAACGTAACCATGAACGGCAGACAGCAACGCTTGGACAGCGACTGGTGTAACCGACATGCACCATCTTTCAGAAAAGATTAAGAAAAATGAGCTGTCAAAGACCCACATTGATAGCTGTTTGAGATTGTCTGCTTTGGTGAGAGTGAATATTGCCACTCAACTGGATGAGGGATACAGGCTAGCTGTCCGCCGCCACAACGATGAGGTTAGCAACAGCAGAGTCGTGAACACTGTCTACGAGAATCGAGACGACCTCATAGAATGTTTTGAAGCCATCCGGACGGGTTCATTGGGTTCATTTGACCAGCCCACCGTACCAGAAGCTACAGAATAAGGACATCGATGCTGTCTTTATCAAACGTGCCCTCGACAGCTTCGCAAGCAGTGTGCAGGCCATAAGGTAAGATAAAGATTAAACAATATCATTCGATCTTTCTCAAAGCAGAGCTTTATTTGAAAATGTATGCATGAAAGGAGACTGCATTTGTGTTTGAAATTACATTATTGTCATTATATATGGCCAGTGGTGTAATCTATCTTATTTTATATACTATGTGTACTGTACAGTGGTGCTCATAAGTGTATGAACACATTCTAAAGCTGACTAAAAAGAGGAATAAAAAAATAAAAAAATCATCTTTTGGAAATTGATCTTAATGACTTAATTAAAAAAGTTGGAAAATCCAACCTTTAAGGACACCAATTTTCTTTTATTTTTTATTCCTCTTTTTAGTCAACTTTAGCATGGGATCATAAGCTTATGAGCACCACTGTATACTGTGCTGAACATCCAGGCTATGTGAGACACAAAGGCTAACTTAAACACTAAAGACTTTATGCATCCCTGCCCATTTTAAGTGGAACTGAAGTATTTGTACTATACATGGATACATTGCATATACCTGTGCATCACATAGACAACAATACTGTACAAAGCCAACAAACACATTGGTCTGTTTGCCTTCAGGGACTCCTCTCAACAGCAGCTGCAAGAAGCAACAGGAGCCAAAAGACCCAGAACAGCTTTGAGAGAAGAGGAGAAGCAGAGGCTGTCTGAAGAGGTCTGCAACACCATCCTGGATCACACCAAAGAAAGGTTCTCTTTCTCTGGCCACCTTGTGAGTGCTACCTTACTGCAAGCAGACATGTTTGAAAGGTACTGCCATTCAAAAAAATAAAAAATCTGTTCATGTTCATTTTTACAAATCTATACAATTGGCCAGAATATGGTTGTTCATATTTACAAATCTATACAATTGGCCAGAATATGGTTGTTCATTTTTACAAAGCCATACATATTGTTTATGCAGTGTTGAGGAATGTGAAAGAACACCCTTGATTATTTTTACTGTGATAACTTATTTTGCTTTTGTAAGCCAACACTTTTGAGATCAGTCAATAAATGCTTCTGGTATTGACTTATATGCTGCCCCTGTCTTCATGTTGTTGCTGGACATATCTTTTTAAAAATGTGTGTAGGTCACCTAAATCATCAGAAAAATTGCCCCTCCTGAGAATTTTTTCAGGAGCCGCCACTGTTTCTGAGTGCACAAAATTTAGTTTCACTGGCATATATACTGAACAAACAGAAAGTAAAGTGTTGCATCTGCAAAGATTTACTTCAGCACCGTCACAGACTTGTCTTCCCTGGTTGTCTGACCCTGCTGAGACCCCTGTCACCATCTGATCCTGCTCAGATGAGGCATGACAAAGAATTACCTTGGTGTACATTTATACATTATATTATCCAAGAATTGAATCAATGGTTCAATAATTATTCCCAGATCCCAGACTCTAGTTCTACAGCTGCACCATCGAGATCATCCTGACTGGTTGCATCACCGCCTGGTATGCCAACTGCTCAGCCTCCGACCGCAAGGCACTACAGAGGGTAGTGCGTACAGCCCAGTACATCACTGGGGCCAAGCTTCCTGCCATCCAGGACCTCTATACCAGGCGGTGTCAGAGGAAGGCCCTCAAAATTGTCAAAGACTCCAGCCACCCTAGTCATAGACTATTCTCTCTGCTACCGCATGGCAAGCGGTACCGGAGCGCCAAGTCTAGGTCCAAAATAATTCTCAACAGCTTCTACCCCCAAGCCATAAGACTCCTGAACAGCTAATCATGGCTACCCGGACTATTTGCACTGCCCCCCCACCCCCACCCCATCTTTTTACGCTGCTGCTACACTGTTAATTATTTATGCATAGTCACTTTAACTCTACCCACATGTACATATTACCTCAACTACCTCAACTAGCCGGTGCCCCCGCACATTGACTCTGCACCGGTACCCCCTGTATATAGCCTCCCTACTGTTATTTTATTTTACTTCTGCTCTTTTTTTCTCAACACTTTTTTGTTGTTTTATTTTACTTTTTTATAAAAAAATAAATGCATTGTTGGTTAAGGGCTGTAAGTAAGCATTTCACGGTAATGTCTACACCTGTTGTATTCGGCGCATATGGCAAATCAAATTTGATTTCATTTCATTTGAATAGGTGTGGAAGAAAACAGGTAAAAAGGCTGTAAATACTTTTCTGTTTGTGATTTCAACATTCTGACAAATGAGCAGTGTAAAATACAAACATTTAGGAAAAGTCAGGGAAGGAGCAAGACATGGCGTTTTTGGGGGGCAGATTTTTTTATGTACAAAATCAAAAGTAATTGGCTGTTGGGCTATGGTGGTTCTAGTGTTAACTAGCTAAACTGCTGCTCTTAGCAAAAAGAGTTACCTTTCTAACTAATATGTTAGAGTTTACATTTCCTCTTCCAATTATAATGTGGGGAGATCGAAATAATGAAAAACTATCTACCAAATCTATTCATTTTAAAATGTTGATTACTTCTACTTTCCATTATCAGTCACCTGATGATAACATTTTACATTTACATTTTAGTCATTTAGCAGACGCTCTTATCCAGAGCGACTTACAGTTAGTGAATACATATTTTTTTTATACTGGCCCCCCGTGGGAATCGAACCCACAACCCTGGCGTTGCAAACGCCATGCTCTATCAACTGAGCTACATCCCTGCCGGCCATTCCCTCCCCTAACCTGGACGACGCTGGGCCAATTGTGCGCCGCCCATGAGTCTCCCGGTCGCGACAGAGCCTGGATTCTAACCAGGATCTCTAGTGGCACAGTTAGCACTGCGATGCAGTGCCTTAGACCACTGCGCCACTCAGGAGATAAGACAAGACATGGAAAAAAAATGTGTGCTAATGTATGATGGGGGTCCCTGGGTCGCCGGTTTGCGTGGGAGGGGGTCCCTGGGCAAGAAAAGTTTGAAGACCCCTGCTATAAAATACTATATCTAAAAGTATGTTCAATGGTGCGATCAATGAGCTATCAGTCCACTTGCCTGGCTACCCAGACTCCTTACTACGGCCAAACGTTACGCCACGCCCACGTGTTCTGTCTCCGCAATGAGTCTAGATCTAAGTACCTCACTGACCCTTCACGAATACAAACACATTCGGGCCATCTAATTGGGCCAGAAATCAATGGGTTGGGCCAGAGCCAGAACACGTGGGTAAAGCGGCGGTTTGAAAATGTGTCATTGGCTTTGATACTCTGATTGGTTAGAGAGGATGCAATCGCTGATGACTTTGTTTTGTACACAATTTAAATTATGGCAGTCTCAGACTAAAGTATGTAGCGAACGACAGAGCAGTGGAATAATTTTGTGAGAGTCGTCAGGCTATCAGTCCACTGCTACCTGTCACTCACACTGTCTCTGTCTATCTTGGTGATCAATTTAGCCTTGAGGTTAGAGGGTTGGGCCACAAGAACCCCCCAAATGACTCCATGATAAATTATTTTACATGAAACCATGTAAAATCTGGTGTGGTTGAGAGAGAAAGAGAGAGAGAGTGAGAGAGCGAGAGATAACAAATCTGGTACCTGTTAGAGCGCGGTTGACAGTTGATCAGATTATCGGTTGCGGGGCTGGGTTATTATTTCAGAGTGTGTGACACAAACTGCTCGCTTGACGTGGACCATTCTACACACACACAGCTGGAGAGAGAGACGGAGCGGGGCGCAGCGTGTGAATGTGCATGTGTATGTTTGGTCGGGAGTTGGCGCCTGGCAATGGACACCTACAGACCACACGCCGTGTTGATTTTACTGTTGTTATCGTCGGATAGTTGTCTGCCGTCGCAGTTTCCTACACAACTCATGTAAGTAGGCTAGCTACCAATCTAATCCCTGCCTAGCTTCTCAAATCCCAGTTGTTGGTTGTGTGACTCTGTTGTAAGTGATGTAACTGATTAATTATTTGTGTGTGTTTGTGTGGTGTGTGTGTCATTCTTAATGTTGAAGAACTAAAACAATGGCATGTGAGGAATTACTCTAATCAGAGGCAGATTGACCATCTGGCAAATCTGGAAAATGCCAGATGGGCTGGACATTTTTTTTTAGATATAAAAATAAAACAATTAAAAAGGTGACATGGCCGGCGGCCCATGGGCCTGTTAAGATGTATTTTTGTCAAAAAAATGTGGGCGCAATTCCTCTGTTATACTAATCTATAATGAGCCTTTGGCTGATCAACGGGCAACAGCTGGCCCCCCTACCAAGATGGGCCAGCCCGGTTTTCTGATAGGCTGAGCTTAGGTCATGCAAACTCAAATTCATGTAAACGTGACATCAGCAAAGAGATCTGTTCCCACTGTCATCAGTTAGACAGCCAATATCATGGATCGTAAAAAACAGAAAGGGTGCATATAAATGTAGAAAAAGCACATTTTACATTGTCACCTCACTCAAAACTTTGGCTAAAACCATGATATGATTTGACCATGATATGGTCAAAAAGTTAAGTGCATTGTTCTCATGATTCCAGTAATGTCCTGTGCCCTAGCTGGGGACTGCTGTAGTGATGAGCGAGCAACTCTCCTCTCCCCTCATGTGCTCAAGAGAAAAATGTGTTCTGATCATATAACATTTCAAAATGCAATTGTGGGAAAAACACAGCTTTGGAAGCTTCATCCCCTAGTCCCTGTCGCAGAGAGATTAATCTCAGCTTTCTGTAGGTATACTTTTTATTTCTCAACGCTCAATCTTCAGCTCAATAGCAACTATTTTACAACCAATATTTTTTATATGGCTTTGAGATATGGAGCAGCAAAATGTGCACTGGCCATTGAGGTTACCCAGGCCAGTAACACTTTACAATGAGGTTTCAATTGTAAAGGGTTTATAAAGGGGTTATAATTACATTATTAATGGTTATGTAATCATTTGTAAATGCATTATAAACCATTAATAAATGGTTATATCGCATTGGTCAAAATAGTGCAATAACTGGTCAGTGTTTTCCAAATAGCTAACAATTTAAGCTACAAACTAATGGTGTCACGTGACTCGTCTGAAGGTAACCGGTACCGGTTTTTTAAAAAGAATGGAAGTATGAAGGTAGTTTTGTGCTTGCCCAAAAAAAGGGTGAAATATGTGTAAAAAAATATATACAGTGGGGAGAACAAGTATTTGATACACTGCCGATTTTGCAGGTTTTCCTACTTACAAAGCATGTAAAGGTCTGTAATTTTTATCATAGGTACACTTCAACTGTGAGAGATGGAATCTAAAACAAAAATCCAGATAATCACATTGTATGATTTTTAAGTAATTAATTTGCATTTTATTGCATGACATAAGTATTTGATCACCTACCAACCAGTAAGAATTCCGGCTCTCACAGACCTGTTAGTTTTTCTTTAAGAACCCCTCCTGTTCTCCACTCATTACCTGTATTAACTGCACCTGTTTGATCTCGTTACCTGTATAAAAGACACCTGCCCACACACTCAATCAAACAGACTCCAACCTCTCCACAATGGCCAAGACCAGAGAGCTGTGTAAGGACATCAGGGATAAAATTGTAGACCTGCACAAGGCTGGGATGGGCTACAGGACAATAGGCAAGCAGCTTAGTGAGAAGGCAACAACTGTTGGCGCAATTATTAGAAAATGGAAGAAGTTCAAGATGACGGTCAATCACCCTCGGTCTGGGGCTCCATGCAAGATCTCACCTCGTGGGGCATCAATGATCATGAGGAAGGTGAGGGATCAGCCCAGAACTACACGGCAGGACCTGGTCAATGACCTGAAGAGAGCTGGGACCACAGTCTCAAAGAAAACCATTAGTAACACACTACGCCGTCATGGATTAAAATCATGCAGCGCACACAAAGTCCCCCTGCTCAAGCCAGCGCATGTCCAGGCCCGTCTGAAGTTTGCCAATGACCATCTGGATGATCCAGAGGAGGAATGGGAGAAGGTCATGTGGTCTGATGAGATAATATATATATATATATATATATATATATATATATATATATATATATATATATATATATATATATATATAATAGAGCTTTTTGGTCTAAACTCCACTCGCCGTGTTTGGAGGAAGAAGAAGGATGAGTACAACCCCAAGAACACCATCCCAACCGTGAAGCATGGAGGTGGAAACATCATTCTTTGGGGATGCTTTTCTGTAAAGGGGACAGGACGACTGCACCATATTGAGGGGAGGATGGATGGGGGCATGTATCGCGAGATCTTGGCCAACAACCTCCTTCCCTCAGCAAGAGCATTGAAGATGGGTCATGGCTGGGTCTTCCAGCATGACAATGACCCGAAACACACAGCCAGGGCAACTAAGGAGTGGCTCCCTAAGAAGCATCTCAAGGTCCTGGAGTGGCCTAGCCAGTCTCCAGACCTGAACCCAATAGAAAATCTTTGGAGGGAGCTGAAAGTCCGTATTGTCCAGCAACAGCCCCGAAACCTGAAGGATCTGGAGAAGGTCTGTATGGAGGAGTGGGCCAAAATCCTTGCTGCAGTGTGTGCAAACCTGGTCAAGACCTACAGGAAACGTATGATCTCTGTAATTGCAAACAAAGGTTTCTGAACCAAATATTAAGTTCTGCTTTTCTGATGTATCAAATACTTATGTCATGCAATAAAATGCAAATTAATTACTTAAAAATCATACAATGTGATTTTCTGGATTTTTGTTTTAGATTCCGTCTCTCACAGTTGAAGTGTACCTATGATAAAAATGACAGACCTCTACATGCTTTGTAAGTAGGAAAACATGCAAAATCGGCAGTGTATCAAATACTTGTTCTCCCCACTGTATATATATATTTCCTGAGTTTTTTTTATATATCCTAGATTTAGGGCAGACACTTCAAAACCTTGTTGTTTTGTTTTTTTGACTGTCCTTTTTGCCATTTATGAATGTGTTATTCAATGTGTTTCTATTGGCTTTAGTATTAAAGGCCTAAATCAATATTTTATCAAACCCTAAAGGGTCCAAAAATTCTAAATCAAATAGCTAAATGATCCATAGTATGACCATCTTAAAACAATTCCATATGTTAGCTTAGCACCCTCTTCTCCCCCAATTCTTAGACTCTGAAGATTAAGTTGCAAACATTTATAACAGTATATAATCTCCTCAAACATGCAATACATAGAAAGAACAAAATGTAATTTAATTGAAGGATACATTGGGAAAACAATTATAATTGCAGTGACTAAAATCTGTAGCCTATTATTGGTATAGTGAGTAGCCTACCTAATTCAGATAAACAGGTGGCGTTGTTTTCTTCCCTTTTTTAACATTACAAGTCAGAATAGAAATGAATAACAGATTAACTATTTAAAGTACAACATAGGGTCTCATGATCCTCTTTTGTGTCTTCATCCGTTTCTTTCTTGTTAACCTTTTAAGAATCGGACCCTTTTTTAAAAGTTTAGCTTAAAATGACATACCCAAATCTAACTGCCTGTAGCTCAGGACCTGAAGCAAGGATATTAATATTCTTGGTATCATTTGAAAGAAAACACTTTGACGTTGTGGAATATAACACATTAGGTCTGATAAAAGATAATACAAACAAAAAAACATGCATTTTCTATTTAGTTTTTTGTTACATCACCTTTGAAATGCAAGAGAAAGACCACAATATAATATCGCAGTTCAGGCACAATTTAGATTTTGGCCACTAGATGGGTGTGTGTGCAAAGTTTCAGATTGATCTAGTGAAGCATTGCAAAACTGGACTATTTTGTATCAAGTCTCCCCAAATGTGCCGAATTGGTCAATTGATACATTTTCAAGTACATAACTATTGAGAACATACAAAAAGAATATGGTAATACAAAATGTACGTTTACACACTCCCAAGAATGTCATACATGATGGCCAGGCGGGGTGGGTATGGAGCCAGAGACAGCAAGGTTTCAAACTGTAGAACCCAGTTCCTACATTTGAATATAAAAATGGATTTTATCAAACAAACCTATGCTACATTTTATCTCTGGGACCCTCAGGATGACAAATCAGAGCAAGAGTACTGAATGTAAGTACATTATTTACTTTCAGAGGTGAATGTGTCAAACCAGTTGCCATGATACGTTATTTGTTGTTGTGCACTCTCCTCAAACAATAGCATGGTCTTTTTTCACTGTAATAGCTACTGTATATTGGACAGTGCAGTTAGATCAAATCAAATCAAATTTTATTGGTCACATGCGCCGAATACAACAGGTGCAGACATTACAGTGAAATGCTTACTTACAGCCCTTAACCAACAGTGCATTTATTTTAAACAAAAAAAGTAAGAATAAAACAACAACAAAAAAGTGTTGAGAAAAAAAGAGCAGAAGTAAAATAAAGTGACAGTAGGGAGGCTATATATACAGTAAAATAAAGTGACAGTAGGGAGGCTATATATACAGGGGGGTACCGTTGCATAGTCAATGTGCGGGGGCACCGGCTAGTTGAGGTAGTTGAGGTAATATGTACATGTGGGTAGAGTTAAAGTGACTATGCATAAATACTTAACAGAGTAGCAGCAGCGTAAAAAGGATGGGGTGGGGGGGCAGTGCAAATATTCCGGGTAGCCATGATTAGCTGTTCAGGAGTCTTATGGCTTGGGGGTAGAAGCTGTTGAGAAGTCTTTTGGACCTAGACTTGGCACTCCGGTACCGCTTGCCGTGCGGTAGCAGAGAGAACAGTCTATGACTAGGGTGGCTGGAGTCTTTGACAATTTTGAGGGCCTTCCTCTGACACCGCCTGGTATAGAGGTCCTGGATGGCAGGGAGCTTTGCCCCAGTGATGTACTGGGCCTTACGCACTACCCTCTGTAGTGCCTTGCGGTCAGAGGCCAAGCAGTTGCCATACCAGGCGGTGATGCAACCAGTCAGGATGCTCTCGATGGTGCAGCTGTAGAATTTTTTGAGGATCTGAGGACCCATGCCAAATCTTTTTAGTCTCCTGAGGGGGAATAGGCTTTGTCGTGCCCTCTTCACGACTGTCTTGGTGTGTTTGGACCATGATAGTTCGTTGGTGATGTGGACACCAAGGAACTTGAAGCTCTCAACCTGTTCCACTACAGCCCCGTCGATGAGAATGGGGGCGTGCTCAGTCCTCTTTTTTTTCCTGTAGTCCACAATCATCTCCTTTGTCTTGGTCACGTTGAGGGAGAGGTTGTTGTCCTGGCACCACACGGCCAGATCTCTGACCTCCTCCCTATAGGCTGTCTCATCGTTGTCGTGATCAGGCCTACCACTGTTGTGTCGTCGGCAAACTTAATGATGGTGTTGGAGTCGTGCCTGGCCATGCAGTCATGGGTGAACAGAGAGTACAGGAGGGGACTGAGCACGCACCCCTGAGGGGCCCCCGTGTTGAGGATCAGTGTGGCAGATGTGTTGTTACCTACCCTTACCACCTGGGGGCGGCCCGTCAGGAAGTCCAGGATCCAGTTGCAGAGGGAGGTGTTTAGTCCCAGGATCCTTAGCTTAGTGATGAGCTTAGAGGGCACTATGGTGTTGAATGCTGAGCTGTAGTCAATGAATAGCATTCTCACGTAGGTGTTCCTCTTGTCCAGGTGGGAAAGGGCAGTGTGGAGTGCGATAGAGATTGCATCATCTGTGGATCTGTTGGGGCGGTATGCAAATTGGAGTGGGTCTAGGGTTTCTGGGATTATGCTGTTGATGTGAGCCATGACCAGTCTTTCAAAGCACTTCATGGCTACAGACGTCAGTTCTACGGGTCGGTAGTCATTTAGGCAGGTTATCTTAGAGTTCTTGGGCACGGGGACTATGGTGGTCTGCTTGAAACATGTTGGTATTACAGACTCAGTCAGGGACATGTTGAAAATGTCAGTGAAGACACTTGCCAGTTGGTCAGCACATGCTCGGAGTACACGTCCTGGTAATCCGTCTGGCCCTGCGGCCTTGTGAATGTTGACCTGCTTAAAAGTCTTACTCACATCGGCTACGGAGAGCGTGATCACATAGTCGTCCGGAGCAGCTGTTGCTCTCATGCATGCTTCAGTGTTGCTTGCCTCGAAGCGAGCATAGAAGTGGTTTAGCTCGTCTGGTAGGCTTGTGTCACTGGGCAGCTCGCGGCTGTGCTTCCCTTTGTAGTCTGTAATAGTTTTCAAGCCCTGCCACATCCGACGAGCGTCAGAGCCAGTGTAGTATGATTCAATCTTAGACCTGTATTGACTCTTTGCCTGTTTGATGGTTCGTCGGAGGTCATAGCGGGATTTCTTATAAGCGTCCGGGTTAGAGTCCCGTTCCTTGAAAGCGGCAGCTCTACCCTTTAGCTCAGTGCGGATGTTTCCTGTAATCCATGGCTTCTGGTTGGGGTATGTACGTACGGTCACTGTGGGGACGACATCATCGATGCACTTATTGATGAAGCCAGTGACTGATGTGGTGTACTGGAAGCTTTCTGCCCATATAAGACATGTCTATGTCCTGGAAGGTTTGCTGTTACTTACAACAGTCATGCTAATCACATTAGCGCACGTTAGCTCAACCGTCCCGTATACGGGACACTGATCCCGTAGAGGTTAAGCATTTTCCCATCCTGGAGTCTGAGACCTAATGGGAATGTGTGGGAGAGAATAGGAATTTATGACAATTTAGCATAGACACTAGCTACTTTATTATACTATCATCATTATCATGATTTCTACCATTTAGGCTTAGCCAGTTATGTTATACACTGCTAGCTAATAAAAATAATAATAATAATAGCTAGTGTTTAACATGATTTGCTAACACTAATTGCTAGCTACCATAGATGAAATCGATTAGCTGGTTATCACAATTCTTGCTAATATACTAGCTAGTTAGTAAGTCTTAAAATTGGAACCACTCATGTTAGTGTGCTGACAAAGGATACTAGCTAGCTAGCTAGCTTACCAGCTACAGTGGGGAGAACAAGTATTTGATACACTGGCGATTTTGCAGGTTTTCCTACTTACAAAGCATGTAGAGGTCTGTAATTTATATCATAGGTACACTTCAACTGTGACAGACGGAATCCAGAAAATCACATTGTATGATTTTTAAGTAATTAATTTGCATGTTATGGCATGACATAAGTATTTGATACATCAGAAAAGCAGAACTTAATATTTAGTACAGAAACCTTTGTTTGCAATTACAGAGATCATACGTTTCCTGTAGGTCTTGACCAGGTTTGCACACACTGCAGCAGGGATTTTGGCCCACTCCTCCATACAGACCTTCTCCAGATCCTTCAGGTTTCGGGGCTGTCGCTGGGCAATATGGACTTTCAGCTCCCTCCAAAGATTTTCTATTGGGTTCAGGTCTGGAGACTGGCTAGGCCACTCCAGGACCTTGAGATGCTTCTTACGGAGCCACTCCTTAGTTGCCCTGGCTGTGTGTTTCGGGTCGTTGTCATGCTGGAAGGCCCACCACAACCCATCTTCAATGCTCTTACTGAGGGAAGGAGGTTTTTGGCCAAGATCTCGCGATACATGGCCCCATCCATCCTCCCCTCAATGCGGTGCAGTCGTCCTGTCCCCTTTGCAGAAAAGCATCCCCAAAGAATGATGTTTCCACCTCCATGTTTCACGGTTGGGATGATGTTCTTGGGGTTGTACTCATCCTTCTTCTTCCTCCAAACACGGCGAGTGGAGTTTAGACCAAAAAGCTATATTTTTGTCTCATCAGACCACATGACCTTCTCCCATTCCTCCTCTGGATCATCCAGATGGTCATTGGCAAACTTCAGACGGGCCTGGACATGCGCTGGCTTGAGCAGGGGGACCTTGCGTGCGCTGCAGGATTTTAATCCATGACGGCGTAATGTGTTACTAATGGTTTTCTTTGAGACTGTGGTCTCAGCTCTCTTCAGGTCATTGACCAGGTCCTGCCGTGTAGTTCTGGGCTGATCCCTCACTTTCCTCAAGATCATTGATGCCCCACGAGGTGAGATCTTGCATGGAGCCCCAGACCGAGGGTGATTGACCGTCATCTTGAACTTCTTCCATTTTCTAATAATTGCGCCAACAGTTGTTGCCTTCTCACCAAGCTGCTTGCCTATTGTCTTGTAGCCCATCCCAGCCTTGTGCAGGTCTACCATTTTATCCCTGATGTCCTTACACAGCTCTTTGGTCTTGGCCATTGAGGAGAGGTTGGAGTCTGTTTGATTGAGTGTGTGGACAGGTGTCTTTTAAACAGGTAATGAGTTCAAACAGGTGCAGTTAATACAGGTAATGAGTGGAGAACAGGAGGGCTTCTTAAAGAAAAACTAACAGGTCTGTGAGAGCCGGAATTCTTACTGGTTGGTAGGTGATCAAATACTTATGTCATGCAATAAAATGCAAATTAATTACTTAAAAATCATACAATGTGATGTTCTAGATTTTTTTTTTTTATTCCGTCTCTCACCGTTGAAGTGTACCTATGATAAAAAATTACAGACCTCTACATGCTTTGTAAGTAGGAAAACCGGCAAAATCGGCAATGTATCAAATACTTGTTCTCCCCACTGTATCTAGATAGAGACTGTACCTGAGTTCAAAGGTTAGATATCTAGCTAGCTAGCGTGCTAATACAAAAAAGCTAGCTAATCAAATTACATGGAAACTCTGTCATGTCGATTTTATCTAGCTAGATAGCTGGCAGCTAACGTTTCCTAGCTAGTGAAGCTAACTAGCTAGCTTGCCAGCAAACGTGATCTACCTCACTAGTTAGCTATATCATGCCAAAGATTATTTCGTGTTAAATCTAGCAGAATGTCTATATAAAACATTTTGTTTAAGTTTTACCTAATTCTAGCAACCTGGCTAGCTAATGTTTCTTAGCTAGCTAGGTAGGACAGAGGTGGTAACAAACGTTAGCCTTCTATTTAGCTCACTGAGCAGCGTGCTAAATCATCCAGCAGAACTTCTGTATTCAAAGTTAAACAAAACCCTCTCTGATCTGTCAAAATTTGCATCTTGTGAACAACGTTTCTTTTGCGCAATATCTTCTGTCTGGCCTTTGCACACTTCTTATAGCCACGTCCATCATGATTCGTCACAACGCACTGTCACATGATGTCAGTGTCAACACAACATTCTGGGCACATTCCAGGTCGTCTTAATTTCAAGCACGTTTCACAGGTGGGCACATCTCATAAAGTCGGGGGAATTTTTCAGAAACCTGCAAACTACCCCAATAATATGGCTTGAGATCTTGAGATGAAGCCTTCATTCCTGGAATAAATATGTTTACCAACGAATCATCAGGGTTTCAAATGTGGGGCAAGACCATTGGTCTGAAAACCAAACATTTCTGTTCCTGGGACAGAGCAACAATGCATTACACCCAAAAGTGAGAAAATAACTATTGTTTAACTGTGCAACCATTGAAAATAAGGTTGCATGATGATACATAAGGGTTCAATATAATACGCATTTGTAAGAACATTTATAAATGGTTATTAGCTGGAGGTAAATAGTGGCTCACTCTTTGGCAAGCACTGACTGGCTATCGCACTATTTTGACCAATTTGTTATTTGTTACACATTTATTAATGGTTTATAATGCATTTACAAATGGTTAAAGAATTGTCAATAATGTATATTACAAACCCTCTATTAACCCTTTACAAATGGAACCTTATTGTAAAGTGTTGCCCATAGGCCTATAGGTCACATGGGTAGAAGCCTACAACTGCAAAGTTTTTTAGGACATTATATTTACTGTTGGATGAATACATGGCTACTAGCAGTGGGTATTATATTTAGAGTTAGCGATCAAGTTAATGTGATCAAGTTTTGCCTTCCTCAGGTTTTGAACCCTAACTTAATTAAACTATGATATTAGTTAGTGCACATAAAGATGTATGTAATTCATCTCTATTGAACAAAACCAAAAATCGGGAAATTCCTAGCAACTATAGTCTATTGTCAACCTAAAATTCATGACAATCACTGGATTAGGTTGCAAATCAAAATATCTTGAATCATGCATTCCTGCTTGGACGTGTTAGATGAAACAACGTATTTCTTGAATACCTCAGTAGTCTATTTATTGTACTTCTTAATAAAGCACTATGAATGACTTATAAGATGATTACTCATGGGTCCGACCAAATCATGGGCTGGTGCCACAAACTATAAAAGTTAGTGGCACCAGTGACACCAGGGGAAAATGTTAGTCTGGAGCCCTGTAATAGTAACACTTATGGTAGGTATTAATTTAGGAGAACACATGACAGGCACTAATTTGCAATATAGCCTAAATTGTTAGCTTGGCTTTTATAACGTATAAGATTTCAACAGACAACCAGACAGAAAACTAGAAGAAACACAGGGTAACAGCAGAGAAGATGCTGAGACAGCTAGAGAGCACAACAGGGAGGCAAACACAATGGCTATAGCAGAGGAACAGTTATAGCGGTGAGTTGCATCTCCAGTGGTGTATTTATATATTATATTTGTTTCAAACATGAGCTTGTTAAAAAAGAGGAAGGGGAACATGCCTCGCAAGTCACTGGTAAAGACATGGTTGACAAACGCTGTACTGTACTGCCAGTGTTATGTGTCAGCACTACTGCCTGTGTGTAAGTGGGGTGTGTAGGGTCAGGGTGAATGTGTGGGGATGGGGTGTGTGTGTATGGGTTGTGTGTGTATGGGTTGCCGTTGTGCGCAGTGACGTGGGATGGTGTGGATAAAATGCCAGGGCCAAATTATTGTCCCAGTCCGTCCCTGACTGTAATAACAAGCAGGTTAGAGAGTCTTGCGGTTTAGCACCTTGCCAATTCCACCGATATGTTGACTTGTTACATCGCTGTGCTATTATGTCTGCCTTGTCTGGAGATGTGGTAGAGGCGGTATGATGGGCACCTGTTCCGTTTCGCTCCGTATTTCCACGGTCTGCCTTTCCTCCATCTCTCTCCATGACATAGCTAGTGTAATTACTCTGTAAAACCAAGTGTTTAGGATCTGAACACATGGGCCACATCAGACCCGCAAGTCACAATACGCTGGTTTGTGACGTGATTAGTAAGTCCTTTTGGAATCCAGCCAGAGGGAAGATATACAAAATATACAAAGGAGACTACCTAAACCATCTAAACTGGAACAACCATCTCAGTAACGGGTGCAATAAGTCCAACCCCTTACGGATTAGATTAGTTTAGAAAATGTTTAGTTATTTATCTTTGTATAGTATAAGATCAATAAATCAATCAATGTGCATGAGGAAACATATATATTTTTAAAAAACTATTCTAAAAATGTACCTACAACACAGCATGCTGAGAAATATGATAGTGAGGCCCCTCCCACGTCTTTTTCTCCAAGAGTTAATGGAAATGAACTCAACACAGTTGAGTAACAACAACACCATGCGATTGAAAATATTTTTTACATCAAATGACCTGTTCAGTTGTGCTGAAATGTAGGTAAGGTGACAAACATTCCTAACACTGATCTGAATAATAGGCATGGAAAGTCACATCCATTTCTAATGACTAAATGCACTCTAACGACGATGAGAAAGTAAACACTATTGTTTAAAATATGTTCTCCTGGTTGGAAACTGACTGGGAAAAGCTGACTATCATGTTTCATCTTGCATTCTAAACACCAGTGTTTAAGATGAGAACACTTATTGGCAAATCTAAATGCCTAATGTTTAAGTTTTAAGAACTGAAGTTTAGGTTATAAACGTGTTTGGGATGGGCATTTGACCTTTTTTGACTGTTCGAGTTCTCGCATGATTTTTTAATAATGGATTTAATGGTGCTCCGTGGGATGCTCAAAGTACTGGAGTACTAGAAAGTACTAAGTACTAAGACAGATGGTTACTTAAGGCAAAAACAAGAGTAGGGTAGGCGTTGCCATGACTGCCCTGTGAGGATCCGAATGGGTCATATCAGCTTGGCAATGGATGACAGTAACCAGACCTTATCTCACCAACAGAAGAGGGGAGGAGGGAACTGCGGCAGGTTGACAGTTCACACCCTGTCGTAAATTAAAGGAGAGGAGATCCAGAGAGATCTCCCTCTCCAAAATCTACAAAGGAATGTGCTTTGTCTACATAGAAAGTCTTCCCGCCGAAACTCTAAACATGTTAAAAAGTGAATACTGGAACATATTTCTAACATAAGAATGTGGGGAATGGTCAGTCGGGATCTAAAGAACAATCATGTCATATGGGTTGTTATTTTGTGATGTCATTAAAAATGGTATCAAGAAAATACTGTAGCTTGGAAAGTATATCCCCTTTATCTGTCAAGTTTTCATCCAATATAATATATAATGTGAAAAATTATGAAAGTATTTTTGTTAAGATAGGAATGTGATTTTGTCACGGTTTCGGCCGAGGCGGCTCCTCCTCCTTGTTCGGGCAGGTTTCGCCGGTCGTCGTCTCCGGAGTACTAGCTGCCACCGCTCTATGTTTCTTGTTTGATTGGTTTTGTCTGTTAGTCACACCTGTTTTGTGTTATGTCTCATTTAGCACCCTATTTAGTTTCCTTGTTGTTAGTTTAGTGTTGTGTGTAATTGTTCGTGTCGTGTTGTTGCGCTACCCGTGTCGGTACGCTATTTTCATAGCTTCCTCCTTGTGTTTAGGAGAGTATTTTCGCACCTGTGTGTGCGCTCGCTTATTTACGCCTGTGTGCGTCCTTTTGCCTCCGGGCTGTTTGGATTATTTTTGTGTGCTCTAGTAAAGTCTTGTTGGACTTATCCTCTGCTTCCTGCGCCTGATTCTACACCACACCAATCCACAGCAACGTGACAGAATTACACACCACACATGGAATCAGCAGGAGCACCCGTCGACATCATGGAGGAGCGTCTCCTTGGTCAAGAGCACCGAATCAACCAGATCGGGCACGCCTTGGAGGGCGTCATGGACACCCTTCGTCGATGGGAAACCAGCGGGGTTCCCACAGCCCCACCTATCACACCATCACCACCGGACAGCCAGCCCGTCCATCGACCGGAACCCAGTGGGATTCGGCTCTCGCTCCCGAGGGCGTACGACGGCACCGCTGCCGGGTGTCAGGGGTTCCTCTTACAAGTGGAGCTCTACCTTGCCACCATACACCCGGCGCCCTCGGGATACGAGAGCGTTTCCGCCCTCATCTCCTGTCTCACCGGCAAGGCGTTGGAGTGGGCCAACGCCGAATGGAGGGGAATAGACGCCGCCACAGTCACCTATGCGGAGTTCTCCCGCCGCTTCCGTGCAGTCTTCGACCATCCACCAGAGGGGAAGGCGGCGGGGGAGCGTCTATTCCACCTCCGACAGGGGATGAGGAGCGCTCAAGAGTTTGCGCTGGAGTTCCGGACTCTAGCGGCTGATGCTGGGTGGAATGAGAGGGCCCTCATAGACCACTTTAGATGTAGCCTTCGGGAGGACGTCCGCAGGGAGTTAGCATGCAGGGACACTACACTAACATTTGACCAGCTGGTGGACATGGCCATTCGACTGGACACCCTGCTTGCGACCCGCGGACGTCCCAGGTGGGGGCCTCCCATTCCACCCTCCAGCGCCTCCGAGCAGAGTCCGATGGAGCTTGGAGGTGCTGGCGCTAGAGGGAGAAGAGGTAGGAGCCCGAGGGGGGCAGTCTCTTGCACCAAGTGTGGCCGCGGAGGGCACACCGCGGCTAGGTGCTGGGGAGGGTCCCCTGGTGAGGGAGATGGCAGGTCATACAGTGGGGAGTCCTCCCAGGTGAGTAGGCGCCCTACTTACCCTGAGCTTTCTGTCGTACACATTACATTACCTGTTTGTTTCCCACAGGTTGCACCTCGTTCCCAGCATAAGGCGCTAGTCGATTCAGGCGCAGCTGGGAATTTTGTAGATCGGAAATTCTGTGTTAAGTTAGGGATTCCCCTCCTTCCAGTCGAAAAGCCCTTTCCTGTACATGCCTTAGATAGTCGTCCGTTAGGATCTGGGTTGATTGGGGAGGTCACAGCGCCACTTAGGATGATGACGCAGGGGGGTCATGAGGAGACGATTCAACTCTATCTGATCGACTCTCCTGCGTATCCGGTGGTACTGGGGCTTCCCTGGTTGATTACCCATGATCCTACTATTTCGTGGCGAGAGAAGGCTCTTAAAGGGTGGTCTGCTCAGTGTGAGGGGTTATGTCTGGGTGTTTCCGTAGGGGCGACCTCGGTGGAGAGTCCGAACCAGATGCCAGCACTGCACATTCCTCCTGAGTATGAGGATTTGGCGCTCGTGTTTAGTAAGACCAGAGCGGCACGGTTGCCACCTCATAGACAGGGGGATTGTGCGATAGACCTCCAGACAGGAGCCGCGCTTCCGCGGAGCCATGTGTATCCTTTGTCACAGGAGGAGAAAAGGGCAATGGAAACTTACATTGCCGAGTCTCTGAGACAGGGATACATACGGTCCTCCACTTCTCCCGCGTCCTCGAGCTTCTTTTTTGTGAAGAAAAAGGATGGAGGTTTGCGTCCGTGTATTGATTACCGCGGTCTCAATCAGGTAACTGTGAAATATAGTTATCCACTCCCGCTGATTGGGACCATGACGGAGTCATTACACGGGGCACGGTTCTTCACAAAATTGGACCTCAGGAGCGCATATAACTTGGTGCGCATTAGGGAGGGCGATGAGTGGAAGACAGCATTTAGTACTACCTCCGGCCATTACGAGTATCTCGTCATGCCATATGGGTTAATGAATGCTCCATCAGTCTTCCAATCGTTTGTAGATGAAATTTTCCGGGACATGCAGGCGCAGGGAGTAGTGGTGTACATAGATGATATTCTTGTGTACAGTTCTACTCGGGCCGAGCATGTAGCCCTGGTGCGCAGGGTATTGAGGAGACTGTTGGAGCATGACCTGTATGTCAAAGCTGAGAAATGTCTGTTCTTTCAGGAGTCAGTTTCCTTTTTGGGTTACCAGTTGTCTGCGTCAGGGGTGAGAATGGAGGTGGACCGAGTGGCAGCCGTGCGTAATTGGCAAACCCCAACTACGGTTAAAGAGGTGCAGCGGTTCTTGGGTTTTGCGAATTACTACCGGAGGTTTATCCGGGGTTTTGGACAGGTGGCAGCTCCCATAACGTCTCTTCTGAAGGGGGGTCCGGTGCGCTTGCAGTGGTCGGCTGAGGCGGACAGGGCCTTTGGGAGACTGAAGGACCTGTTTACCTCGGCTCCGGTGTTGGCGCACCCGGATCCCACTTTACCCTTCCAAGTTGAGGTGGACGCGTCTGAGGCCGGTATCGGGGCAGTTCTTTCTCAACGATCCGGTACACCACCTAAGCTCCGCCCCTGTGCTTTTTATTCTAAGAAGCTCAGTCCGGCGGAGCGGAATTATGACGTAGGGGACAGGGAGCTGTTAGCCGTAGTACAGGCCCTAAAGGTGTGGAGGCATTGGCTTGAGGGGGCTCAGCACCCTTTCCTCATTCTGACCGACCATCGTAACCTGGAATACATTCGGGCAGCTAGGAGACTGAATCCTCGCCAGGCTCGATGGACTATGTTTCTCGCCCGGTTTGTGTTCAAGATCACTTACATCCCTGGGTCCCAGAACGGGAAGGCAGATGCTCTGTCCCGTCGGTATGACACGGAGGAGAGGTGCGTGGAGTCCATTCCCATACTACCGGAGTCTTGTCTGGTGGCACCGGTGGTGTGGGAGGTCGATGCGGAGATCGAGCGGGCGTTACGCACCGACCCTAGTCCTCCACAGTGTCCGGTGGGTCGGGCGTACGTCCCGCTCGAGGTCCGGGATCGGCTGATTTATTGGGCTCACACGTCCCCCTCCTCTGGACATCCAGGTATTGGCCGGACAGTGCACTGCCTTAGTACGAAGTACTGGTGGCCAACGTTAGCCAGGGATGTGAGGGTTTATGTCTCCTCCTGCTCAGTGTGTGCCCAGTGTAAGGCGCCCAGACACTTGCCCAGGGGTAAATTACAGCCCCTGCCCGTTCCACAACGACCCTGGTCTCACCTCTCGGTGGATTTTGTTACCGATCTTCCCTCCTCACAGGGGAATACCACCATCCTGGTCGTTGTGGATCGGTTCTCGAAGGCCTGTCGTCTCCTTCCCATGCCGGGTCTTCCTACTGCCCTACAGACCGCTGAGGCTCTATTTACTCACGTCTTCCGGCATTACGGGGTGCCCGAGGATATAGTGTCCGATCGAGGCCCCCAGTTTACCTCCAGAGTCTGGAGAGCATTTATGGAACGTTTGGGGGTCTCGGTGAGCCTTACCTCGGGTTACCACCCGAAGAGTAATGGGCAGGTCGAACGAGTCAACCAGGATGTGGGTAGGTTTCTGAGGTCATATTGTCAGGGCCGGCCGGAGGAGTGGGCGAGATATGTGCCCTGGGCCGAGATGGCACAGAACTCTCTCCGCCACTCCTCCACGAGACTAACCCCTTTCCAGTGTGTGTTAGGGTACCAGCCGGTTCTGGCACCGTGGCATGAGAGCCAGATCGAGGCCCCCGCTGTGGATGAGTGGGTGCGGCGCTCGGAGGAGACGTGGAACGCTGCACACGTCCATCTGCAGCGTGCCATACGTCGACAGAAGACGAGCGCCGACCTACACCGCAGTGAGGGGCCAGTGTACGCACCTGGAGATCGAGTCTGGCTCTCAACCAGAAACCTGCCCCTCCGCCTGCCCTGCCGGAAGCTGGGTCGGCGGTTTGTGGGGCCTTTTAAAGTCCTGAGGAGATTGAACGAGGTGTGTTACAGGTTAGAACTACCTATTGATTACAAGAATATTAACCCCTCGTTCCATGTGTCTCTCCTCAGGCCGGTGGTAGCTGGTCCACTCCAGGACTTTGAGATTGAGGAGACTCCTCCGCCCCCGTTGGACATCGAGGGGGCTCCGGCGTACACTGTTCGGACCATCCTGTATTCGAGACGCCGGATGGGGGGTCTCCAATATCTCGTGGAGTGGGAGGGGTACGGTCCGGAGGAGCGGTGCTGGGTGCCGAGGAGGGACATTCTGGATCCGTCCCTGATGACCGAATTCCATCGTGGTCATCCTACGCGCCCTGCTCCGCGTCCTCCTGGTCGTCCCCGAGGCCGGAGGCGGCGCGCGGCTGGAGCCGCGCGTCAAGGGGGGGGTACTGTCACGGTTTCGGCCGAGGCGGCTCCTCCTCCTTGTTCGGGCAGGTTTCGCCGGTCGTCGTCTCCGGAGTACTAGCTGCCACCGCTCTATGTTTCTTGTTTGATTGGTTTTGTCTGTTAGTCACACCTGTTTTGTGTTATGTCTCATTTAGCACCCTATTTAGTTTCCTTGTTGTTAGTTTAGTGTTGTGTGTAATTGTTCGTGTCGTGTTGTTGCGCTACCCGTGTCGGTACGCTATTTTCATAGCTTCCTCCTTGTGTTTAGGAGAGTATTTTCGCACCTGTGTGTGCGCTCGCTTATTTACGCCTGTGTGCGTCCTTTTGCCTCCGGGCTGTTTGGATTATTTTTGTGTGCTCTAGTAAAGTCTTGTTGGACTTATCCTCTGCTTCCTGCGCCTGATTCTACACCACACCAATCCACAGCAACGTGACAGATTTTAGGAGTCATAAGATAACTTTGCTATCTATAAGCTTTGTACAGTACAGTGGCTTGCGAAAGTATTCACCCCCCTTGGCATTTTTCCTATTTTGTTGCCTTACAACCTGGAATTAAAATGGATTTTGGGGGGGTTTGTATCATTTGATTAACACAACATGCCTACCACTTTGAAGATGTAAAATATTTTTTATTGTTAAACAAACAAGAAATAAGACAAAAAAACAGAACTGAGCGTGCATAACTATTCACCCCCCCAAAGTCAATACTTTGTAGAGCCACCTTTTGCAGCAATTACAGCTGCAAGTCTCTTGGGGCATGTCTATATAAGCTTGGCACATCTAGCCAATGGAATTTTTGCCCATTCTTCAATGCAAAACTGCTCCAGCTCCTTCAAGTTGGATGGGTTCCGCCAGTGTATAGCAATATCTAAGTCATATTCTCAATTGGATTGAGGTCTCGGATTTGACTAGGCCATTCCAAGACATTTAAATGTTTCCCCTTAAACCACTCGAGTGTTGCTTTAGCAGTATGCTTAAGGTCATTGACCTGCTGGAAGGTGAACCTCCATCCCAGTCTCAAATCTCTGGAAGACTGAAACAGGTTTCCCTCAATAATTTCCCTGTATTTACGCCATCCACCATTCCTTCAATTCTGACCAGTTTCCCAGTCCCTGCCGATGAAAAACATCCCCACAGCATGATGCTGCCACCACCATGCTTCACTGTGGGGATGGTGTTCTCGGGGTGATGAGACGTGTTGGGTTTGCGCCAGACATAGCGTTTTCCTTGATTGCCAAAAAAGCTCAATTTTAGTCTCATCTGACCAGAGTACCTTCTTCCATATGTTTGGGGAACACCAAACATGTTTGCTTATTTTTTTTCTTTAAGCAATGGCTTTTTTCTTGACACTCTTCCGTAAAGCCCAGCTCTGTGGAGTGTACGGCTTAAAGTGGTCCTATGGACAGATACTCCAATCTCCGCGGTGGAGCTTTGCTCCTTCAGGGTTATCATTGGTCTCTTTGTTGCCTCTCTGATTAATGCTCTCCTTGCATGGTCCGTGAGTTTTGGTGGGCGGCCCTCTCTTAGCAGGTTTGTTGTGGTGCCATATTCTTTCAATTTTTTAATAATGGAATTAATGGTGCTCCATGGGATGCTCAAAGTTTCTGATATTTATTTATAACCCAACCCTGATCTGTACTTCTCCACAACTTTGTCCCTGACTTGTTTGGAGAGCTCCTTGGTCTTCATGGTGCCGCTTGCTTAGTGGTGTTTCAGACTCTGGGGCCTTTCAGAACAGGTCTATATATACTGAAATCATTTGACACTTAGATTGCACACAGGTGGACTTTATTTAACTAATTATGTGACTTCTGAAGGTAATTGGTAGCACCAGATCTTATTTAGGGGCTTCATAGCAAACGGGGTGAATACATACAGTGGGGAAAAAAAGTATTTAGTCAGCCACCAATTGTGCAAGTTCTCCCACTTAAAAAGATGAGAGAGGCCTGTAATTTTCATCATAGGTACACGTCAACTATGACAGACAAAATGAGGAAAAAAAATCCAGAAAATCACATTGTAGGATTTTTTATGAATTTATTTGCAAATTATGGTGGAAAATAAGTATTTGGTCAATAACAAAAGTTTCTCAATACTTTGTTATATACCCTTTGTTGGCAATGACACAGGTCAAACGTTTTCTGTAAGTCTTCACAAGGTTTTCACACACTGTTGCTGGTATTTTGGCCCATTCCTCCATGCAGATCTCCTATAGAGCAGTGATGTTTTGGGGCTGTCGCTGGGCAACACGGACTTTCAACTCCCTCCAAAGATTTTCTATGGGGTTGAGATCTGGAGACTGGCTAGGCCACTCCAGGACCTTGAAATGCTTCTTACGAAGCCACTCCTTCGTTGCCCGGGCGGTGTGTTTGGGATCATTGTCATGCTGAAAGACCCAGCCACGTTTCATCTTCAATGCCCTTGCTGATGGAAGGAGGTTTTCACTCAAAATCTCACGATACATGGCCCCATTCATTCTTTCCTTTACACGGATCAGTCGTCCTGGTCGCTTTGCAGAAAAACAGCCCCAAAGCATGATGTTTCCACCCCCATGCTTCACAGTAGGTATGGTGTTCTTTGGATGCAACTCAACATTCTTTGTCCTCCAAACACGACGAGTTGAGTTTTTACCAAAAAGTTATATTTTGGTTTCATCTGACCATATGACATTCTCCCAATCCTCTTCTGGATCATCCAAATGCACTCTAGCAAACTTCAGACGGGCCTGGACATGTACTGGCTTAAGCAGGGGGACACGTCTGGCACTGCAGGATTTGAGTCCCTGGCGGCGTAGTGTGTTACTGATGGTAGGCTTTGTTACTTTGGTCCCAGCTCTCTGCAGGTCATTCACTAGGTCCCCCCGTGTGGTTCTGGGATTTTTGCTCACCGTTCTTGTGATCATTTTGACCCCACGGGGTGAGATCTAGCGTGGAGCCCCAGATCGAGGGAGATTATCAGTGGTCTTGTATGTCTTCCATTTCCTAATAATTGCTCCCACAGTTGATTTCTTCAAACCAAGCTGCTTACCTATTGCAGATTCAGTCTTCCCAGCCTGGTGCAGGTCTACAATTTTGTTTCTGGTGTCCTTTGACAGCTCTTTGGTCTTGGCCATAGTGGAGTTTGGAGTGTGACTGTTTGAGGTTGTGGACAGGTGTCTTTTATACTGATAACAAGTTCAAACAGGTGCCATTAATACAGGTAACGAGTGGAGGACAGAGGAGCCTCTTAAAGAAGAAGTTACAGGTCTGTGAGAGCCAGAAATCTTGTTTGTTTGTAGGTGACCAAATACTTATTTTCCACCATCATTTGCAAATAAATTCATTAAAAATCCTACAATGTGATTTTCTGGATTTTTTTTTCTCAATTTGTCTGTCATAGTTGACCTATTATGAAAATTACAGGCCTCTCTCATCTTTTTAAGTGGGAGAACTTGCACAATTGGTGGCTGACTAAATACTTTTTTTCCCCACTGTATGCACGCACCCCTTTTCAGTTATTTTTTTCATTTCACTTCACCAATTTGGACTATTTTGTGTATGTCCATTACATGAAATCCAAATAAAAATCCATTTAAATTACAGGTTGTATTGCAACAAAATAGGAAAAACGCCAAGGGGGATGAATACTTTTGCAATGCACTGTAAGTAGCCTAGCCCCAAGTGAGCTCAGAGAGCGTGTCAGCATTGCGGAACGTCCCCTTTTAACCAGAGTGTATAAAAGGATTGGTTAAGAATTAACATATCAGACCAGAAAGTGTGAAGTGGTCGCTACACGCTTGAAATGGTTGGAACTTTGAACCTCAACATGAGGTTAAGAAGTTAACCTCACCTCCCAGACTAGAGCCGAACATTGCCAGGCTGCAGCTGTGCGTGTAAAGTGGTTCAGACTCTGACTATCCCCACGAGGTGGAGAGAGGAGAAAACTCCCCTCTCAGACAATCACCGGTACAGCTAAGTAGCTGTTCTGATAAAAAGAAAACACCACAAACTGGACAACTAAGAAGAATAACATTGTGACCTCTTGTGGACAATCAAAGTGTTACACAAGAGGAGACCTAGCCACACCCTTTCCAAGAAGGCATTCACACGTAAATACATTCATGATTTCTTACTCCAAACGGACGGTGGTTCGTGTGCAAAGTATTATGATTACTGTGAGAGTAGTTTCCAGATGTATCCCAGTGTTGTGTCTCTCTTTGTCTCTCTCTCTCTAACTCTCTCTACCACTCCCTCTTTTGGTAAACAAGCAGTCATGTTGTTAGTCAGCTAGGGACTTTTCTCATGTATTTAGTGTGTATGTTAATTCTGTGTTATTATTTAGTTAACTAGTAAATAAATACTTAAACCAATTTGTGTAGTACTGAATCATGAGTAAGGAAGGTTATGACTGTTCAGAATGATGATATGATAAGAGGTTATGATTTAATACGTTGACTGTTTTATGGATGTGATAGGTAAAGACCTTTTAGAGTTTAATTCAGGAGATGGTAACTCTTTAAACAACTTATTCTGTGGTGCCCCAAATCCTACTGAGTTAATTGTTACATGATTCATTTAATCGAGTAACAATTAAACATAGTTAGTTGATTAGATAAATAACAGTCAATAGATTAATGAAAGTCACATCACGACAGCATATAACGCAAGGGTCTAGCAACTTAAATAGCATCCGAAAGGTTGCGAGTTTGAATCTCATCATGGACAACTTTATTGATATTTAATATAACTTTTCAATGACTTACTACTTTTTAGCTAATTTGCAACTACTTAGCATGTTCGCTAACCTTTCCCCTAACCTTAACCCTTTTAGCTTACCCTTCCCCTAACCTTAACCCTTTTTATCAAACCCTACCACAAACCCTAACCTTAACACTTTTAGCTAACCCTTCCCCTAACCTTAACCTTAAACATTTAACCTAACTCCTAAACTTAACCCTAACCTTAAACCTAACCCCTAGCCTAGCTAACGTTAGCCAGCTATATAACATTAGCCACCTAGCTAGAATTCGTAACATATCATATGTTTTGCAAATTCATTTCATATCGTACATTTTGCAAATTTGTAACATATTGTATGTTTAGTAAATTCGTAACATATAATATGAATTGTAGTTGGTAACATATACGAATTGGGTGATGGACATCCACAAATTAATACATACCATACATAACACAACATATCATACTAAATGTGTGATATGTGTCTTGGCTTTATGCACAGAATAATACGAAATGCTCTGAGACCAGGTTGCAGCGGTGAGTAAGCCTAGGCTTAATGATTCTGATGAAAATATGCTCTTTGTCTTTATCAAGCAAATGTAGGGTCGTCACTAACGTTAGTTACAACAGCCACAAAGTCATAAAATAAATACATTTCTACAATTTCGCTTCTTAAAATCTGATTTTAAACCTAACCCTTAACTCTAACCTTAACCACACTGTTAACCGTATGCCTAACCTTAAATTAAAACAAAACGCACGTTTAACATTTTCATGAATTTTTATGAAATAGCCTATTTGGACTTTGTGGCTGTGGTAACTAGTTACAAATGCAAAGTAACCAAAGCGGAAAATGACGCAATTATTCCAAAACTGCAGCTCATTGTTTGAACACACATTTATTTCCCTACTTCAGTAAACCAGTCCATTTAGAATTTGTTATAAAACTGTTGTCATTTGGCAAGGAATGTAGCTTATGTATCCCTTTAGATACATTTTTATAGGCATTTATTTCTGTAGGTGCACACAGTACGCGTGTGATACTAGGTTTGGTTAATTATTTGTTGTGTCCTGCAAATGCACACAAATGGAACACTAGAGTCAGAGCAAATTAACGTTGACTTCAAGACACAATTTCACCAAATAGTTTTACAATAGCTGGAAAAAAAATTGATCTCTGGTAAAAGATTGAGTATTGAAGTCAGTTCGAGTACTGGAGTCAGGGGTGCAACTTTCACTGGGGATGGGGGGACATGTCCCCCACCATATTCTGAAATTGCATTTTTGTCCCCCACAAAACGAGGGAATGTTGTGCTTGTTCAAAAAACTAGTCAGAACTAAACTAATGCTGACTGTACAATATATGAAATAGTGCTATTATACTGTAGGCTAATGGTATTCTGTGACTACCAATCCTACAAGTTCATACAGTGAAACACAGAATATGTTTCATCGGTTTATTACAGAGACCATATATGGTTTATTACTATGCAATACCAGATTATATGACCTGGTCTAGACTCTTAACACACTGTGTTGCTTTGGGAAATTAGGAAGAAGAGAGTGATGCTTTGTTCCCCAATGATCTTCCAGGGTTAATGAGCTGATAATTGAAGGTATCAGCCAGACATTATATGTGTGTGATCAGTTAGTTTCACCCCCTTCCCAAGGAACCATGCTTCAGCTATTCTAGTGATTACTCTGGGGATGTAATAGGATGCGACACAGGGATACGTATCTGTGGCAGGTTGGGTTAATGGCAGTCCCACACATTAAACTGCAATCTGCCTGTTTTATCTTTGCCTTTTGACCTGGTAACAAAATCGGTATAGTTGTATCTAGAGGTTGTGATTTATAAATTGTTGAACTGTCCCCACTGCATTGAAATAGATTTTTTGGGGGTTTGTATCATTTGATTTACACAACATGCCTACCACTTTGAAGATGCAAAATATTTTTTCCTGTGAAACAAACAAGAAATAAGACAAAAAAACAGAAAACAGAAAACCTTTGTAGAGCCACCATTTGCAGCAATTACAGCTGCAAGTCTCTTGGGGCATGTCTCTATAAGCTTGGCACATCTAGCCACTGGAATTTTTGCCCATTCTTCAATGCAAAACTGCTCCAGCTCCTTCAAGTTGGATGGGTTCCGCCGGTGTACAGCAATCTTTAAGTCATACCACAGATTCTCAATTGGATTGAGGTCTGGGCTTTGACTAGGCCATTCCAAGACATTTAAATGTTTCCCCTTAAACCACTTGAGTGTTGCTTTAGCAGTATGCTTAGGGTCATTGACCTGCTGTAAGGTGAACCTCCATCCCAGTCTCAAATCTCTGGAAGACTGAAACAGGTTTCCCTCAAGAATTTCCCTGTATTTATCGCCATCCACCCTTCCTTCAATTCTGACCAGTTTCCCAGTCCCTGCCGATGAAAAACATCCCCACAGCATGATGCTGCCACCACCATGCCTCACTGTGGGGATGGTGTTCTCGGGGTGATGAGAGGTGTTGGGTTTGCGCCAGACATAGCGTTTTCCTTGATGGCCAAAAAGCTCAATTTTAGTCTCATCTGACCAGAGTACCTTCTTCCATATGTTTGGGGAGTCTCCCATATGCCTTTTGGCGAACACCAAACGTGTTTGCTTATTTTTTTCTTTAAGCAATGGCTTTTTTTCTGGCCACTCTTCCATAAAGCCAATCTCTGTGGAGTGTATGGCTTAAAGTTGTCCTATGGAGCTCCTTCAGGGTTATCTTTGGTCGCTTTGTTGCCTCTCTGATTAATGCCCTCCTTGCCTGTTTGGTGGGCGGCCCTCTCTTGGCAGGTTTGCTGTGATGCCATATTCTTTAAAAAAATGTATAATGGATTTAATGGTGCTCCGTGGGATGTTAAAAGTTTCTGATATTTTTTTATTACCCAACCCTTTATCTGTACTTCTCCACAACTTTGTCCCTGACTTGTTTGGAGAGCTCCTTGGTCTTCATGGTGCCGCTTGCTTGGAGGTGCCCCTTGCTTAGTGGTGTTTCAGACTCTGGGGCCTTTCAGAACAGGTGTATATATACTGAGATCATGTGACACTTAGATTGCACACAGGTGGACTTTATTTAACTAATTATGTGACTTCTGAAGGTAATTGGTTGCACCAGATCTTATTTAGGGGCTCCATAGCAAAGGGGGTGAATTCATATGCACAAACCACTTTTCCGTTATTATTTTTTTAGAATTTTTTTAAACAAGTTATTTTTTTCATTTAACTTCATCAATTTGGACTATTTTGTGTATGTCCATTACATGAAATCCAAATAAAAATCCATTTAAATTACAGGTTGTAATGCAACAAAATAGGAAAAATGCCAAGGGGATGAATACTTTTGCAAGGCACACTACCTTTGAAACCATCTGAAGATATCTGATTGACAGGGATGTTGGCCGATGATAGTCAGCTACTAGTAACATAAACGCTGGCTAATTTAGGTGAGGAGGGAGTTATTTAATTGAACTACCGGTATGGGATGTTTGATGTCTGTTTTTGTGATCTGATTGGTTGTTTGTGCCTCTCTCTTGTCCTATAGGATAAAGGAATGGGTGGATCAGATGCAGATAGAGCTGGTGACCCTGGCAGACACCGCCAGTGCCGGGAAGAGCCTCACACAGGTGACCTAACCCTTCATAACGCATAGTGTTATAATGCATAGTAATCACTACATAACATAAAACATGGACCTCTATCAAGGGAATACTCTTTTTTTTACTATGACAGTATGTGTAACCAGTGTGTATCCTCACTCTCTCTAGATCTTCCTGGACAACCAGAACCTGTACACAGTAGAGTCTAACGATGCAGAGGAACTAGTGGCTAGGGCAGCCAGGAACATAGAACAGCTGTTACTGAAGAGGGCTGCCGCTCTGGAAGTAAGACACACAGTTTCTATGCTCTTCAAGTACCCCCAACAGCAGGGGCTTGATGACTAGTTGAGCTTTGAATCAGGTGTGCATGAGCCTTGAGGATGCCACTGCTACTATAGTGCACCACAATGGAGTGGAGAGGGATTGAAATGAATGACACATTGACTCTTGGGTGTACGTATCTTATGGGGGTAATCACATTAATGTTATTTCAAGTCTTATGGGGGACCCATGTACTGTATGTTAGGTTCCACTTGTAGAAACCTGAGGTGAGATGTGACAATATAGGCCAGGACCAGGGGATGGTTAGAAGACCATGGTACTGTGAGGTGCTGGTTGGTAACAGAGAGGAGTGATATGCTGTATGGCTGTGCATGTATTCCTTTGAGCAGAAGTGGGTCAGAGACACAGCGCTCTCATCTTCCGCTGGAATATGAAGTATGAATATCTTTTGTATTCCAACCCCTTCTTATATACAGTGATGTCCAAAATTATTGACACCTTTGATAAAGTTGAGCAGTAATGAGAGTATAAAACAAATATTTCAAATACCGAGCTATATTGTATGCAAAAAAAGGGATATTATATTATTTTATACTAATTTAATTGTTCAGAGAAGGAGATTTAGTTTAACAAGAAATACCCCTGTCACGCTCTGGCTCCGGGACTTTGTATTATTGAGCCAGGGTGTGTTCATTTTTGTTGTGTTTGGGGATTAGTTGGGTTGTTATTGGTTGTTTCATTGTTTGGTCCAGGGACTCCCAATCAGTGGTAACGAGTGTCAGCTGTCGGCTCGTTATCTCTGATTGGGAGCCATATTTAAACTGTCATTGTTCACCTTGGGGTTGTGGGTTTTTGTTCTATGTTCATTCGTTGTCACTGAGGACTTCATGATCGTGTTTTGTTTTGTATTCTCGTGTATTGCATTAAAGTCAATACAGTGGGGAAAAAAAGTATTTAGTCAGCCACCAATTGTGCAAGTTCTCCCACTTAAAAAGATGAGAGAGGCCTGTAATTTTCATCATAGGTACACGTCAACTATGACAGACAAAAGGAGAATTTTTTTTCCAGAAAATCACATTGTAGGATTTTTTATGAATTTATTTGCAAATTATGGTGGAAAATAAGTATTTGGTCAATAACAACAGTTTCTCAATACTTTGTTATATACCCTTTGTTGGCAATGACACAGGTCAAACGTTTTTTGTAAGTCTTCACAAGGTTTTCACACACTGTTGCTGGTATTTTGGCCCATTCCTCCATGCAGATCTCCTCTAGAGCAGTGATGTTTTGGGGCTGTCGCTGGGCAACACGGACTTTCAACTCCCTCCAAAGATTTTCTATGGGGTTGAGATCTGGAGACTGGCTAGGCCACTCCAGGACTTCTTACGAAGCCACTCCTTCATTGCCCGGGCGGTGTGTTTGGGATCATTGTCATGCTGAAAGACCCAGCCACGTTTCATCTTCAATGCCCTTGCTGATGGAAGGAGGTTTTCACTCAAAATCTCACGATACATGGCCCCATTCATTCTTTCCTTTACACGGATCAGTCGTCCTGGTCCCTTTGCAGAAAAACAGCCCCAAAGCATGATGTTTCCACCCTCATGCTTCACAGTAGGTATGGATGCAACTCAGCATTATTTGTCCTCCAAACACGACGAGTTGAGTTTTTACCAAAAAGTTCTATTTTGGTTTCATCTGACCATATGACTTTCTCCCAATCCTCTTCTGGATCATCCAAATGCACTCTAGCAAACTTCAGATGGTCCTGGACATGTACTGGCTTAAGCAGGGGGACACGTCTCGCACTGCAGGATTTGAGTCCCTGGCGGCGTAGTGTGTTACTGATGGTAGGCTTTGTTACTTTGGTCCCAGCTCTCTGCAGGTCATTCACTAGGTCCCCCTGTGTGGTTCTGGGATTTTTGCTCACCGTTCTTGTGATCATTTTGACCCCACGGGTGAGATCTTGCGTGGAGCCCCAGATCGAGGGAGATTATCAGTGGTCTTGTATGTCTTCCATTTCCTAATAATTGCTCCCACAGTTGATTTCTTCAAACCAAGCTGCTTACCTATTGCAGATTCAGTCTTCCCAGCCTGGTGCATGTCTACAATTTTGTTTCTGGTGTCCTTTGACAGCTCTTTGGTCTTGGCCATAGTGGAGTTTGGAGTGTGACTGTTTGAGGTTGTGGACAGGTGTCTTTTATACAGATAACAAGTTCAAACAGGTGCCATTAATACAGGTAACGAGTGGAGGACAGAGGAGCCTCTTAAAGAAGAAGTTACAGGTCTGTGAGAGCCAGAAATCTTGCTTGTTTGTAGGTGACCAAATACTTATTTTCCACCATAATTTGCAAATAAATTCATAAAAAATCCTACAATGTGATTTTCTGGATTTTTTTTCCTCAATTTGTCTGTCATAGTTGACGTGTACCTATGATGAAAATTACAGGCCTCTCTCATCTTTTTAAGTGGGAGAACTTGCACAATTGGTGGCTGACTAAATACTTTTTTTCCCCACTGTATGTTCGCTACCAACGCTGCGCTTTGGTCCTACTTCATAGACGATCGTGACAGAAAAACCCACCACAACGAGACCAAGCAGCGTTTCCAGGAGTTGGATGACGAGTGGTGGAGACAGAAGAGCGAAGGTTGGGAGAGGACTATAGAGGCCTGGTCCACGGAGAGGAGAGACCCCCAGAAATTTTTTAGGGGGGGGCTCACGACGTCGGGGCAGCAGGAGTACGGGTTAGAGGAGTGCAGTAGGTTGGCAGAAA
Source organism: Coregonus lavaretus (assembly GCF_964263955.1). NCBI lineage: Eukaryota > Metazoa > Chordata > Actinopteri > Salmoniformes > Salmonidae > Coregonus > Coregonus lavaretus. The sequence continues at coordinate 28,199,245 of NC_139998.1, read as the reverse complement.
AGGCCGCCAGGTTAAGGGGGCCACTGGTCACGAAGGGGAAGGAAGGTGTGGAGGCACGGCGAAGGGTACTGGGGTGTGTTACCAGTCCGGTCCGGCCCGTTCCTGATCCCCGTGTAGGGCCAGGGGTGTGTGTCCTCAGTGCGGTCCTGTCTGTTCCTGTTCCTCGCATGGAGCCTGTGGTGCGCGCCGCCAGCCCGACTTGGTCTGTTCCTGCTCCCCGCACCAAGTCTGGGGTGCGTTTCGTCAGCCCTGTCCGGCCCGTCCCTGCTCCCCGCACCAAGCCAATGGTGCGCGTCGCCAGCCCAGCCCGGCCTGTCCCTGCTCTACGCACCAAGCCAAAGGGGTGCGTCGCCAGCCCAGCCCGGCCGGTTCCTGCTCCACGCATCAAAACTACGGTGTGCGTCGCCGGCCCAACCCGGACTGTTCCTGCCACTCGCACCAGGCTAAGGGTGCGAGTCGTCAACCTGGGTCAGCTCGTTCCGGCTACTCGCACCAAACCAAGGGGGCGAGTCGTCAACCTGGTTCAGCCTATTCCTGCTACGCGCACCAAGCCAGGGAGGCGAGTCGTCAGCCTGAGGAGGTCCGTTCCGGCTCCACGCACCAAGCCGAGGATGCGTATCGTCAGCCAGGTCCGGTCCGTCCCTGCCTCACGCGCCAAGCTAGGGGTGCGCGTCATCAGTCCGGATCCAGCCAGCTGGGTGGGATCGGACCGGGGCCATTACGGGGGGATGGATGTAGGATGGTGGTCAAGCCCGGAGCCAGAGCCGGAGCCGCCTCCGAGGAGCAACACCCACCCAGCCCTCCCCTATTTGGGTTCTTTGAGGCGCGGTCGCAGTCCGCGCCTTTAGGGGGGGGTACTGTCACGCTCTGGCTCCGGGACTTTGTATTATTGAGCCAGGGTGTGTTCATTTTTGTTGTGTTTGGGGATTAGTTGGGTTGTTATTGGTTGTTTCATTGTTTGGTCCAGGGACTCCCAATCAGTGGTAACGAGTGTCAGCTGTCGGCTCGTTATCTCTGATTGGGAGCCATATTTAAACTGTCATTGTTCACCTTGGGGTTGTGGGTTTTTGTTCTATGTTCATTCGTTGTCACTGAGGACTTCATGATCGTGTTTTGTTTTGTATTCTCGTGTATTGCATTAAAGTCAATATGTTCGCTACTAACGCTGCGCTTTGGTCCTACTTCATAGACGATCGTGACAACCCCAAAAATATTTTTCTTGAAGGCAGGGGTAAAAATGATTGACAACCCTAAAGATTTGTATAATAAAGTTGTCAAAAGTTTAATATTTGGTCCCATATTCCTAGCACGCAATGACTACATCAAGCTTGTGACTCTACAAACTTGTTGGATGCATTTGCAGTTTGTTTTGGTTGTTTTCTGATTATTTTGTGCCCAATAGAAAATAATTTATTGTGTCATTTTGGAATCACTTTTATTGTAAATAAGAATATAATATATTTCTAAATACGTCTACATTAATGTGGATGCTAACATGATTACGGATAATCCTGAATAATGAATCCTGAATAATGATCAGTGAGAAAGTGAGATCAGTGAGAAAGTTACAGAAGGTCAAAGTTCCCCTGGTTTCATTCCAGGCTGTATCACAACCGGCCGTGATTGGGAGTCCCATAGGGCGGCGCACAATTGGCCCAGCATCGTCCGGGTTTGGCCGGTATAGGCCGTCATTGCAAATAAGAATTTGTTCTTAACTGACTTGCCTAGTTAAATAAAGGTAAAATAAATAAATAAATAAAATATCCCCAAGACAAGCTAACCTCTCACCATTACTAACAGGGGATGTTAGCATGTCTTGGGGATATGATATTTGACCCACTGTAATTTTCTGACTCATCATTATTCACGATTCATTCAGGATGAATACGGAACGATTACAAATCATACAGTCCCATTCAAAGTGAGAAATGCAGCATGTCCTTATTGGCAATATATCTGTTCTATGCACCGAGCTGTGACGCAAAACTAAAACCTGGCTACTCTCATGTATCTTAGCAGCTAGCTACACAAGTTTTTAGCTAGCTAGCTAACGTTATATCCCAACAACATTGACGCTCAATATATTTTTGTTCTCAGCCATATCTGAGCCATATTCCAAATGAATTAAAGACAGATAGCCTACATTATTGAAATTGTATCTGTTTCATTAGTTGACGTTATAACGTTAGTTGCTAGCTAGCTTGCTAGCCAGGCTCCCGGGTTCACTTATTGTCCGAGCAGCCCAGCTATGGCACAAGTTGGCTCGCTGGCTAGCTAGCTAACTCATTGTGACAACATTGACCCTCAACATATTATTTTGTTTAAATTATCTCAGCCATATTCAGAATTGAATTCAAGGCAGATGAACTATCTAACATGCAGGCATGATCTCAGATCGGCTACAAACGTCGACCTCTCCACCATAGCTAGCTAGTTAGCTACATTAGCTAATCAAATCAATGCTGAAATAATATACAATAGCATAATGCCGCGACAATTTTATCAAACAGAAGTAGTAAGTTATAGCTATGGCTATTATTACCTTGATCGTTGGTATTAGCTACTCTTTGGCCATATCTCCAATATTATTTGGAGTCTCATCACAAAATCATACAAGTGTCCAATGTTGTTGCAGCATCTTAGCCTGATTAATCCTCACTTTCTGACAATTCTGTAATTCATAAACGACTTAGCTATTGAAATGGAAGCAGCAGGTGATGAGACCAATTACAGAAAGTATTACGACACCAAATCATAAAAACAGAACAATATTTCAAGTCAACCTTACCAACATAATTGTAATACAGTCATCAGTACTATTCATATTAACCTTAGCACAAACAAGAATATGAAACAGTGGTATACTACGAAGCAAGCTAGATCTACTCAGGGTTTTATAAAGCTAGCCAGCTTCATTTAGCTTCACATTCCATGTCAGGCTTGATCCGTACTACGACGGTGGATATTGCTCACCCGCCTGCCTCTAACTCTCGCAGGCTTGTAACTATACAGTGCATCTCTATAATAGGCTGTCACCATGATCACCTGAAAAACATAAATAGTGTCACAATTACTTTGTTTGTTAACTGCAGCAACACTGAAACTTTTTTTAAACCAAGCAATGCTCTCATATCTAACCTACATGCTTGTGGTCGGCAAAGAAAGCAAACAGGTACAATTAACATGAATTGAGTCAATGTCTTCACAGAGTTGGATCATGTCTACATACGGTAGCCAGGGAGAGGTGGGATGGGGAATATGATTAGTCTAGATAGAACATAATTTCTTAATCCTGGTCCTGGGGACCCAAAGGGTTGCAAATGTTAGTTTTTGCCCTAGAACTACACAGCCAATTCAAATGATCCACTACAGGTGTGTAGTGCTAATGCAAAAACAGTACTTCCTCCACTGTCTATGTCCCACACTGGGCTCAAACCAGTGATCCTATGCTCGCAAACACACCTGACTATCCTCCTTGACAACAAACAAACGGTTTGAGCTACCTAATAGGTACCAATTGGATGGCTCCATCTGCAACATTTAAAGCTAGCTGTGGAGTGAGTTTAAGGCACATTCGTAACTCTGTTATACATTTGTATGTGATCATGTATTAGTGTATGTCTGTGATTCCTCTCATGACCCACCTGCACTCGGCACTACTCATTACGGATTGCCCTTGGTCTCAGTCATCCGAGGCAGGCCTCTCCAGAGGACACTGAGGGGGGAGAGAGGGATGGATGGGAATCAGAAAAAATTGACATGGTCTTATCAGTAAGGCATACCAGTATAAATACAGGTATTCTGGTTGGAAATGGGGTGCTTTTTGAGGCAAATAATGAATTACTAAACCTTCTAAAAAGACATTGAGGAGCAATTGAGACATTGAGGAGCTGAGGGGAGGATACACACGTGTACATGGAGAGGAAGCCATAGGTGGAGTTGACTCCATATGTCGCCTAGTTGAACATCTCACTGGCATCCCAGCCATTAGACTAACAGAGAGAGATACAAGGGAATGGTGGTTAGTGTGTGTCACAATGTGTGTCTCATTGTGTGTCACCAGAGTAGTATACTACGAAGCAAGCTAGATCTTCTCAGGGTTTTATAAAGCTAGCCAGCTTCATTTAGCTTCACATTCCATGTCAGGCTTGATCCGTACTACGACGGTGGATATTGCTCACCCGCCTGCCTCAAACTCTCGCAGGCTTGTAACTATACAGTGCTGCAACATGACCATAAGCTTGGCACCTGAAAAAACGTAGTGGATTCGGAACAAAAGCTCTTACGGGATAACTGATATATCCTAACATTACTTTGTTGGGTAACGACACAGCATCAAAACTTAAAAGAACAGGCAATGACTCTTCTCTTTCACCACACTCGCCACCTGGTCTGCGTTGCACCAAACGGCAGAAGTCACAGTCATCAGGAATCTTCAACTTCAGGTGATCCACCTCCACCCTTACCGCTACCCCAGTAATCACTCCTTTCAATGGCGCCCTGTTCCTGAGAGCAAACTAACAGGTCTAGTCCCCATTTGCGTGGCACAGAGTGCTTTCTCCCTCTGGGCGGAAGGAACACAAAAAAACATCACAATTCCACTTCGGGTTACCTTCACCGATTCAACAGTACCCAACTCCTTTTTCACAAAACCTGAAACCACATGTGGGTCAGCCAAATGGCAGGGGTGCACTTTCTGCAAAAATGTGTCTCCTACTGGACCAGATTAATCTTTATCATGACCATCGGTGCGTGGCTCGAGCGCCAAGATCTTCACGTACCACCTCAGGTAATTCAGCCTCACTCTCTTCCAATTCAGCTCCAGAGCTACTGGAGTACAGCTCATTCTGTTTGTACTTGACACCAATTTTCCTCGACCCACCATCTCCCTCGGCACTCAATTCCTCTCCCTCCTCCTCGCTGTTCATCTCCACATTACACATTTATTTTCGTATCACAGCTAATTTATTTGACTCGCTACATCCCCTGTGTCACCATACTTCTTTATTTTCCCCTTTTTCTCGACCTCGTAGCCTAGACTCTTCCATGCAAGTGCGACATGTGGTGGGCCAGCTTGCCATCTGTGTTCTCAAGTTCCTATCCTACCGAAGTGGCTCCCGCATCGAGTGTGTAGTCAATCACAGCTTAGAGACTAAATGAATAAAGAAACAAACATCCTGTACTACTAAGAAAATAAAAAAAGAGCCCTACTGACTTCCAGCAAACCCCTCACCCATCCCCCAAATCCCTTCCAGCCCCCCATCCCAGTCCAACCTCAATAACCCTATACATCAATCTTTCCCTCTCTTCCTCATACCGGTACTTACAACAATACATCAACAATACATCAACACATGCTTCACTGTTTCATCAACCATACACTCTGTACACAAACCATTCACATGCTTGCCAACCAGATGCAATGATGAGTTCAATGTCCTAGGCGCAACTGAGCAAACACCACCTCTTCCTAATCTGACCTTTGAATCTTGGTCCACCGACCTTTCTTTGTCGGCCCTTGGGCTCGCTGTTCCACTTCTTCTGCCACACATCTGTCCCAATGGCTCTACTCTTACATTTGGCTTTCCCCTACCTCTCCCGGTCATACTGTCTGAACTAACTTTTGTGTCTATCAGGGCTCCCTAAATGTATACATATTTCAATCATTATATAGTTCATAAACTAGTAATGTAATTGTAAGAGCATTTTACAGTTGGTCTAGTGTCTGTAGCTTAAACTGTTATAGGCTGTACCATTTTGAAAACCAACCACTTTAGGCCGCCATTGACAGCCATGTTGTTCTATGCCATTTCAAATAGTTATAATGCACAGTAATAATGTCTGGTGGCAGGATATGTGCTATTATAAGACCTTCCGGGAAAAATCCCTGGAAATTAATACAAAAAAAAAACAGTTTATATTTTTTATAGAATTAAGCATAATGATTATGGCTCTAATTTGCAGGAAAAAACAGTTTGAGGTGTTTGAGAAATGCTAAATTCTCCAACTTTCCATCCCCCAGCCATCCTCACGTATTTCGTGCCCCCTCAGATTTTGGGGTGCTTGACGCCCCTGGGTGTGTGTGTGACTGAAACAACAGACACCACCTTTTTTACCCCAGCTGTGCTCATTAAAGCCTTATTGTCTTTGCTGTAAATAGTGACTGGTTACAAGATCGCGGGCGTTTGACCCAAGTTCCTACTTCACAGTAGGAACGTTATTATTTTTGCAAACATTTTAAATATCTTATTTTTGGGGGCAGAAATGCCTTTTTGAACATGTGAACTTTCATGTGCCTTAATTACAAACATGTATGGGATCTGTAAATATGTTAAATGATGAGCCTAGTTTAGCCAAGGAGAAAGGACTGAGCTATATAGGGAGAAAGACAGGATCCCTCTCTGGCTAGCCATGATTGGCTGAGATAATGGAGGGGTTGACCACACCTATGGTTGGCCGAGGGTTCTAAGGCTTAAAGTGGCACTCCAATTCTCCTTGATCACCTCATTTAACACCTGATTTACTTAACAAAGGGCATATCTCAATTTTTTTATTTTTTTTATTTCACCTTTATTTAACCAGGTAAGCCAGTTGAGAACAAGTTCTCATTTACAACTGCGACCTGGCCAAGATAAAGCATAGCAGTGCGATAAAAACAACAACACAGAGTTACATATGGGGTAAAAAAACATAAAGTCAAAAAATACAACAGAAAATATATATACAGTGTGTGCAAATGTAGCAAGTTATGGAGGTAAGGCATAGTGGTCCTCTGTAGCTCAGCTGGTAGAGCACGGCGCTTGTAACGCCAAGGTAGTGGGTTCGATCCCCGGGACCACCCATACACAAAAATGTATGTACGCACGACTGTAAGTCGCTTTGGATAAAAGCGTCTGCTAAATGGCATATTATTTATTATTATAAATAGGCTATAGTGCAAAATAATTACAATTAGTATTAACACTGGAATGCTAGATGTGCAAGAGATTATGTGCAAATAGAGATACTGGGGTGCACAAGAGCAAAATAAATAACAATATAGGGATGAGGTAGTTGGGTGGGCTAATTTCAGATGGGCTGTGTACATGTGCAGTGATCGGTAAGGTGCTCTGACAACTGATGCTTAAAGTTAGTGAGGGAGATAAGAGTCTCCAGCTTCAGAGATTTTTGCAATTCGTTCCAGTCATTGGCAGCAGAGAACTGGAAGGAATGGCGGCCAAAGGAGGTGTTGGCTTTGGGAATGACCAGTGAGATATACCTGCTGGAGCGCAGACTACGGGTGGGTGCTGCTATGGTGACCAATGAGCTAAGATAAGGCGGGGATTTGCCTAGCAGTGATTTATAGATGGCCTGGAGCCAGTGGGTTTGACGACGAACATGTAGTGAGGACCAGCCAACAAGAGCGTACAGGTCACAGTGGTGGGTAGTGTATGGGGCTTTGGAGACAAAACGGATGGCACTGTGATAGACTACATCCAATTTGCTGAGTAGAGTGTTGGAGGCTATTTTGTAAATGACATCGCCGAAGTCAAGGATCGGTAGGATAGTCAGTTTTACGAGGGCATGTTTGGCAGCATGAGTGAAGGAGGCTTTGTTGCGAAATAGGAAGCCGATTCTAGATTTAACTTTGGATTGGAGCCTCTTAATGTGAGTCTGGAAGGAGAGTTTACAGTCTAACCAGACACCTAGGTATTTGTAGTTGTCCACATACTCTAGGTCAGACCCGTCGAGAGTGGTGATTCTAGTTGGGTGGGCGGGTGCCAGCAGCGTTCGATTGAAGAGCATGCATTTAGTTTTACTAGTGTTTAAGAGCAGTTGGAGGCTACTGAAGGAGTGTTGTATGGCATTGAAGCTCGTTTGGAGGTTTGTTAACACAGTGTCAAATGAAGGGCCAGATGTATACAAAATGGTGTCGTCTGCGTAGAGGTGGATCTGAGAGTCACCAGCAGCAAGAGCGACATCATTGATATTCACGGAGAAAAGAGTCGGCCCAAGAATTGAACCCTGTGGCACCCCCATAGAGACTGCCATAGGTCCAGACAACATGCCCTCCGATTTGACACACTGAACTCTATCTGAGAAGTAGTTGGTGAACCAGGTGAGGCAGTCATTTGAGAAACCAAGGCTATTTAGTCTGCCAATAAGAATGCGGTGGTTGACAGAGTCGAAAGCCTTGGCCAGGTCGATGAAGACGGCTGCACAGTACTGTCTATTATCGATCGCGGTTATAATATCGTTTAGGACCTTGAGCGTGGCTGAAGTGCACCCATGACCAGCTCGGAAACCGGATTGCATAGCGGAGAAGGTACGGTGGGATTTGAAATGGTCGGTGATCTGTTTGTTAACTTGGCTTTCAAATACTTTCGAAAGGCAGGGCAGGATGGATATAGGTCTGTAACAGTTTGGATCTAGAGTGTCACCCCCTTTGAAGAGGGGGATGACCGCGGCAGCTTTCCAATCTCTGGGGATCTCAGACATTACGAAAGAGAGGTTGAACAGACTAGTAATAGGGGTTGCGACAATTTCGGCGGCTAGTTTTAGAAAGAAAGGGTCCAGATTGTCTAGCCCAGCTGATTTGTAGGGGTCCAGATTTTTCAGCTCTTTCAGAACATCAGCTGTCTGAATTTGTGTGAAGGAGAAGCGGGGGGGGCATGGGCAAGTTGCAGCGGAGGGTGCAGAGTTGGTGGCCGGGGTAGTGGTAGCCAGGTGGAAAGCATGGCCAGCCGTAGCAAAATGCTTGTTGAAATTCTCGATTATTGTAGATTTATCGGTGGTGATAGTTTTTCCTAGCCTCAGTGCAGTGGGCAGCTGGGAGGAAGTGCTCTTATTCTCCATGGACTTTACAGTGTCAACTTTTTGGAGTTAGTGCTACAGGATGCAAATTTCTGTTTGAAAAAGTTAGCCTTTGCTTTCCTGACTGCTTGTGTATATTGGTTCCTAACTTCCCTGAAAAGTTGCATATCGCGGGGGCTATTTGATGCTAATGTAGTACGCCACAGGATGTTTTGTGCTGGTCAAGGGCAGTCAAGTCTGAGGAGAACCAGGGGCTATATCTGTTCTTAGTTCTGTATTTTTTGAATGGGGCATGTTTATTTAAGATTTAGAGGAAATTACTTTTAAAGAACAACCAGGCATCCTCTGACGGAATGAGATCTATATCCATCCAGGATACCTGGGCCAGGTCAATTAGGAAGGACTGCTCGCTAAAGTGTTTTAGGGAGCGTTTGACAGTGATGAGGGGTGGTCGTTTGACCGCGGACCCGTTACGGACGCAGGCAATAAGGCAGTGATCGCTGAGATCCTGGTTGAAGACAGCGGAGGTGTATTTAGAGGGTAAGTTAGTCAGGATGATATCTATGAGGGTACCCATGGTTACGGATTTAGGGTTGTACCTGGTAGGTTCGTTGATAATTTGCGTGAGATTGAGGGCATCTAGTTTGGATTGTAGGATGGCCGGGGTATTAAGCATATCCCAATTTAGGTCACCAAGCAGTACGAACTCTGAGGATAAATGGGGGGCAATCAATTCACATATGGTGTCCAGGGCACAGCTGGGGGCTGAGGGGGGTCTGTAGCAAGCAGCAACAGTGAGAGACTTATTTCTGGAAAGGTGGATTTTTAGAAGTAGAAGCTCAAACTGTTTGGGCACAGACCTGGATAGTATGATAGAGCTCTGCAGGCTATCTCTACAGTAGATTGCAACTCCACCCCCTTTGGCAGTTCTATTTAGACGGAAAATGTTATAGTTGGAATTTTTGGTGGCCTTCCTAAGCCAGGATTCAGACACTGCTAGAACATCAGGGTTGGCGGAGTGTGCTAACGCAGTGAATAACTCAAACTTAGGAAGTAGACTTCTGATATTTACATGCAGGAAACCAAGGCTTTTGCGATTACAGAAGTCAGCAAATGATAGCGCCTGGGGAGTAGGAGTGATACTGAGGGCTGCAGGGCCTGGGTTAGCCTCTACATCACCGGAAGAACAGAGGAGGACTAGAATAAGGATACGTCTAAAGGCTTTAAGAACTGGTCTTCTAGTGCATTGGGTACATAGAATAAAGGGGGCAGATTTCCGGGCGTTGTAGAAAAGATTCAGGGCATTATGTACAGACAACGATATGGAAGGATATGAGGAAAGTGGAGGTAAACCTAAGCGTTGGGTAACAATGAAAGAGATAGCATCACTGGAGGCACCAATTGAGTCGGTCTCCGCGTGTATGGGGGGTGAGACAAAGGAGCTATCTAAGGCAGGTTTAGCTGGGCTGGGGGATCTACAGTGAAATAGTACAATTAGAAATAACCGAAACAACAATAAGCTAACCATATTGAGATGGGAGAGAGGCATAAAGCAATCACGGGTGTAATTTGAGAGAGCTAAGACAACAGCTGGTAATGACGACACAGTTTGGGCTGAGGCTAAACATAAACAGGATGCGGTACCGTAAAAAGGAACAGTCCAGCAGGCATCAGCTGTATAGCTGAGTTATCATAAGGTCCGGTGAACAGCAATAGGATAGTTCGGAGGTAGTTCGGGGGCTGCTAAAGCACTAGCGAGCAAGAGGCCACGGCTAGCGTGTGCTAGCGGGCCGGGGCTAGCAGATGGAATCTTCGTGGTCGACGTGGTAACGGGAAGCCTGTTGTAATCACATCAGACGATTTCGTCGGCAGACCAGTCGTGTAGGATCGGCGGGGCTCCGTGTCAACACTAGGTGGTCCCGTCCGGTTGACATAGAGGTAGATAGCCGGGAGATGGGCCTAGCTCAGGATGATTAGCCAGACCACAACGTCCATTTTGTTGCAGCTAGCTGGTAGCGATGAATCCGGAGTTAAAGGTCCAGTGATTCAGTGATTCCGGCAGAAAAACTGATATGTTCTGGGTCGATAACGCGCTGTGCAGACAGTGCAGACTGGCCGAATAATAGTCCAGACTAGAGCTGGCTGGTGGGTGGTGCAGGTGACGGACAATGGTGAAAAACCGCTAACGGTAGCTGATAGCAAGTTGCTAGTTAGCTGGCTACTCCCGTCCGGTAGACCTAGAGGTAGATATGAGCCTGGCTCTAGGCTAGCTCGAGGCTAACTGGTGCTTGCATCGGGGGCAGTGGTGATAAGCCAGACAGCAACATCCATTCGGTTGCGGCTAGCTAGTTGCGATCCGGTGATTAATGTCCAGTGATTAAATTATTCCCGCAGAAAATCCAATGTTCTGGGTGAAATACCGCTAACTGTGGCTAATAGCAAGTAGCTAGTTAGCTGGCTAGCTAGTTTCAACTGGAGATTCTAGATAAAAGGTAAGTCAATAATATAATCCGTTCCACATTGAGTGAGGCGGGTTGCAGGAAAGTATATTTTGTAGAAGGATGAAAAGTCTGATAGGGAAATATGTACGAAAAATACAAAAAAACAGGGTATTTACAGGCTATTTACAGACACACGACAAAAACAGGACTGCACTACTACGCCATCTTGGAAACACACAGGTGGTCCAGGTAAGTCATGACAAAGTCCTTCCCTGAAATTTCCTAAATGTTTGTATTTTACACTGCTCATTTGTCAGAATGCTGAAATCACAAACAGAAAAGTATTTAGAACCTTTTTACCAGTTTCTTTTCTCACACTTATTCCCAACTTAATCCGGCTAAACAATGTGCTGTAGGACATTGGTACCCAGCCAGGCTTTAATGCGTCTCTCTCTCCTCACTGAATGAATGACAAATGGATGAATGGGCTATAATTGTGCACCTTACTTCACAAGTGAATTTAAATGAGGCCTAACTGAATGATAAGGAGGGTGAAGAGGTTGATTTAATTTAAAAAGACAATAGTGTAATGATGAGTTTGTGTTATGCTTATTTATCAGCAGCAAATAATTTGACCGCACACCTTGGGGGTTGATACCATTCTCTTTTACATTTTACTTTGTAAAAATAAGCTGTTAATGGACTGTTTTATTTACATTTACATTTACGTCATTTAGCAGACGCTCTTATCCAGAGCGACTTACAAATTGGTGCATTCACCTTATAGCCAGTGGGAAAACCACTTTACAATATGTAAGGGGGGGGGTAGAAGGATTACTTTATCCCATCCCAGGTATTCCTTAAAGAGGTGGGGTTTCAAGTGTCACCGGAAGGTGGTGAGTGACTCCGCTGTCCTGGCGTCGTGAGGGAGCTTGTTCCACCATTGGGGTGCCAGAGCAGTGAACAGTTTTGACTGGGCTGAGCGGGAACTGTGCTTCCGCAGAGGTAGGGGGGCCAGCAGGCCAGAGGTGGATGAACGCAATGCCCTCGTTTGGGTGTAGGGACTGATCAGAGCCTGAAGGTACGGAGGTGCCGTTCCCCTCACAGCTCCGTAGGCAAGCACCATGGTCTTGTAGCAGATGCGAGCTTCAACTGGAAGCCAGTGGTGTGTTGCGGAGGAGCGGGGTGACGTGAGAGAACTTGGGAAGGTTGAACACCAGACGGGCTGCGGCATTCTGGATGAGTTGTAGGGGTTTAATGGCACAGGCAGGGAGCCCAGCCAACAGCGAGTTGCAGTAATCCAGACGGGAGATGACAAGTGCCTGGATTAGGACCTGTGCCGCTTCCTGTGTAAGGCAGGATCGTACCTTCCGAATGTTGTAGAGCATGAACCTACAGGATCGGGTCACCGCCTTGATGTTAGCGGAGAACGACAGGGTATTGTCTAGGGTCACGCCAAGGCTCTTCGCACTCTGGGAGGAGGACACAACGGAGTTGTCAACCGTGATGGCGAGATCATGGAACGGGCAGTCCTTCCGCGGGAGGAAGAGCAGCTCCGTCTTGCCGAGGTTCAGCTTGAGGTGGTGATCCATCATCCACACTGATATGTCTGCCAGACATGCAGAGATGCGATTCGCCAACTGGTTATCAGAAGGGGGAAAGGAGAAGATTAGTTGTGTGTCGTCTGCATAGCAATGATAGGAGAGGCCATGTGAGGATATGACAGAGCCAAGTGACTTGGTGTATAGCGAGAATAGGAGAGGGCCTAGATCTGAGCCCTGGGGGACACCAGTGGTGAGAGCACGTGGTTCGGAGACAGATTCTCGCCACGTCACTTGGTAGGAGCGACCGGTCAGGTAGGATGCAATCCAAGAGTGAGCCGCGCCGGAGATGCCCAGCTTGGAGAGGGTGGAGAGGAGGATCTGATGGTTCACAGTATCAAAGGCAGCAGACAGGTCTAGAAGGACAAGAGCAGAGGAGAGAGAGTTAGCTTTAGCAGTGTGGAGAGAGACGAGCAGTCTCAGTTGAATGACCAGTCTTGAAACCTGACTAGTTTGGATCAAGAAGGTCATTCTGAGAGAGATAGCAAGAGAGTTGGCTAAAGACGGCACGCTCAAGAGTTTTGGAGAGAAAAGAAAGAAGGGATACTGGTCTGTAGTTGTTGACATCAGAGGGATTGAGTGTTGGTTTTTTGAGAAGGGGTGCAACTCTCGCTCTCTTGAAGACGGAAGGGACATAGCCAGCGGTGAAGGATGAGTTGATGAGCGAGGTGAGGTAAGGGAGAAGGTCACCGGAGATGGTCTGGAGAAGAGAGGAGGGGATAGGGTCAAGCGGGCAGGTTGTTGGGTGGCCGGCCGTCACAAGTCACAAGATTTTATCTGGAGAGAGAGGGGAGAAAGAAGTCAAAGCATAGGGTAGGGCAGTGTGAGCAGGACCAGCAGTGTCATTTGACTTAACAAACGAGGATCGGTTGTCGTCAACCTTCTTTTCAAAATGGTTGACGAAGTCATCCACAGAGAGGGAGGAGGGGGAGGAGGATTCAGCAGGGAGGAGAAGGTGGCAAAGAGCTTCCTAGGGTTAGAGGCAGATGCTTGGAATTTAGAGTGGTAGAAAGTGGCTTTAGCAGCAGAAACAGATGAAGAAAATGTAGAGAGGAGGGAGTGAAAAGATGCCAGGTCCGCAGGGAGTCTAGTTTTCCTCCATTTCTGCTTGGCTGCCCGGAGCCCTGTTCTGTGAGCTCGCAATGAGTCATCAAGCCACGGAGCAGGAGGGGAGGACCGAGCCGGCCGGGAGGATAGGGGACATAGAGAGTCAAATGATGCAGAAAGGGAAGAGAGGAGGGTTGAGGGGGCAGAATCAGGAGATTGGAGGGAGAAGGATTGAGCAGAGGGAAGAGATGATAGGATGGAAGAGGAGAGAGTAGCGGGAGAGAGAGAGCGAAGGTTGCGACGGCGCATTACCATCTGAGTAGAGGCAGAGTGAGTAGTGTTGGAGGAGAGCGAGAGAGAAAAGGATACAAAGTAGTGATCGGAGACATGGAGGGGAGTTGCAGTGAGATTAGTAGAATAACAGCATCTAGAAAAGATGAGGTCAAGCGTATTGCCTGCCTTGTGAGTAGGGGGGGACGGTGAGAGGGTGATGTCAAAAGAGGAGAGGAGTGGAAAGAAGGAGGCAGAGAGAAATTAGTCAAAGGTAGACGTAGGGAGGTTGAAGTCCCCCAGAACTGTGAGGGGTGAGCCATCCTCAGGAAAGGAACTTATCAAGGCGTCAAGCTCATTGATGAACTCTCCAAGGGAACCTGGAGGGCGATAAATGACAAGGATGTTACGCTTGAATGGGCTAGTGACTGTGACAGCATGGAATTAAAATGAGGAGATAGACAGATGGGTCAGGGGAAAAAGAGAGAATGTCCACTTGGGAGAGATGAGGATTCCTGTGCCACCACCCCGCTGACCAGATGCTCTCGGGGTATGCAAGAACACATGGTCAGACGAGGAGAGAGCAGTAGGAGTAGCAGTGTTTTCAGTGGTAATCCATGTTTCCGTCAACGCCAAGAAGTCGAGGGACTGGAGGGTAGCATAGGCTGAGATGAACTCTGCCTTGTTGGCAGCAGAACGGCAGTTCCAGAGGCTGCCTGAGACCTGGAACTCCACGTGGGTGGTGCGTGCAGGGACCACCAGGTTAGAGAGGCAGCAGCCACGCAGTGTGAGGCGTTTGTATAGCCTGTGCGGAGAGGAGAGAACAGGGATAGACAGAGGCATAGTTGACAGGCTACAGAAAATGGCTACAATAATGCAAAGGAGATCAGAATGAAATGAACTAAACATCTGGGAAAGGAGAGAGTGGGGCCTCCCTCACTTACGTTTCACTGAAACACCCAAATATAACTCTCCCAACTTCCACCTCAGAAACTATAATTGTTGTAAACTACAGCAGTTCAATGTTTTCTAGGAATAGACTAACTTAGTTTATTCAGCTAGCTAACTTGGTACAGTATTCTTCCGTGAAAATCGTCCAGGGCACCTAGTCATATGACGCCACAGCCAACTAGCATGCCGGACTCCAACAACACGGTTTAGCACCAATACTCGGCCACAACAAACCACCAGTGTGTCAATACGCCAAGCAGATAATTCGTGTCCACGTCTAACGTTGTGGGTTAGTCCCGACAGCTTGAGCGAGTCCGTCGTCAACTTATTCAGCCAGTTAGTTAGCTAGAATAGTTAGCATACTAGCTAGCCATTGCTTTCAGACAACGAAGAAACCCCTCCTCCCATGACACGAACACACAGAGAGAGCCAAGCTAACGTTAACTAGTCACCCATGTCCCGAATTCCCTTGAAAGACTCTGGCTACCAGTATGTAAAAACAAAACACAAATGTAGGTTATAACTTACCCCTAGCAGCTACTGTTAGCTAGCCAAGTGCAAAGCTAGCTTCTGAATTGACTCAGCCAGTTCGCATCTGTTCGCTAGGTCGTTCCAGCTATTGTTTAGTAGCCATCCAGGTAGCAACAAGCTAGCTAAATTTCAAGCACAGTAGCCACTTACTACCTAACGTTAACGCTTCAGACAATGAGGTTAGAAAAACAACTGAATGGTAGGCATTATTGTATGTAATTATTGTAGGCAGCTAGCTGGCGTAATTACAGGTACTCTCAGGCGTGAAACAACTATCCACAGTTGCTAATAGTTACCAGTAGCTATCCGCTAGCTAGTCCAGGTAGTGGGTTAGCTAGCTTCGTGCTTCACCGGGCTCAGCCGAATACAATACTAACCTACAATAATTACATACAACAACCCACGATAACTACCTACAATACCTAACTACAATCTAAATACATAGTTTAAGCTTTACTCGACAAAGCCCAAACTATGTCTATAAGCCATATAAGCCAAGCTTACCTCCCGCCAGAGAGAGACACAACCTCACCCGATTACGACGACAAAATTACTAATCAAATGTATTGTAAGGGAAACTAAAACATACTGCATGTTGCAGTAGGCCTTTAGAATAATGCATAACATATCCTTGACTCTATCCAGATCAGAAAACAATGCCAGCCCACTGAATGAATGACAAATGGATGAAATGGGCGATAATTGTGCAAGTTACTTCACAGTCAAATTTAAATTAGGCCTAACTGAATGATCAAGGTGAGGAGGTTGATTTAATTTAGTACAACAATAGTGTAATGATGAGTTTGTGTTTTGCCTATTTATCAGTGTTGTCGCTCATGTTAATAATTAGACTGCGCGCCTTGCAGGTTGATACCATTCTCTTTTATGTTTTACTTTGTAAAAAGAAGATGTTACAGGACTGTTTTATTTACTGTATCTCTATTACTAATCAAATGTATTGTAAGGGAAACGAAAACATGCTATATGTTGCAGTAGGCCTTTAGAATAATACAAAACGTATCCTTGACTCTATCCAAGTTGATGAGCGGGAAACAAACGATGCTAGTCAGCCTGCACAGCCGGCCCATTGAAACAACACCTAAACTATACCGAAACTAATTTAACATATAATACGAGATTAAATTGACAATAATCTGATGAGTGACAATATTAGGCCTATTAGTTGTCAAATTGTACATGAAGAGATGGACACATCTTGTAATTGACAGATGCAGGGAAAGAAGCATCGCTTTATCAAATCCTCCTTCAGAGTCACATGCAGGTAAAACATTTTGATTTATACACTACCAGTCAAAAGTTTGGACACACCTACTCATTCAAGACATATATTATTCTACAATGTAGAAAATTGTAAAAATAAAGAAAAACCCTTGAATGAGTAGGTGTGTCCAGACTTTAGACTGGTACTGTATATCTTATTTTTCTATTGATATATTCCCATGAATATTTATTCATGCAATTAATCCTTTACAATAGTTTATGCACTATTTGTCAAGCGTTTATTTATCAAGCATGTTTGCGCACCTTGCAGGTTGATATACATCTGATGCTAAAGGAGACGCCTGGCAACTTTCTCTAGCGGGTACTTATATGCTGAAAGGCGGTTCTAGTGTTAAATTTGACTTAAGCCCACATAGAGAAATCTGGATATTATATGGATGGATTTTCAGAGACAATAGTACAATATCACTATTGCATTAAGTTAATGGGAAGAGGTGTACAGTAGGTATTCAAATTTGTCTGCATGCCTTTTTGTGAGGTAAATAGCTTGTCAGTGTGTGTGTCTGTGTGTGTGTGTGTGTGTGTGTGTGTGTGTGTGTATGTACAATATGTGTGTGTGTGTGTGCTTGTAGATGTGCATGTGTGTGTCAGACTTTGGGCTGTAACTTTGTTTGTTTGTGTGTGTGTGTGTGTGTGCGTGCATTCAAGCTGTAATTAAAACCTTAATTATTGATGCAGAGCCATTAATGCAAATAGCAGACAGATCAGTCAGAGAAAAGAGCCGTGAGACTTACATACACTCAGTCTGCCAGAAGCCTTCCTACCCTTATCATTTAAAAAAAATGTGTATGCTTGTCATTGGTCCTCTGTAGCACAGTTGGTAGAGCATGATGCTTGCAAAGTCAAGCTAGTGGGTTTGATTCCCAGTGTTACTTATATGTCAAATGTTTGCACGCATGACTGTATGTCTCTTTGGATAAAAACATCTGCTAAATGGCATATGCTTTCCAGTACAGCTCCTAGTGCAATTTTGTCCACAGCTCAGGGTGCAGTGTGTGTGTGTGTGTGTGTGTGTGATCTCAGTCCCCACAGTAGGGTGAAAGGTCCTGGCCAGTGACTAATGGCCTAGTCCAAAACCTCACCCAGAGTAATACCTCAAACAGACACCACAGACCCAGTTTGTGTGAGCTTATGTTCCTCTTTCTGTTGTAGTGAAGCTGGACCTCTCTGAGGTGTATAGTATATTTTGTACCTTGGTGGCCTGATGTCTGTGTAATGTTGCTTGGTCTGTGCCTGTGTAACTGACTTGGGTGTGTCACAATACTATTTTGGGCTGCTGAGCTGAAGCCTTGGCTTCAGTCTCATGTGAGTGCACCACCTCCTTCACACCTTCATTTGTTTAGTTCATGTGTGTCTAATCAAACTGTATTTGTCACATGCTTCGTAAACAACGAGGTGTACAGTAACAGTGAAATGCTTACTTACGGGCCCTTACCAACAATGCAGAGAGAAAGAAAGAGAAATAATAGAAAGATAACACAAGGAATAAATAAACAATCAGTAACGATAACTTGGCTATATACACAGGTACCAGTACCAAGTCGATGTGCAGGATAGCGAGGTGATTGAGGCACAGGAGGTTGGTGGCACTTTAATTGGGGAGGACAGGCACGTGGTAATGGCTGGAGCAGAATTGTGGAAAGGTATCAACAACATCAAACACATGGTTTCCATGTGTTTCATGCCATTCCATTTGCTCTGTTCCAGATATTATTATGAGCCGTCCTCCCCTCAGCAGCCTCCACTGAATTGAGGTAGATATGTACATATAGGTAGTGATAAAGTGACTAGTCAACAGGATAGATAGGGTAGTAAAAAGTAGCAGCAGCGTATGTGATGAGTCAAAAGAGTTACTACAAAAAGGGTCAATGCAGAGAGTCCAGTTAGCTATTGATTAACTAGTTAACTAACTATTAAGCAGTCTTATGGCTTGGGGGTAGAAGCTGTTCAGGGTCCTGTTTGTTCCAGACTTACTGCATCGGTACCGCTTGCCATGTGGTAGCAGAGAGAACAGTCTATGACTTGGGTGGCTGGAGTCTGTGGCAATGTTTAGGGCCTTCCTCTGACACTGCCTGGTATAGAGGTCCTGGATTGCAGGGAGCTCGGCCCCAGTGATGTACTGGGCCATACGCACTACCCTCTGTAGCGCTTTGCGGTCGGATGCCAAGCAGTTGCCTTACCAAGCCAGTCAAGATGCTCTCAATGGTGCAGCTGTATAACTTTTTGAGGATCTGAGGGCCCATGCCGAATCTTTTCAGCCTCCTGAGGGGGAAGAGGCGTTGTCGTGCCTTCTTCACAACTGTGTTGGTGTGTGTGGACTAGGGCTGGACAATATATTGAATTAATTCTATTAATTTTAATGTATGTTTTTGCGCGATATTCCAAATGCCTGTTTCGCAAGAATAAGGGTTTGTTATTTTTCATTTTTGTGAGCGTTTATGTTAGCTGATGACACGACAGTGGTTGGCCTGATCACCAATGAGGATGAGACAGCCTATAGAGAGGAGGTCAAAGACCTGGCAGTGTGGTACCAGGACAACAACCTCTCCCTCAACGTCAGCAAGACAAAGGAGCTGATCGTGGACTATGGGAAACGGAGGGCTGAGCACGCCCCCATTCACATCGACGGCTGTAGTGGAGCGGGTCGAGAGCTTCAAGTTCCTCGGTGTCCACATTACTAAGGAATTATCATGGTCCACACACATCAACACAGTCGTGAAGAAGGCACGACAACGCCTCTTTCCCCTCAGGAGGCTGAAAAGATGGAGACAGGGCTATTAGCTAATGGAATATGAAACTACTTAGCGCATGTTGTTTGGATGGTGATGAGAGAGGCATTTTGAGAATAACTTATTTCAGATGATGGAAAATGACAGTAATATCAGTTTCATACTAATATAGATAAGCATATACAGTATATCTCTAATGAATGAGTGCTCGTAAATGCTGGGCTGGGACGGTGTGTGTGTGTGTTTGTAGCAGTAGGTTTAGTGTTCCCTGTGGGTAGATTTGGCCTTTGTGAAACAGCACAGAAATCCTCAGAGCAATCTTAATGTTAAAAAACCCTCTTTCCTCCTCCTGTGTGTGTGTGTGCGCATTCGCGCATGTGCGACTGTATGTGTCAGAGCTGAAGAATCACTCTGAATTGGGTACTTTGCATTCCCTACCTGATCTACCTACCCTGCTGAGCCAACAGAGACGCCACTGGACAACTCTTTCTCGCTGTCTCGCTCTCTATCTCCTCTCCTTTATTTGTATCTTATTGTACAGTATATTCTCCCTTCTTTGTGTTCAGGGCCGTAACCAGGGTTTTAGCAAGGTCTGGAGTCTATTTGCATTTCCAATGTCTCCATCGCGTTTGTTTATAACAAAGGCCCCTGTGTAGGGACAGAATGGGATAGAGCCTATAGGCCTATATTAAAATGCAATCAAAATGCAATTAGTTCTAAAAATGTAATATGTTTTTGTTTATATCGGTGATTGTTCGTCTTATCTCGATCATCCACTAGAGTTTATAGTTTACCCATTACCCACTTATTTTACCACTACATCACTTCATATTGAAACATATCTTACATATATTTTTTAAACTTGTTTGATAAGATTAGTACAGATTTTCTCAGGGGACCCCACATGGGGCACTGACCCCAAGTTTGAGAACCACCGTACTAACCTCTCTGCTTGCTTCCTCTCTCTTTCTGTCTCGTCTGCTTCCTCCTGCATGCATTGCAGCCTGCCTCAGCCCCTTCACTGAGTGCCACAGCACTGTCTGTCTCAGTAGCCTGCTCTCTGTAAAGCAATGTTATTATGAGAAATTGCCTGTTGTCTGGCATCTCGCAAACACACTGTCAGCTGCGTCTCTAGTTGCCTACTTGAGCTGACTCCAAGCTGGGGTAGTTTGTTTCACGTCTCAGGCTCTCGTGCGAGAGGGCGGAGTTAGCCGTTTGAGAGAGTGGTGAATGTGCTGCTAAAAGAGCAGATGCTGGAGGAAAATCCAGGGAATGCAGGCGAACTGTCACGGTTTCGGCCGAGGCTGCTCCTCCTCCTTGTTCGGGCAGGCTTCGGCGGTCGTCGTCTCCGGAGTACTAGCTGCCACCGTTCGATGTTTCATGTTTATTTGGTTTTGTCTGTTTGTAACACCTGTCCCTTGTTAGTGTTTGATTGTGTTCCCTATTTAGTTTCGTCATTTGGGACAGGTGTTATGTGTGATTGTTTTTGTCAGCTGTTCGTGTTCATGGGATTTTGCTCTCTTTCTGTGTATTTTTGAGAGTCCGCACTGCGTGCGCTTTTCCTTGTTTTACGCACTGTGTTGTGTGCGTTTTTGTCGTTCTTGCCTCCCGGTTGGGTTGGCTATTTTCTCCTGTTTGGAGTTGTTTTGCACCACTAAAAGACTGTTGACGAACTCTTGTGTGCCTGCGCTTGATTCCCTACACCACATCCACACTCAGTGTTTGTGACAGAATCACACATCACCCATGGAATCAGCAGGAGCAACCGCGCCAACAGCAAGCATGGAGGAACGTCTTCGTGGGCAGGAGGACCGGATTAACCAGGTCTGTCATGCCCTGGAGGGGGTGAAGAACACTCTCCACCGATGGGAAACCAGCGGGGTACCCACGGCCCCACCTACCGAACCATCCCCATCGGTCAGTCCTCCTGTCCAACTTCCGGAGCCCAGTGGGATTCGGCTCCCGCTCCCGAGGGCGTACGACGGCTCCGCTGCCGGGTGTCAAGGGTTCCTGCTGCAAGTGGAGCTCTACCTCGCCACCGTACACCCGGCGCCCTCGGGACACGAGAGCGTCTCAGCCCTCATCTCCTGTCTCACCGGCAAGGCGTTGGAGTGGGCCAACGCCGAATGGAGGAGAATGGACGCCGCTACCACTACCTATGCGGAGTTCTCCCGCCGCTTCCGTGCTGTGTTTGACCATCCACCGGAAGGGAAGGCGGCGGGGGAGCGTCTGTTCTACCTCCGACAGGGGATGAGGAGCGCCCAGGACTTTGCTTTGGAATTCCGGACTCTAGCGGCCGACGCAGGGTGGAATGAGCGGGCCCTCATAGACCACTTCCGTTGCAGCCTCCGGGAGGACGTCCAGAGAGAGTTGGCGTGCAGGGACACCTCGTTGACGTTTGACCAACTTGTCGACATGGCCATTCGGCTGGATACCCTGCTCGCCACCCGTGGACGTCCCGGGTGGGGTTCGCCCATTTCACCCTCCAGCACCTCCGAGCCGAGCCCTATGGAGCTCGGGGGTGCTGGTGCTAGAGAACGGAGGAGTAGGAACCCGAGGGGGGCCGTTCCCTGCACTAACTGTGGCCGTGGAGGGCACACCGCGGCTAGGTGTTGGGGAGGGTCCCCCGGTGGAGGAGAAGGCAGGTCACGCATTGGGGGGTCCCCCCAGGTGAGTAGGCGCCCTACTTACCCAGAGCTTTCTGTCGTTCACCTAACCTTGCCTGTTTGTTTTCCACAGGTTGCACCTTGTTCCCAGCATAAGGCGCTGGTAGATTCAGGCGCAGCTGGGAATTTTGTAGATCGCCAGTTTTGTGTAGAGTTAGGGATTCCTCTCCTTCCCGTTGATAAGCCTTTCCCTGTTCATGCCCTAGATAGCCGTCCGTTAGGATCTGGGTTGATTAGGGAGGTCACGGCACCCCTTAAGATGATGGCGCAGGAGGGTCATGAGGAGACGATTCAGCTCTATCTGATTGACTCTCCTGCGTATCCGGTAGTGCTGGGCCTTCCCTGGTTGATGACCCATGACCCTACTATTTTGTGGCGAGAGAAAGCTCTTAAAGGGTGGTCTGCCCAGTGTGAGGGGCGGTGTCTGGGTGTTTCCATAGGGGCGACCTCGGTGGAAAGTCCGAATCTAATGCCAGCACTGCATATTCCCCCCGAGTATGAGGATTTGAAACTGGTGTTTAGTAAAACTAGGGCGGCGCAGCTGCCACCTCATAGACTGGGGGATTGTGCGATAGATCTCCAGTCAGGAGCAGCTCTCCCGCGGAGCCATGTGTATCCCTTGTCTCAAGAGGAGAGGAAGGCAATGGAGACGTACATCGCTGAGTCTCTGAGACAGGGATACATACGGGCCTCCACTTCACCCGCTTCCTCGAGTTTCTTTTTTGTGAAGAAAAAGGATGGAGGTCTGCGCCCGTGTATTGATTACCGCG
Organism: Coregonus lavaretus; assembly: GCF_964263955.1. Lineage (NCBI taxonomy): Eukaryota > Metazoa > Chordata > Actinopteri > Salmoniformes > Salmonidae > Coregonus > Coregonus lavaretus. The sequence continues at coordinate 28,176,144 of NC_139998.1, read as the reverse complement.
GTCTCAATCAGATTACGGTGAAGTACAGCTATCCACTTCCTCTGATTGCGACTATGACGGAGTCATTGCACGGTGCTCAGTTCTTTACAAAATTGGATCTCAGGAGCGCATATAACTTGGTGCGCATTAGAGAGGGCGATGAATGGAAGACAGCGTTTAGCACGACTTCCGGACACTACGAGTATCTAGTCATGCCATATGGGTTAATGAATGCTCCCTCAGTCTTCCAATCCTTCGTCGATGAGATTTTCCGGGACATGCAGGGACAGGGAGTAGTCGTGTACATAGACGATATTCTGGTGTACAGTCCTACCCGAGCAGAGCATGTAGCCCTGGTGCGCCGAGTATTGAGGAGGCTGTTGGAGCATGACCTATATGTCAAGGCAGAGAAATGTCTGTTCTTTCAGAAGTCGGTCTCCTTTCTGGGTTATCAGTTGTCTGCGTCAGGGGTGAAGATGGAGGTAGACCGGGTGTCAGCTGTGCGTAATTGACAGACCCCAACCACTGTGAAGGAGGTGCAACAGTTCTTGGGTTTTGCAAATTATTACCGGAGGTTTATCCGGGGTTTTGGACAGGTGGCAGCTCCCATAACGTCTCTGTTGAAGGGGGGTCCGGTGCGCTTGCGGTGGTCAGCTGAGGCGGACAGGGCTTTTGGGAAACTGAAGGACCTGTTTACCTCGGCGCCGGTGTTGGCGCATCCGGATCCCTCTTTACCTTTCCAGGTAGAGGTGGACGCGTCAGAGGCCGGTATAGGGGCCGTTCTTTCCCAACGTTCTGGCACACCACCTAAACTCCGTCCCTGTGCGTTTTATTCTAAAAAGCTCAGTCCGGCGGAGCGGAATTATGACGTAGGAGACAGGTAGCTGTTAGCCGTGGTACAGGCCCTAAAGGTGTGGCGGCATTGGCTTGAGGGGGCTCAACACCCTTTCCTCATTCTAACTGACCACCGTAACCTGGAATACATCCGGGCAGCTAGGAGACTGAATCCTCGCCAGGCCCGCTGGACTATGTTTCTAGCCCGGTTTGTGTTTAAAATTACTTACATCCCTGGGTCCCAGAACGGGAAGGCAGATGCTCTGTCTCGGCGGTATGACGCGGAGGAGAGGTCCGTTGAGCCCACTCCCATACTACCAGAGTCTTGTCTGGTTGCACCGGTGGTGTGGGAGGTTGATGCCGAGATCGAGCGGGCGTTACGCACCGACCCAAGTCCTCCCCAGTGTCCAGTGGGTCGGACGTACGTTCCGCTCGAGGTACGCGATCGCCTCATTTATTGGGCTCATACGTCCCCCTCCTCTGGACATCCGGGTATCGGCCGGACAGTTCACTGCCTTAGCACGAAGTACTGGTGGCCAACGTTAGCTAGGGATGTGAGGATTTATGTCTCCTCCTGTTCGGTGTGTGCCCAGTGTAAGGCGCCCAGACATTTGCCCAGGGGTAAGCTACAACCCCTGCCCGTTCCACAACGACCCTGGTCCCACCTCTCGGTGGATTTTGTTACCGACCTTCCCCCCTCACAGGGGAATACTACCATCCTGGTCGTTGTGGATCGGTTCTCGAAGGCCTGTCGTCTCCTTCCCATGCCGGGTCTACCCACTGCCCTACAGACCGCTGAGGCTCTGTTTACCCATGTCTTCCGGCATTACGGGGTACCCGAGGATATAGTGTCTGATCGAGGCCCCCAGTTCACCTCCAGAGTGTGGAGAGCGTTTATGGAACGGTTGGGGGTTTCGGTAAGCCTTACCTCGGGTTACCATCCGGAGAGTAATGGGCAGGTTGAACGTGTTAACCAGGATGTGGGTAGGTTTCTGAGGTCTTATTGCCAGGGCCGGCCGGAGGAGTGGGCGAGATACGTTCCTTGGGCCGAGATGGCACAGAACTCTCTCCGCCACTCCTCCACCCAACTAACCCCTTTCCAGTGTGTGTTAGGGTACCAGCCGGTTCTGGCACCTTGGCACGAGAGCCAGATCGAGGCCCCTGCGGTGGATGAATGGGTGCGGCGCTCGGAGGAGACTTGGAACGCTGCCCACGTACATCTGCAGCGGGCCATCCGTCGGCAGAAAACGAGCGCCGATCTCCACCGCAGTGAGGGGCCTGTGTACGCACCTGGAGATCGAGTCTGGCTCTCGACCAGAAACCTGCCCCTCCGCCTGCCCTGCCGGAAGCTGGGTCGGCGGTTTGTGGGGCCATTCAAAGTCCTGAGGAGGTTGAACGAGGTGTGTTACAGGTTAGAACTGCCTATTGACTATAGGAATATTAACCCCTCGTTCCATGTGTCTCTCCTCAGGCCGGTGGTAGCTGGTCCACTCCAGGAGTATGAGATAGAGGAGACTCCTCCGCCCCCGTTGGACATCGAGGGGGCTCCGGCGTACACTGTGAGGTCCATCCTTGATTCGAGACGCCGGATGGGGGGTCTTCAATATCTCGTGGAGTGGGAGGGGTACGGCCCGGAGGAGCGGTGCTGGGTGCCAAGGAGGGACATATTGGACCAGTCCCTGCTGACCGAGTTCCATCGGGGTCATCCTACGCACCCTGCTCCGCGTCGTCCTGGTCGTCCCCGAGGCCGGGGTCGGCGCACGGCTGGAGCCGCGCGTCAAGGGGGGGGGGTACTGTCACGGTTTCGGCCGAGGCTGCTCCTCCTCCTTGTTCGGGCAGGCTTCGGCGGTCGTCGTCTCCGGAGTACTAGCTGCCACCGTTCGATGTTTCATGTTTATTTGGTTTTGTCTATTTGTAACACCTGTCCCTTGTTAGTGTTTGATTGTGTTCCCTATTTAGTTTCGTCATTTGGGACAGGTGTTATGTGTGATTGTTTTTGTCAGCTGTTCGTGTTCATGGGATTTTGCTCTCTTTCTGTGTATTTTTGAGAGTCCGCACTGCGTGCACTTTTCCTTGTTTTACGCACTGTGTTGTGTGCGTTTTTGTCGTTCTTGCCTCCCGGTTGGGTTGGCTATTTTCTCCTGTTTGGAGTTGTTTTGCACCACTAAAAGACTGTTGACGAACTCTTGTGTGCCTGCGCTTGATTCCCTACACCACATCCACACTCAGCGTTTGTGACACGAACGTAACAAACAAAACCCAGCTAGCACATAACATTCTGAGAACCATATGTTTCATGCAGCTTGGTGAGAGCGTGGTTGTCCTATGGTTATTTTGCATACAACCTTCCCACAACTTTCTGGGAATGGTACAGGATAGTTGATTGGCTTTGGAACATTATCAGCACATTTAAGGAACTTGACAACAAAAAGTAATTTTCTTGGTATTTCAATACTTTAACAGAACATTTCATAAAAGTTCAAACATGGTTACATTTAATTTAAATTTTAGTAATGTTCTAGGAACGCTCTCCAACTGGTTTGACATTGAGAATGTTCTCAAATAGTTCAGAGAATGTTAAGAAACAATGTTCTTCTGTGGGAATTTCAGTACTTCAGGATAACCTTCTATTTAAAGTCAAGTTCTAAAAACATTAAGACAATATATACATTCCGTTCTCAGCGTCAATAAAACGCTCTATCCTCTATCTTGTGTGTTCAGGTGTGTGGGCCGCGCCCACTAATTAGCCACACCTGATTTTAATGAGTGCTTGATTCCGTTGATATGGAGTCTGTTTGAATGGACTAAAATTAACAGCTTTGTATGAGTGTCCTGTTTGTGCTTGGAGTTCAAAACAGTTCACCCAAACTAAGCTAGCAGTGTTATTAGAAGTCTCATGTTCTCAGAACTGTATTTAGCTAGGAGGAGGTAGCGCACAACACTCGCCGACAGTTGCCCCCCTCTAAGCAGGGCAGCGTAAACACAATTGTCTCATTGAGCCAACACTCTTACAATGTTTTTGAAACAGCTGAAATGTACAAACTTTTTCCTGATTTTTTTTTAGAATTGTTTTAGTTTTTACCTGAAATTGTGTTAGTAGCCTATTACATTCTGAAATTGTCACCGTAGCTTTAAATCTCAACTGTGTTTTTTTCTATGTTTTGGGTTGACTGCACTGAGCCACCAACATCCACATCCAGGCAAGAAGCAACTCTCCAGGGAATGATTAACGTTTTCAGTCGCAATTTGCTTTTACATCATATAGGCCTGTTGACTTCCATGAGATTGATCAAATTAAGCCTGGTTTGTTCTAAAGTAACCTGAATGTGCTAGTGTAAGCCTAAGAGCTCCTAACTAGCTATGGTTCAGCTATATGTCAGCATTCAGCTAACAACCAGCACATTGATGTGAGAAGATGCCAGCACCTTGATGTGAGAAGGATGCAGAATTTATTTTATTTAGCTAGCTAGTTTGCTTGCTAGCTAACGTTACCTAGCTGTGTAGCCTGGCTATATTATAATATTTACATTTACATTTCAGTCATGACACTGATTACTGTACTTTTATATTCATATGGAAGTGGTAAACGTTAATTATTGAGATGCTAATCATACTTGATCATGAAATATGTTGTTAGCTAGCTAGCTAACTAGCAGGAGTTAACTGTGTATTGTCAGCTAATTTAATGTGAGAATTTAATGTGAGAAAATAAACCCTTTAATTGTCTGCACGTTTGTGAATTACTGCATTATTCAAGAGTGTAATATGGTTTGGTTGCATTATTCTACAGAGTAATATGTTTTAGAAAGAAAAGTTGCTAGGATTGTTAAGTAGTTTGTGCTTACTGGCTAGTGACTAATGTGATATTTACAGTCAACTTGAATGTGGCGTTGCCAGCCACAACGAAAGGTAAAGCATGGATGTAATGTGAATTGAAAAGTAGAAATCTCTTTTGGCACTCCGCTCCTCAGACTCTCCTTCATCTCCTGTAGTGGGAATACGGAAATAATTCCTCCCTCTCTCTGCGGGATGTGATTGAAGCTTTTGTTTCTTTTTAGTATTGAGATCTCAGTATGATCTCAGTTTTGTTCCTTCTTTTAACACATGTAATTACACTGTTCTCTCAGTTCAATCAGTCTGATTATTTGTACTACATATACAGTATATTCATACATCAGTCTTCACTGATATCTGTTTATGCATGGTAATCTCTCTGGGTTAGGATATTTAATACATTTGGATTCCCTGGTGCCACTAGGGCATTTTAAAACCCTGATGATAAATGTGACTTGTTTCAGGAAACTAGGCGTATGTCGCGCGTCACTACTTCACAGGAGCGCAATTTGAACTTAAACTTTTTTTTGCCTTCTGGAACGTGAACTTTCATGTGCCTTAATAACAAACTTGTATGCCATCTGTAAATACGAAGGCTGTTGTATAAAACACCTGTCTCTGGATTACATCTTCAAACTAAGGGCAACCATGGCATCCATGACAGAGAGGGAGAAGGTTCCATCCATGTATACGGGTAGGAGAGTCTAGCTTGCAAAATTTTTAGATATTACACGTTTCTAATTTTGTCAGAAAGTCGTTTTCATTGGTCCTCTGTAGCTCAATTGGTAGAGCACGGCGCTTGTAACGCCAGGGTAGTGGGTTCGATCCCCGGGACCACCCATACGTTAAAATGTATGCACGCATGATTGTAAGTCGCTTTGGATAAAAGCATCTGCTAAATGACATATAATTTTTATTATTAAGTTAAAGTGTACTGTTAGCTAGCTAGCAAATGATAGCTTTCTGGCTAGCTAGCTACTGTTACGTGTATGATCTGTCTAGTAATATTATTTGTATCTCAGAGCCATTTGCATTGCTAGTTATAGCCTAATGTTGGGTAGCTAACATTGAACCTGGTTGGTTAGCTACCTGCAGATTCATGCAGGGTAGTAACGTTATGAGTTGGGATTATAGTTCATTGTTTAGCTAGCTAGCTACATGTCTAAACAAAAGACTCCACTATGCAAGTAACTATTTCAATTGAATGTTTATGATGTCACTGCAACAACTGTTCGATAGACGTAGCTGGTAAATTCGCTCTGTCTATCTACTCTGATTTCAGAGCACTCGCCGTCTGAGTGTGCCAGAGCGCAGAACAACTGACGAATTTACGAACGCTTAACACCCATTGAATATGGCCGGTGTCAGTAAAAGTTGGCAAAAAAGTGTAATAAATTGTTGCCAAACGTCTGGATAACATAAAAACAGCCTAACCAGCTGTTGGCCTGGTGTCATTGCTAGGGCGAGTAAAATGGTCAGACTGAGCTGTTCTCTCATTTTGTCTGGAAGTAGCTTGGAAGCTAACCAACGTTAGCCAGTTAGCTTGGATGCTTGACTGCTGTTGTTAGGTTAGAACGCTCAGATCAACCCTACTCGGCCAGAGCGCCCAGTGTGTGCTCTGAACGCGCCAAGAGCGAAACATTCTGAATTTACGAACGGTAAATCTGACAACGCTCTGAGTTTACGAACACCTAGAGCACACACTGGATTAAATTAATGAACAGTAAATTTCATGATTAAATTTACGAACACACCCGCAGTATAAGCCAGCCTTTAGTCTTGAAATCTTTGGTTGTTTAGTGCATAGCCTTACATGTGAATCCTTAAAGAGATGGGTGGGGCTAAAGCTTAAAATGGTGAGCTCTCCAGTAGGTACCAAAACATTCAAGGGCCATTTTCTCAAAAGTGAGGTTACAAGTTTATCAACTTTCATAGCAGAATTGCTATCCCATTGTTCCTCAACTGTAGTGTATGATATAACATTTTCTAGCACTGAGTCTCTACTTTTATCCAATGTAAAAAACAACATTTCTAATTTTGCTACATAAGACCGAATCGAGCCGGTCGGTCACAAATGAGTTCACGAGGTGTGCAATTGTTTTGATTGATTTAGTAACCTGTCTATGATGGCTGTGATGTTTGTGATGTTCTGGTGTAGTGTATTTGTTATTGTATTTTGTTATATTTTTGCATATTTTCCTTTGTGGTCTCAGGGCACCATTGAAAATGAGACCCTGGTCTCAGTTGGGCTCCCCGAAGAACAAAACGTTATTAAAATTAGATATGCAACCAAGTGATTTTGAAAAATAGCATATAATGCTAATTTACTTTAAATGGATACTTTGAGATTTACGGCAATGAAACCCTTTATCTACTTCCCCAGAGTCAGATGAACTTGTGGATACCATTTTTAACATTGGCTCACGAAACTACCTCTAACTTCGTTCCTACTGGACACAGAGACATAAACATGATATCCACATGTTCATCTGACATTGCCAAAATCTCAAAGTATATTTTAAAGTGTATTTTAAGAATAATGCAAATACTGTACAGTAGATGATGATGCTCTTATTGACATTTTCATCCTTGTTTAGGGGTATATCTGTCCAGTGGGTTGTCTACATACAGTGAGGTCTGAAACTATTGACACCCTTTATAAAGATGAGCAAAAATGACTGTATAAAATAAATAATTAAAATACTGAGCTATATTGTGCGCTCCAAAAAATTGGGAAATTACATTATTTTATACTAATACAATTGCTCAGATAAAGCGATTTTGTTTATTGACACACCTGTTTTCAATACCTTTCAATACTTCACCTTGCGAGCATAATGGCACTGAGCCTTTTTCTAAAATGTTTTATGAGTTGAAGAACAATATTGGGAGGGATTTTAGACCATTCCTCCATACAGAATCCTTCCAGATTCTTGATATCCTTCTTCTGCACTTATGGACTGCCCTCTTCAATTCAAACCACAGGTTTTCAATGGGATTCAAGTCCGGAGACTGAGATGGCCATTGCAAAATGTTGATTATGTGGCCAATTAAACATTTACTGTGCAGTAGGGGCAAAAGGCTCTCCATGTGTTTACTGTTTGGTTGTCTGTGTAAAACCTAGTTATGGCCTGGTGTCATTGATCTTATCATTACACGTCACATAGACACGTTAATGATGAGCTTGTATGGAGGGAAATGGATGGCATGACTGAATGGAGGGAGACATATTTATATAGTGTGTATTCACATGCATGTGTGTATATTTGCGTATGTATTTGTGCCGGTGTCTGGAGTTGTGTGTATTTATAGCTCCTCGCAGCCTGTGCAGAGGAGGTGGAAACAGAACCAGATCTGGAACATAGCCCAGGACTTCAGGTTGTTATAGTCTTACTTTTCTAATCAGGAGCGTGACAGTGTTTCCCCTTTCTTGCACATTCATTGCTTTACACAATTTCTTATCACAGCACTGGCAAACAATGGTTGACCAACTTCCTGACCAACATAGCTGACTTTTAGACCATCATAAGAAGGTCCATTCTAGTATTCTAATTCCTAATTCAATGACACACACACTTGCACGCGAGCACACACACAAAGTCATAAGCCCTGCCTATTTCTACAATACAAACACAACCCTAACACCATGTATTTCCACAGACACATCGTATCCATAGCAACTTGCAGTTACACATACACAGTGTCATTTTGCAGATGCTAACATACTGTATCTACTGTGTAGTAACTAGGGTGCTGGTCTTCCCGTTGATGACTTGATGACTCAATGAGATTTCCCTGTTAAAATAAAGGTTAAGTAAATAAAAGAAATACAAAAGTGAGCTAGCTAGCTACTTAGCTTGACGACATTCATGTGGGACAATCTCTCAATAGGACAATCTATCAAACGTTTCACTCAGTCAAAACAATTAAATTATACATCAAAATGACCAGACATTTTCACACAGTTTAGTTAAACATGTTATCTCTAGATACAAACAAACCAGAAAACAAGCACGGAGAGCTAACTTCTCTGTTCTTTTCGCTGGGCTTCTTCCAATGGTCATGGAACAATGTACAAAAAAGAGAAGAGCGTCTCCCTAGCGGTAGCGCTAAGTATACATGCATATTAATGCACCACCATGGAGGACTTCAATAATAATGGAGTGGATGGCTCAGAAATAAATAAATACATGTTTTAACGCACTTGAATTATTACACTCCTTAACTTAAACTTAAAATGTTATATATGTGAAAATATTGTTTCACATATTACATTTAACCTCAACATGTGAATATAGCCATTTCAAATGTCCCGGGATTGTAAGGGCACCATCAGCCTACTACAGCTAGTCTAGACTGTCTGGAGGTTTAGAGTTATGCTATCTTCTCAACCCTTACACCACATTTACTCTAAATTTCTCAATCTACCTTACGTTAATTTTTTTTTTTCTCTCTCTCTCTCTCTCTCTCTCTCTCTGTGTGTGTAAAATAATGGATCCTACGGTTTTGTCAGGGGGGTGCAAAGCAGGTGCAGAAGGTGAGCTGGATCCATGGACGAACACTGAAATATTAACATAGACTTTCAAAATAACAAACAGTGTTCCTGTGTTGCTCAGTTGGTAGAGCATGGTGCTTGCAACACCAAGGATGGATAGTGGGTTTGTTTCCTGCTCGTATGCGCAGTTTGAGCTACTCTAGGAAGTGACATTGCAGGCCAGCTCAGTGCTGCCCCTCTCATTGAGCATCTCAAGTTGAAGGACGACGAGGTACTGCAGGCTGCCATTAGCAACTAAATTAGCCTTTTAACTTAGTCTCTGTGTGATTTTAAAGTAATCGTTTCAAGGACATACATCTGGTGGGGGGTGCTGTACCTCTTGGCACTCCCTCACCGTTGTAAAAAAATATTTTGGAAGCTATATAAATGCATTTATTAATGTCTACATTAGTTTCTGCCACATTTATTCTATTACAGCTTAATGCATACTTTAAATTATATTATGTGAGCCAAACATTAAAAAATAAGAAAATATATTCAAACATTTTCCCTAAAGTATCACGAATGTTACTTTTCCCACTTCAACAAATACATACTTAAATACATGTAATTTTGGCCTTGAAACATTTAATTGAAATACTGTAGAATTTCATTCATGCCTATGGAGGACTGCTCCTACTGGGGAGTCCAAATATGGCCGACCGGTGTCTTAAAAAGCTTCTCAATGGCCAATACATAGCATCAGCAATCCAGTGATTATATACACTGATTGTACAAAACATAAAGAACACCTTCCCAATAATGAGTTGAACCCACCCCCCCCCCCCACAGTTTTGTCCACTCAGAGTACAACATTGATTTAAATAAAGGTGCTCTCTGCATGCGATGTGAGATGTGATTGGTGTCTTGGCATGGCCACAGTCATAAAGTAGCTACAGTAGCTACAGTAGCTGTTATCAACAGCACAGATCATGTCACCCCTTTGCTTGTGTGTGTCAGAGTGAGTGAGACAGGAGTGTGTGGGGGGGGCTGTCTATAGATCCTCTCTGGTATTCTACTTTGATTGACTGCTCTTCAGATAGTAACTCAAAATGAAGTGGTACTGAGATACTGTATGTAAGGTATCCGTTTTTAACGTGTTATCTTTTCTCTTCTAGACTCTGGCCACGTCTGCTGAGAACTTTCAGATGGAACACAAATGGGAGGATGAGTATGCGGTAAAACTCTGATTGTTATTATAAGTAACATTACAGTTACATGATATACTGTAGGTGTAACTCGCCCCTCCCACCACCAATGTGAAGTAAGAATGTGGGCGATACTGGAACACTCACCACCCATCGGCTGAGACACGGCAACCTCAGATGACCCTACTGTACATGGTGTCTTATTACTAATCCCTTTATGGGCTAAAGAGGAGGGAAGATAGGGTTTTAACACACACACACACACATATTCACTCACACACACACACACACACTGGCACGCTTGAGTTAGCGGCCATATATCTTGTTTAATAATAGTTGAACCAATATGATTTAATGTTGTTGTCATCAAGAGATTTAACTGTTATTATTCATTACATATTGTGGGCCATTAAATCACTTATGTCTACAGATGGCCTCTACCTCACAAGTATGCCCCCCCCCCCCCCCCCCTCTCTCTCTCTCTTTTATATTTTATTTATTATTGTTGTTGAATTGTAGAGAAGGAACATGTAAGTAAGCATTTCATTTGACAATGTATACCATGTGTGTCCCGTACATACGACTAATAAAACTTGAAACTTGAAACTCTCTCCAACAAACACACATGCTCACACACACACACACACACACACACACACACACACACACACGCAATATGCTCACTAGGATATTTGTGTCATTTGTTACAGGATGGTGACATTGTTTACTACAATGCAAAGGACAATGTGAGTATTTTTATTATTTTTCTCCCAATGAACAAACACAAAGGTCTCACACAGAGCTGCATCTATAATCAACCCACAATCTCACTCAGATATAGACTAGTGGTTTGGTCTAGGACAGCTCCCCCTCACTTTCTCTCTATTTATCATTCTCTTTCTAACTCACTCTTTTCCTGTCCCCGTCAACCCTCTTTACTCTCCCTATTTTCCCAACCCTTTCTCTCTTCCTCCCTCACACCTCCCTCTCTCCCTCCCTGTCTAAATATCCATTACCCCTCTTGTCCTCTCTCTTAGGTGAAGAGGTCCCTGGTGTGCTTCCACTGTAATTGACAGTTGAGATATATGAGCTGCTACTGTTGCTTTATTAAGAGACTCTTCTTATTCCCCTTCCCCTTCCCCCATTCCCTCTCTCTCTCTCTCTTTCTCTCTCTCTCTCTCTCTCTCTCTCTCTCTCTCTCTCTCTCTCTCTCTCTCTCTCTCTCTCTCTCTCTCTCTCTCTCTCTCTCTCTCTCTCTCTCTCTCTCTCTCTCAATGATGTGAATTGGTGAACACACTATTGGACATATCCATAGGCTGTGTCTCCTCTCCTTATTATAGGTGGCCTTTCTGTGGAAGACATTTGCCACGTTAATCCACAGTTTGGGCCAGGCAGGTTTAGGCCTGAAAAGTAGGCAGGTTTAACCCAGCCTTCTCCACACACCATTTATTTCTCTAAACCAGTGTAGAATAATAACTTGACATGCGTCTAATGAGGGACAGTGGATTTGACATGTACATCTGCTTGGTCTTAGCCTCCCTGTTTCATACATATACAATCTAATAGTGGACATAGGTTGTAGTCTGTTTTAAATCACTGTCTAATATTCTCCTTTCCTCTCTTCTAGTTGGAAGTGAATGAGACAGAGGGTAGGAAGAACCGGATCAGGCCAGCATTTAAGGAGGATCCGTTGTTTAAACGCTTCACCTCTCATAACGACACTGCTGTACACATCCCTACTGACATCTATGATGGCTGTGAGTACACACCAGAGGAGGCTGGTGGGAGGAGATATAGGAAGACAGGCTCTTTGTAATGGCTGGAATATAATAAATAGTACAGAATCAAACATGTAGTTTCCATATGTTTAATGTGTTTGATACCATTCCCAACTATTCTATTCCAGCCATTACAATGAGCCTGTCCTCCTATAGCTCCCCCTACCAGCCTCCTCTGGTACAAACACATATACTTGCACTATACACACATGCACGTATGTATGCATGAACGTGCACACACATACTAGACCCTAACCCCTAACACCATGGGTTTTGCAAATTCCGACTTAAATTAACACTTTATTATATATGATGCTGTTTTTTGTGTTAGGGAACAACACATGTAGTTTTACAGTATTTTGGGGGCGGTGTTGTTTTAACACTGTAAGTCTTATTTTCGTATTTCCCTGCATGCCTTTCAAGTGAATGTGACAGATATCCACCCATGACTGTGTTTGTTAGTGACAGAGACATGGTTGTTGCATTCATAAAGTTTCAGTCCAGAAGCATTTATCAAGTGACTGCTTAACTGAATGTATTTTAATTAAAAGTAAACACTTCATGACAAATGTATTATACATTTCACAATGCCTTTAGTTTTTTAAGGCCTAGTTATTCTCAACATGCTGGTCTGAAAATCCTGATGAATGGGGAACATCAGAGGGGTATACTACAAAGCAGGATCAATGAGTTAGCCAGCAAACTTGCCCAAATAAGAATGTTTTATTTTTTAGAAAGATAACCTTAAATGGGCATGGTGTAATTAACTCAACAACCAAAAACGCATGTCTAAGTTTAGCTTTCTTAATGAACCAGACTATCTAGAGTTAATTCTGGTTGTTTATCAAAGTTACCTTTGTAGTATACCGCTCAGACCTGCAAATGACAATATGCTGGTTTGTGAAGTGATTAGTAATTCTATCAGAATCCAACCAGAGGAAGGATATCCAACAATTGGAATGTTGTATCACCCACGACCTGCATACAGAACGACTGCCGTAGTGAAGAACTTGACAAGCAAGACTACCTAAATAATCTAAATTGGAACAATAATTCCAACCCCTTACAGATTGGATTAGTTTAGAAAAATGTAAGTTACTTATCTTTGTATAGTATAAGATGAATTCATTAATCAATGTGCATGAAGAAACATAGATATTAAAATAAACAATTCTAAAAATCAACCTGCAACAAAGCATGCTGGGAAACATAATAAGGAGCCCCCCTCCATGTCTGATATAATTAACAGAAATGAAATCAACACAGTCAAATAACAACAACACCTTGCGGTGTTGATTCCACTGTGTTTCAAATAACACTTAATTTATTCACCACAGGTGGTGTCAATTTCAATCCCACTGGTGTTAACCCCACTAGAATCAACACTCAGATATAACACTCACAACACTTTTTAGTATTTACCTGCTGTCTGAAAGGTGTGTCTCCTGAGTCCTTCTGACATTAGCTCTGGCTGCTTTGTATAATATTGACCGGTGTGCTGCTTTCTGTGTGTGTTCATGTGTGTGTGTGATTGGACTTACTTACGTGCGTGCGTTCGTTCGTTACAGAGTCAGTGAGTCTGTGTGTAGGGTCATTAGCGTGTGGTGTGTTGCGTCAGCCCACACACTGAGAGGCAGCAGAATGGAGTCACTCCTTCAGCATGCCCCTCGGCCTGCTGGAATAGCGTCTGGATCCAAGGTTACCCACTACTGACCTCACAGAGAGGGAGAGGCTGCATGTGGGAAATTAGTGTGTATGTGCAGGTGTCCCTGTGATCTAGAGTGCTAGCGTGTGTGTGTATCTTGTCCCTTCCCAGACTCTGCTGGCTGGGGTCGGGCCTAGTTACCATGTTTCCTCCCGCTTTTTCTAAGGAAGGGTTGTGATTGCTGGAATGTAATGAGTATGTGTCAGCCCAGTGGCCTTCTGGGTAATAGTATGAGCTTGGGTCAGCGAGAGAGGTGGATAAAAGAGGGTAGAGAGAGATAGCTTTGTGTAATGTTCTTGGAAGATGAGTTGTTCAGTAGGTACACATAGCAAACCTGACCAATATTTCTATTAACAATCAATAAACGCACAGCCTTTTCTTCTGTATAGTATTGTTCTGCAGAGAGAGAGAGAGAGAGAGAGAGAGAGAGAGAGAGAGAGAGAGAGAGAGAGAGAGAGAGAGAGAGAGAGAGAGAGAGAGAGAGAGAGAGAGAGAGAGAGAGAGAGAGAATAGCCACCACATTAATTCAGCTCACATCCCCACAATACAATATATGAATGTAATGTTTTTATAATGAAGCCCCCCTACACACACACAGGAAAGGACACATCCATCACTCTCCCCTCTTCTCCACTCACCACTTGTTTCCATTCACCTGCCTCTCATATCCTCCTCAGTGTGGATCAAAACCTCAAACTGTGTTACAACCCCTTAAAAATATATATGCGTGTGAAAAAATTCAGACAAATGTGTGAGCACATTTATGATCAAATCACATGTATAAAAAGAATCATGTGGTTTTCACATTATTATTTTTCACTACTTACAGCTAGTCTCCCATCCCAGGGAGCAACCAGGATCAGCCCTGCTTAGCTTCAAAGTAAACCAACAGTGGGATGCAGGGTGCTATGTTGCTGGAATGAATGTGCCAAATCTTGCAAATAGAAAAAAGGCAGCAAAAGCAAAGGTCAGAGTAACATAACCAAAGGTAGGGAGAAATGCAGGAAAGAGGGAGGTGTTTTATTTAATTGCGTTATCATTATAAAAAAATCACTGAAACTTTTTTTTTTTAATCCATTTTTCATTTGCTCTCACATTTAAAAAAAGCATTGCAATATATTATTTTGCTATCAATACTTTTGGGTTTAGGTTTTGCTTTCAATATCATTATTTTTGTTTGCAATACTAAGAATTTTGTTCTTGACTTCAGAAGTTTTGCTTTATATTAATGGCACAGAAGTAACTCACTCACTAGAAGATTGCACCATATAATAACACTAGTACTCTACTAAAGGTGTTTAAAGTGGCAATCCTTAATTGAAACATTAACAAAGTGTTCTCCCCACCACAGTTTCGGTAAAAAGCTGAGGGATGGGGCTGGAGACTATGTTATGGATGCAAGAACTGACCATCCATGATATCAAAATAATAGTTTTAACCATGTTTGTAGGCTATACAGTGTTTGTTTACATTTACTTTGTAGAGAATTTCTTGCATGTGAAACTGAAAATTGGATTTGAACTTTCACATGTGGAATTGAAAGTTTTTGCATATTTACATTTTCTTCTCATATGGGCGGCAGGTAGCTTAGTGGGTAAGAGCGTTGTGCCAGTAACCGAAAGGTCGCTGGTTCTAATCCCCAAGCCGACTAGGTGAAAAATCTGTCGATGTGCCCTTGAGCAAGGCACTTAACCCTAATTGCTCCTGTAAGTCGCTCTGGATAAGAGCGTCTGCCAAATGACTAAAATGTAAATATGAACTTGCAATTCCACATGTCAAAGTTAGATTGTTTTTGTAAGGGCACGCACGCACGCAATGCATGGCGTTCCTTTGTGTTCTTCCTAGTCTCCTGGCGGCAGGTAGGCTAGTGTTTAAGAGTGTTGGGCCAGTAACCGAAAGGTTGCTCGATCAAATCCCTGAGCTGACTAGCGGAATCTGTCGATGTGCCCTTGAGTAAGGCGCTTAACGATAATTCTTCCTGTAAGTTGCTCAGGATAAGAGCTTCTGCTAAATGATTAAAATGTGAAGTGAAGAATGGTTTAGTTAGTCAGGTTTAAACGCTAGCCCCTTAACACAGTCAGTAATTTGCCTGACTCCAATGGAAGAGGGAGAAGAGAGGGCGTGTGTCTGAATGTTATTAATGAATCCCCTGTCTGAGGATCCTGTCTGCAGCTGTATCTCTTGATAGAGGCACTCTCATCTGGAACTGTTTCGTTAAGATCTGTTTTGGGGTTAGCGAACTCCTGTCTATGTTAATTCGTTGTAATGCCAATGTTGTGTGTGTGTTTGTCTGAAAGAAAGATGGATAGAGAAGAGAGAGATGTTTACGGGTGTGTGTCCAATCGTTGTGTACATATTGGTTTATCTGTGAATAGTTGACACAGTTCAGTGCTCTGCTTAGCTTAGTTCTTTACACTGTACCCCTGTGTCTCTTATGCCTATGTATATGACACACACACACACACACACATACACACACACACACCGGCTGTATTTAGATCTTTCATCTCTCCTCATGATCCACCATGTTCCACTCTGCATGTGTTTGTGTGCTGTGCTCACATCACTGTGTGATTTTCTTCAGTATGACAGCTCAGACTGGATTCAAGCAGTCACATTATTATTATTCTATTTGAATTTCTCCCCCCATGTTTGTACATTACACTTCTCTCAATATTGATCAATTTCTTTGTGTAATTGTGAATCGTATTCTAAATCCAACTATCTGTTTTGTGTGTGTGTGTGTTTGTGTGTAGCCACCATCGTGCTGAATGAGTTGAACTGGACGGAGGCGCTGGAGGATGTGTTTAAGAAGAACAGAGAGGATGACCCTACTCTGCTCTGGCAGGTGTTTGGTAGTGCTACTGGACTGGCCCGATACTACCCAGGTAACACACACACACACACACACACACACACACACACACACACACACACACACACACACACATAAGCTATATTATCATTGTTATGTCATTGTGTCCCTGTAGCCAGCTGTATCCTAGTTTTTACTTGTTTGTTTATACTGTAAGCATATAAACAGAATCAACATTTCTACATGGATTCTACCCAGTATACACAAAGCACTAACCTAGATAGGAGCTATACTGTATGTCATTAGAAAAGGAAGTCAGTGATAGTTTCTGAACTCTACTGACTGCATCAGATGAATATTTAATCAGCCTAACTACTGTTGACTGAGTTTATGAATGATAATGAGCTTTATACTGTAGCAAGTGTTGTTATCATGTAGGCGTTATGAAACAACAACAACACACTTTGTTAGAGTTCATCAAGAGTCACAATGTATTTCAGTGATCCTAACCCCGTTCCACAGTACAGTATTGTTGTTAACCCAGACTGTCTTTCCTCTCCAGCCTCTCCATGGATGGATGCTCGGAAGACCCCCAGTAAGATTGACCTATACGATGTACGCAGGAGGCCCTGGTGAGAAACCTCTCTCTGTCACACACACACACACACACGCACACACACGCACACGCACACACACGCACACGCACACGCACACGCACACACACACACACACACACACACACACACACACACACACACACACACACACACACACACACACACACACACACACACACACACACACACACACACACACACACACACACACACACACAACACCAGAATCCAGATGATCTATGTACGATAAATATATGTCAATAAGAGTTAACCATTGTATGCACTGTGTTCATGGGAGTCATAGTTTGGTTTGAGTTATTAACATGGCAATTCACAGGTGACTTTCAAATGTGCAATTACAAAACATTAGTTACATAGTGGAACAAGAGAATGTGTAATAACATCAGTAGTTCCACGTGGATAAACATTCATCAAGTGAATGTGTAATTACACATTCCTGGCTCCAATTGTGTAATAAATTCCACAACAACCCTATTGCCATGTCATTACATGGTAAACCCTATGTAACTACTATGTTGTTAAGAGTTATTACAGTGTATTTACATAGTAATAGGGGCAACTTAATGTAAAGTGTTACCGAAACATTTTAACAATGTAATTTAAGTGATTGAAGTTGGGAAAATAGATGGCAAAATGCAGAATGGTGTTCAATTCCTGTTAACAGCTTGAAGAGGACAATTATTTCACAGATTTAATCATGTAATATTAGGCCTACTGATTATTTCTCACTATCTACTTGCGAGCTACTCATTGACAGCCCGCAAGCTACCGGACATGCAGTTTTCTGCTGATGCGCTACAGCAAAGCCTAATCAGACATGCCCGTGCCCATCATGGTTCTTACAGAAAAAGTTAAATGATACAATGAATTTGCTCGTGGTGCATGCAGCTCAAATGATGTGTAACAACACCATTGGACCAACACCATCGGAAATGAAATAACGCTACAAATGTAACAGCACAACAAAATAGATAAACAATTTTATTTTGCAGCTGCCTTTTAATTTTAACACCAGTGGTGCGACTAGTGCTTTCTAACTGCACTGAACCAAAACATTTTGCGAGCGGGAGAGAATAAAAACTTTAGAGTGGTCAAAACCATTCATCTTGAGGCAATGGGGGAGGGGGTGCAAAATACAATCTGTTAGTTATTATATCATAAATAAAATGGACATATCTATTATAATACAGACTAGCTCAAAACATTACTAATCATTGAAAATGACAAATTACCTAATGGATCATGAGACTTTTCTGGTAAAACAGTGGGGTGTGAAAACATACATTTGCTCCCCTATTTTGAAAGTGGGGGTGCAGCTGCTCCATTTGCTCCATTGCTCAGGCGCCAATGACTATGTTTATAACCTCTGTATTGACTGTATTAATAACCTCTGTATGTATTGTGTTTATAACCTTTGTATATATTGTGTTTTTAACCTCTGTATGTATTGTGAGTATTTTATAATCTCTGTGTGTATGTGATGTGTGTGTTGGTGTGTGTAGGTACATTCAGGGAGCTGCCTCTCCCAAGGACATGCTGATCCTAGTGGACGCGTGAGTCACAACATGCACTTCACTATTACACTATCGCACAGTAACACTATACCCTACTAGCCCATTATGGTACAGTATACCAGAGTACCTCCATCTTGTATCACTATGGTTTATTGCACCTGCTGTAAGTTTCAACTTGCAGTGTAGTTTTGGGGTAGGTTGAATCACACAAATATAACCTCATCATTCAAATGATTTGGGTTGAATCTAAAGGCCAGTTTATACTTGGTCTAACGACATGTCTGTAGACAATTAGAAGTGTCGCTGGTCAAAATGACATTTAATTAATTTATACTACGTTGGAATGTCTGTAGACTCGCTGATAATGTCAGTTTCCTTGTTGCACAGACATGAAAGAAGTTTAAGTCTCTGCAACTGCCACAGCAACCAGACCAAATCCTCATGTGACAAGATGATGCAGAAGTTCTAAAATTCTCTGATAGAATTACCAACTTTTATTTTGTCACACTGTGTCAGTAAGCTATTTTCTGTAAGCTCGCCATTATCTTGTAAATAATGATGTTGTTGTGGGTTTATTTTCCTGTAATAATGAATAAAAAGTAGCTTAAGTTAAGACGTTGTCAGCTATACTCTGGTCATTATTTAAACTAGCTAACCAGCTAGCTAACGAGCTAGCTAGCAACAAACCAAAATATTGTTTATAAAATTGCTTTTAGTTGCCTGGCTTGCTAGCTTGACATTTACTGAATTCAGTTTTAAACGGATGGGTTTATTGGTGAGAAAGTATGCTATTTGGAGCACCGGCTGCTGATGTCATGCAGCCTGTCGTTTTTGTGTTTATACTTTTTCATAACGACAACGACAATAGAATGTTCATGATGTCACTCTGACAATTGTCTACAGACATGTCGATAGACGGACTTAACTGTTTAAATGTCTCCATAGGAGTGGCAGTGTGTCTGGTCTGACTCTGAAGCTGATCAAGACCTCTGTTAGTGAGATGCTGGAGACTCTGTCTGATGATGACTATGTCAACGTGGTTTATGTAAGTATATATACATACATACATACATACATACATACATACATACATACATACATACATACATACATACATACATACATACATACATACATACATACATACGTACACACATACGTACATACACTATCGTTCAAAGTTTGTGGTCACTTAGACATTTCCTTGTTTTCGAAAGAAAAGCAATTTTTTTGTCCATTGAAATAACATCAATTTGATCAGAAATACAGTGTAGACATTGTTACTGTTGTAAATGGCTATTGCAGCTGGAAACTGCTGATTTTTTATGGAATATCTACATAGGCGTACAGAGGCCCATTATCAGCAACCATCAGTCCTGTGTTCCAATGGCACGTTGTGTTTGCTAATCCAAGTTTATCATTTTAAAAGGCTAATTGATCAGTAGAAAAACCTTTTGCAATTATGTTAGCACAGCTTAAAACTGTTGTGCTGATTAAAGAAGCAGTAAAACTGTCCTTCTTGAGACTAGTTGAGAATCTGTAGCATCAGCAATTGTGGGTTCGATTACAGGCTCAAAATGGCCAGAAACAAAAAACTTTATTCTGAAACTCATCAGTCTATTCTTGTTCTGAGAAATAAAGGCTATTCCATGCGAGAAATTGCCAAGAAACTGAAGATCTCGTACAACGCTGTGTAACCAGAATAGAAAGAGGAGTGGGAGGCCCCGGTGCACAACTGAGCAAGAGGACAAATACATTAGAGTGTCTAGTTTGAGAAACAGGCGCCTCACAGGTCCTCAACTGGCAGCTTCATTAAATAGTACCCGCAAAACACCAGTCTCAACGTCAACAGTGAAGAGGCGACTCCGGGATGCTGACCTTCTAGGCAGAGTTGCAAAGAAAAGCCATATCTCAGACTGCCCATCTTAATCTTTTCTTTTTATTAGCCAGTCTGAGATAAGACTGATTTAGCCCACTGCCGTAAAAGGTTAAAACTTGTAGTATATTTGAGGTTTTAAAAATATTCTGAAGTTTGTAATTTCCACTTTCAGACTTGATTTTCCTTTACGATAAATGTATTCATTTCTACCAAGATGTTGATGAACTATAATCCACATTTCCTGTTGAGAGAGACAGAGAGAGATGGTTGAGAAGTTATGAAATATGGATTTTCTGCCTCTCTTTTTAAAATTAATTAAATGCCCCCTGCTCCATTTGGGGAGTGCGATTAAAACTGCCCAGGACCACTCAATGTGTGGACAGGGGATTAAACCTCCCGCTACACCCAGGATCTCATAGTTTCCCTTCAAAATTTGAAGTATTATGGACAAACATCTATTTTTGATGCACTAATTATGCGTGGTTACTGGGTTAAAACAGAAACAACTCAAAGGTTAACAGTTTAGACATTAATTCCAAGTGGTTAAGGTTTGAGCTATGGTTTGGGGAAGGCTCTGCAAACCAACTGACCTCATACACTCTTAGAAAAAATGGTTTTTCGGCTGTCCTCATAGGAGAACCCTTTATGGTTCAGGCAGAGACCTTTTGGGTTCCATGTAGAGCCCTCTGTAGAAAGGGATCTACATGGAACCCAAACAGGTTCTACCTGGAACCAAAAAGGGTTATTCAAAGTGTTCTCCTATGGGGACAGCTGAAGAACCCTTTTAGGTTCTAGGTAGCACCATTTATTCTAATAATGTACCATCAAGTATAATCAAGTATTCTCACGGCTTGCAAGAGCAGTGGTCTGAACAGGGTGCTTCGGTGCTGAGTATTATGAGTTTGCACCCAGTGCTGGGCAATTTATGTGAGCGCCGAGGAAGGCATATACCGATGCTCTCAGGACCTTTTCAAACGTCCGAAATCAAAGTCTATTCCTAGTGATCAGGCTGCTACACCAGCCCTAGAGTGCCATTCAGAGAACCATGGGAAATACTTATCCATCACTCTCTCTCTTTCTCCATCTCCCTCTCCCTCTCTCTTTCTTTAACTCTCAAAGATTAACTCAGATTACACTCAACTAGAACCAACTAGAAAACAATAGAACCCTGTTTGAACACAGAGGTTGACAACAACACTAACACATTAATGCACCATGTTAAAAACAACACTAATGCAAAATGTTTAACAACACTAATAAACCATTTCCACAGTAAGACATTCTACAGTTGTGTTTACATGCACACTTAGAAACCAGTTGCAGTCTCTAACAAGGCTGGTGTATTGTCATCAACTGGTACAGCTTGTGTCCCCCTAGTACCACATCATGCGCAGAAACACACACACACACACACACACACACACAAAAACACCCTCCTCCTGTCCTGTGGGTATTGTAACCTGACATTAAATCATTTATCTCTAATATTACCCATAAATCCCCACTTATTAACAGCAGCCTAGGGACTAAGCTGACATTTCGACACACACACATCCCTTACATTGTCAGACGAATACAGATGTCTTTGTCTTAGTGTGTGTGTGTCCAGCTTTTTTACTAGCCAGTTCACTGTTGTTAGCTAGCCAGTTGCAGATAGGCTGTCCTGTGGTCTAAATGAACAGGGAGGCTGTATAGACTGGGATTAGGGAGTAGAGTAGTCCCACGGGGGGCCAGTATGAAAAAAAATAATAATATGTATGCACTCACTAACTGTAAGTCGCTCTGGATAAGAGCGTCTGCTAAATGACTAAAATGTAAATGTAAAAATGTAGAGATTAGCTCTCTGCTCAGTGTCATCTGCAATCCAACCCCAACCCAACCCATTACACACACACACACACACACACACACACACACACAAACACACACGCAGACACACACTAGGGCTCCGCTAATAAAATCACAAGGGAAGAAGGGAAATACATACAAACACACACTGAAACACATTTTTGATGGACATACCAGTCCTGGGTTGAGGTAGTATTTTTTCTTTCAAATATTTTGAGCGTTTAAAAAATAAATATACTGTATAAAGCCTTTGATTGAGCCTGCCTGGAGTGCCAGATAGGCGGGTTTGCAGGTTCCTCTTGTGGGACTATTCCATTGGTTCCATTCTGCCATGCAAGCTCAGTCATTTACATGAATATTCAGCATGCCCACTAAATTGTCTGATGCAATGGATAAGGCTGTGAAGTGTCTCCTCCCATGGATTCTAGCATTAATTAATTAGACCCTTATGGCAGAGGAATGGGGCGGCAGGTAGCTTAGTGGTTAAGAGCGTTGTGCCAGTAACTGAAAGGTCGCTGGTTCTAATCTCCGAGCCGACTAGGTGAAAAATCTGTCGATGTGCCCTTGAGCAAGGCACTTAACCCTAATTGCTCCTGTAAGTTGCTGTGGATAAGAGCGTCTGCTAAATGACTAAAATGTAAATGTAAAATGAATGCTGTCTCATTTACACACCTCTCTCTTTCTCTCCCTCCCACCTTCCTTGTCACCCTCCTCTCCTCTCCTTTTAATAGATTACGTGATAAAAGAGCACATTCTACTATGAGTGTGTGTGTACGTGTGTGTGTGTGTGTGTGTGTGTGTGTGTGTGTGTGTGTGTGTGTGTGGTTTGGTTTTACTAGTCCTCACAAGGATAGTAAAACAAGGAACATTTATTTTTTAGGCTTAGGGGTTAGATTTAAGGTTAGGGTTACAATTAGGGTTAGTGTTAGGGGTGAAGTTTAGGTTTATGAGTTAGGGTTAGGTTTAGTTTCAGGGTTAGGGTTTTAGGATTAAGTTTAGGTTAAGGGTTAGGGTTAGGGTTTGGTTTAGGGTTAGGGAAAATAGGATTTTGAATGTGTGTCCATGCTGGCTTCTAAGCTCAGTCTTCATGTCAGGTAGGAAAAGCCTTCAATTTACCCTCACAAGTGGAGTCTCTGTCACTCAGTTATAAATATCAAAGTTGTCACACAGACGCAGATACGCACGCACACACACCTAGCCAGATTCCGCTGGTCTCCATGGATGCATGTATCTGCTCTCCCCATAGGCTGATTAACAGAGGCACATTGATTGGTTCAGATCGATGGGTTGCAGCACTGTTTAGAAAGCCAATACAGACAACTTTTGGCCTCTCTACATCATATAATTACTATGATCACAACATTGTCAGTGTTTTGTCTGTCTTATATCTGTAGCCTCCCCCATTATAACAGGTACAATAGGTCTGTTCAGGTTTCAGAGCACTGTTGACTTGGCGTGTGTGTATGTGTGTAAGAGGGAAAGGAAATACCTAGTAAACTGCACAACTGAATGCATTCAACTGAAATGTGTCTTCTACATTTAACCCAACCCCTCTGAATCAGAGAGGTACGGGGGGCTGCCTTAACCCATAAGAGTCTAAGCCCTGTCTAAGCAGGGGGAGGGGAGGGGATGGGGGGGTACTACTAAGCTATATGGAATTGTTTTAAGAAGGTCATACCAAGGATATTTTGCTATTTGATTTGGAATTTTAAGACCCTTTCAAGTATAAAAAAAATTGGAATTTATTTTTTGATGAACAATTATTTTCAGCCTTACTGCTATTAGACAATACAAACACATTGAATAACAGATTCACTACATTGAACAACAGATAGTCCCCCAAAAAATCAAAAGGAAGTTTGTTCTGAAGTGTCTGTCCTATATCTGAGTCATATAAGAAAGATCAGGAAACATTTTATAAAATTTTTTAACATGTATTTAACCCCTTATTTTTGTCACTGAACATTTGCTTCCGTCTGGCCACTCTACCATTAAGGCCTGATTGGTGGAGTTCTGCCGAGATGGTTGTCCTTCTGGAAGTTTCTCCAATCTCCGTAGAGGAACGCTAGAGCTCTGTCAAAGTGACCATTGGGTTCTTGCTCACCCCCCTGACCAAGGCCCTTCTCCCCCGATTGCTCAGTTTGGCCAGGCGGCCAGCTCTAGGAAGAGTCTTGATGGTTCCAAACTTCTTCCATTTAACAATGATGGAGGCCACTGTGTTCTTGGGTACCTTCAATGCTGCAGAAATTTTTTGGTACCCTTCCCTAGATCTGTGCCTCGACATAATCCAGGCTTGGAGCTCTACGGACAATTCCTTCAACCTCATGGCTTGGTTTTTGCTCTGACATGCACTGTCAACTGTGGGACCTTATATAGACAGGTGGGTGCTTTTCCAAATCATGTCCAATAATTTGAATTTACCACAGATGGACTCCAATCAAGTTGTAGAAACATCTCAAGGATGATCAATGGAAACAGGATGCACCTGAGCTCAATTTCGAGTCTCATAGCAAAGGGTCTGAATACGTATGTAAATAAGGTATTTCTGTTTTTTATTTGTAATACATTTGCAAAAATTTATAAAAACCTATTTTCGCTTTGTCATTATGGGGTATTGTGTGTAGAGTTTTTTAGTTTATCCATTTTAGAATAAGGCTGGAATGTAACAAAATGTGGAACAAGTCAAGGGGTCTGAATACTTTCCGAAGGCACTGTACTTCCATAAATTTTTTTCGACTGGTACCGGGGGACCTTCAGACGAGTCTTTTGAGGCATGTGGGCATCCTAAAGCAAAACAACCGACATGTATGTGAGAGTCTCACCTTTACACAGAGGGGTCATATTACTGTGTAGCCCAAACGCTACAGAGAGAAGTTGGCAGAACCGACTTCAGACGAGTCCCAAGACTCTTGTGGGGGTTGTAGAGCAAATCGGAGAACACCATCATGTTTGTGAGAGTCTCATATTTCCTTAGAGGGGTAATAGTTTGTAGGCCAAACCGTTTGGACGCTACAGATGATTTTGTGAGAAGACCGATTTTCAGGATGTCTCATGGTGTGACAAACACCGCTCTAGCTCTGTCGCCTTTCACTGCAGAAGTGATACACAGGCAAATCAAATCAAATCAATTTTTATTTGCCACATGCGCCGAATACAACAAGTGTAGACATTACCGTGAAATGCTTACTTACAGCCCTTAACCAACAATGCATAATTTTTTTTTATGAAAAACTAAAATAAAACAACAACAACCAAAAAGTATTTTAAAATGTTAAGGGCCTTACTCTGACACCGCCTGGTATAGAGGTCCTGGATGGCAGGGAGCTTGGCCCCAGTGATGTACTGGGCCGTACGCACTACCCTCTGTAGTGCCTTGCGGTAGGAGGCCGAGCAGTTGCCATACCAGGCGGTGATGCAACCAGTAAGGATGCTCTCGATGGTACAGCTGTAGAACTTTTTGAGGATCTGAGGACCCATGACAAATCTTTTCAGACTCCTGAGGGGGAATAGGCTTTGTCATGCCCTCTTCACGACTGTCATGGTGTGTTTGGACCATGATAGTTCATTGGTGATGTGGACATCAAGAAACTTGAAGCTCTCAACCTGTTCCACTACAGCCCCGTCGATTAGAATGGGGGCGTGCTCAGTCCTCTTTTTTTTTCCTGTAGTCCATAATAATCTCCTTTGTCTTGGTCACGTTGAGGGAGAGGTTGTTATCCTGGCACCACACGGCCAGGTCTCTGACCTCCTCCCTATAGGCTGTCTCATCGTTGTCGGTGATCAGGCCTACCACTGTTGTGTCGTCGGCAAACTTAATGATGGTGTTGGAGTCGTGCCTGGCCATGCAGTCATGGGTGAACAGGGAGTACAGGAGGGGACTGAGCACGCACCCCTAGGGGCCCCCGTGTTGAGGATCAGCGTGGCAGATGTGTTGTTACCTACCTTTACCACCTGGGGGCGGACTGTCAGCAAGTCCAGGATCCAGTTGCAGAGGGAGGTGTTTAGTCCCAGGATCCTTAGCTTAGTGATGAGCTTTGAGGGCACTATGGTGTTGAACGCTGAGCTGTAGTCAGTGAATAGCATTCTCACGTAGTTGTTCCTCTTGTCCAGGTGGGAAAGGGCATTGTGGAGTGAAATAGAGATTGCATCATCTGTGGATCTGTTGGGGCGGTATGCAAATTGGAGTGGGTCTAGGGTTTCTGTGATAACCTGTAGCTCAGTTGGTAGAGCATGGCGCTTGCAACGGCAGGGTTGTGGGTTTGTTTCCCAGGGGGGGGCCAGTATGAAAATATATGCACTCACTAACTATAAGTTGCTCTGGATAAGAGTGTCTGCTAAATTACTAAAATGTAAAATGTAAATAATGGTGTTGATGTGAGCCATGACCAGCCTTTCAAAGCACTTCATGGCTACAGACGTCAGTGCTACGAGTCAGTAGTCATTTAGTCAGGTTATCTTAGCGTCCTTGGGAATGGGGACTCTGGTAGTCTGCTTGAAACATGTTGGTATTACAGACGCAGTCAGGGACATGTTGAAAATGTCAGTGAAGACATTTGCCAGTTGGTCAGCACATGCTCGGAGTACACGTCCTGGTAATCCGTCTGGCCCTGCGGCCTTGTGAATGTTGACCTGCTTAAAAGTCTTACTCACATCGGCTACGGAGAGCGTGATCACATAGTCATCCGGAACAGCTGGTTCTCTCATGCTTGCTTCATTGTTACTTGCCTCGAAGTGAGCATAGAAGTGGTTTAGCTCGTCTGGTAGGCTTGTGTCACTGGGCAGCTCGCGGCTGTGCTTCCTTTTGTAGTCTGTAATAGTTTTCAAGCCCTGCCACATCCGACGAGCGTCAGAGCCGGTGTAGTACGATTCAATCTTAGTCCTGTATTGACTCTTTGCCTGTTTGATGGTTCGTCGGAGGGCATAGCGGGATTTCTTATAAGCGTCAGGGTTAGAGTCCCACTCCTTGAAAGCGGCAGCTCTACCCTTTAGCTCAGTGCGGATGTTGCCTGTAATCCATGGCTTCTGGTTGGGGTATGTACGTACGGTCACAGTGGGGACGACGTCATTGATGCACTTATTGATGAAGCCAGTGACTGATGTGGTGTACTCCTCAATGCTATCTGAAGAATCCCGGAACATGTTCCAGTCTGTGCTAGCAAAACAGTCCTGTAGCTTAGCATCGTCATCTGACCACTTTTTTATTAACCGAGTCACTGGTGCTTCCTGCTTTAGTTTTTGCTTATAAGCAGGAATCAGGAGGATAGAGTTATGGTCAGATTTGCCATATGGAGGGCGATGGAGAGCATTGTATGCGTCTCTGTGTGTGGAGTAAAGGTGGTCTAGAGTTTTTTTTCCTCTGGTTGCACATTTAACATGCTGGTAGAAATTAGGTAGAACGGATTTATGTTTCCCTGCATTAAAGTCCCCGGCCACTAGGAGCGCTGCCTCTGGATGAGCGTTTTCCTGTTTACTTATGGCCTTATACAGCTCGTTGAGTGCAATCTTAATGCCAGCATTGGTTTGTGTGGTAAATAGACAGCTATGAAAAATATAGATGAAAACTCCCTTGGTTAATAGTATGGTCTACAGCTTATCATAAGATACTCTACCTCAGGCAAGCAAAACCTCGAGACTTCCTTAGCATTTGATTTTGTGCTCCAGCTGTTGTTTACAAATATACACAGACCGCCACCCCTTGTCTTACCGGAGTCAGCCGTTCTATCCTGCCGTTGTAGCGTATATCCCGTCAGCTGTATGTTGTCCATGTCGTCGTTCAGCCACGACTCTGTGAAACATGAGATATTACCGTTTTTAATGTCCCGTTGGTAGGATAACCGTAATCGTAGGTCATCTAATTTATTTTCAAATGATTGCACATTGGCTAATAGGATTGATGGAAGAGGCAGTTTACTCGCTCGCCGTCGGATCCTTACAAGGCACCCCGACCTACGTCCACGATATCTCCGTCTCATTCTCCTGCGAATGACGGGGATTTGGGCCTTGTCAGGTGTCTGTAGGATATCCTTTGTGCCCTACTCATTGAAGAAAAAATCTTCGTCCAATACAAGGTGAGTAATCGCTGTCCTGATATCCAGAAGCTCTTTTTGGTTATAAGAGACGATGGCAGAAACATTATGTACAGAATAAATTACAAAAAACACATAATAGTACAATTGGTTAGAGGGCTGTAAAACGGCAGCCATCTTCTCCGGCGCCATCTCCCCAGATGCGGTGGATTGAGACGCAAGGGCGTGGACATCGACCTTAGGGGGTTAATCGATATCATCATCACCTGGGAGCAGTTGTTGTTGGGGGTTAACTGCCTTGCTCGTGGACAGAACGGCTGATTTTTCCACGTTGCCTGCTTGGGGATTCGAACCAGCAACCTTTCGGTTACTGGCCCAACACTCTTAACCGCTAGGCTACCTGCCGCCGGGTGTGTGTACATGTGTGTGCGTGTGCATGCGTGTGTACGTGTGTGGTATTTCCACTCTAATGAGAGTGAGTTGGTAGAGGGAGTCTTGTTTCCATGGTACCAGCTCATGAAGCGATATGATGCAAAGTAATTAGCAACACTTGATGAATGTGTCTGTTTACCACTGCATGATAGTAGTCAACGCCAAGTGTGTGTGTGGGTGAACAGTTTGTGTGTCTGTGCGCGTGTGTGCATGCGTGCATGAATGTCTAACCCCTATCTGTCTCCCTCTACCAGTTCAACACCAGGGTGAATAACACAGCGTGTTTTGACCACCTGGTCCAGGCCAACGTGAGGAATAAGAAGATCCTGAAGGATGCGATTCAGAACATCTCTGCTAAAGGCATCACCAACTACACCAAGGGATTTGAGTTTGCCTTCGAACAGCTCTATGCAGTAAGAAGCCCTATGCTCTGTTCATAACACTGTGGTAATAACAGATGTATATCGACAGCCCTGCTCCTTCTGATTTTACTTTGATAATTCAGGAACATACTGTACTTCATGAAATATGTACAAACTATCACCTGTGATCTCTGCTCTTTCTCGTATGATAGATTATTGTCAGACACTGCCCTCTGCTGTTATAGTGGGTTTATCTCTATTTTCTAACCCAGCGGTGCCTAACACAGCTTGACGTTTATTGTCATGAATCTTGCCCTGGAGGCAGAACTGAGCGATTACCGCTAGATGGGCCAACTGCAAAGTCAAAATTGTCTATATTGTCAAAATTCATGAAATAAAAATGTGCTTTTTGATCTTAATTTAAGGGTTAGCAGTGTGGATAAGGTTAGTGTTAACGTTAGGATTAGGTTTAAAATCTGATTATATGACTTTGTGGCTGTGCCAGATAGTGACCACAGTGCATTTCTGCCTCCAGGGCAAGATTCATGACAATAAATGCCAACCTGCAGGTCCACCCTCCTGGGTGTGTACTCCAGTCATTTAAAACCCTGATTTTAATCATCATCTGCTTCTTACCAGTACCTTGATTACAGGATTTGGTGGTGGTGTGTTAGGATGGGGGTTAGCAACCACTGTTCTCTACCTGGTGTGTTTTCTCTGTGCAGACTAACATCACTAGAGCCAACTGTAACAAGATCATCATGCTGTTCACTGATGGAGGAGAGGAGAGAGCATCGGCCATACTGCAGGAATACAACTCTGACAAGAAGGTACAGTTGAACGCACACACACTTTAATGTATAATCCACCTAGTCGGTGACCCTTCTAGTAAATATGAAAGCAGGTCTGACTGCTGAAAGGTAAACACAGAGTAATGGGTTGGATCAAGAGGAAGTATTATGTGTGCTGAACCTATGGTTTATACAGGTGGAGGGCAGATTATTATTATCTATATGCACGCACCCATACCCACACACACACACACACACACACACACACACACACACACACACACACACACACACACACACACACACACACACACACACACACACACACACACAGTCTTGTATAACTAAGCTTGTGGGGACATACAATTCAGTCCCATTCAAAATCCTAACCCTAAACCTAACCCTAACCTTAACCCTAGCTCCTAACCCTAACCCTAAAAATAACCCTAGCTCTTAACCCTAACCCTAATTCTAACCCTAACACTAATTCTAACCTTAACCCTAAACCCCCTAGAAATAGAGTTTGACCTTGTGGGGACTAACAAACAGATATGAAGTGTGATGATAACTCTACCAAAGCTAAAGCTATTCTCTTTGCTCAGCACATGAGAGTAGATGGGTATGATGGGGGGTAGAGAGAGCATGGTAACACCTGCCCTTCACAAAACAACCCACTGCGTGCACTGTAACAGTAGTCCTTCCCACTAGCAAGATGTAATATTCTATGGCTCATAATAACCTCACAGTGGGTTGGTTCACACAGTACCTAACTATGGTTGGTTGACTTCCATCACACACATTACGGTTCAATGTGGATGTTGCTATAACAGATTAATATGATCCTGTGTTCTAGGTGCGTATCTTCACCTTCTCAGTGGGTCAGCACAACTATGATAAAGGTCCAGTCCAGTGGATGGCTTGCGCTAATAAAGGTAGGATATTATGTTGTTGTTTGTAATATTAAAGCACTGGTACTACTGTGTATGATTTGAGGTCCATTTTGGGTCATATAGTTAATGTCCTGATCTTAGCCCATTATCTGTTTCTCCCAGGATACTTCTATGAGATTCCCTCAATTGGAGCCATACGCATCAACACTCAAGTGAGAAGCATTGTGCATGAACAAGTGTGTGTGTGTGTTTAATTTTGTCCCAGATGTGTGTCTGTGGTTGACTTTGTCTTTAAGGTGTGTGTTTGAAGGAGTGTGTGTATCTGTGTGTTCTAGGAGTACCTGGATGTACTGGGCAGACCCATGGTTTTAGCTGATAAGCTGGCCAAGCAGGTCCAGTGGACTAATGTCTACCTCGACGCTCTGGTATGACAACACTTCCTCCTATCCCACAATGCACCTCACCAAAATCTACCTCCACGCCGGAGGTTTCTGAAACCCAACAGCGATTACTTTAATGTTGCTTTCTTTGTCTATGTGTGTGTTAGGAGCTAGGTCTGGTCATCACAGGAACCCTACCTGTCTTCAACAAGACCAAGTATAAAGATGAATTGGGCATAGAGGTAATCCCCATAAACAACCAGGCAAACAAACTCTTTACATTTACCCAGAATGACTTACAGTAGTGAGTGCATACATTTTCATACCCCCCATGGGAATCATAC
Source organism: Coregonus lavaretus (assembly GCF_964263955.1). Classification (NCBI taxonomy): domain Eukaryota; kingdom Metazoa; phylum Chordata; class Actinopteri; order Salmoniformes; family Salmonidae; genus Coregonus; species Coregonus lavaretus. The sequence continues at coordinate 28,144,413 of NC_139998.1, read as the reverse complement.
CCACATCCCTACTGTTACAAGCGCCATGCTCTACCAACTGAGCCACACGGGACCGTTTTTCATATAATCCCATCCCAGCAATAGACATTAATAGCTTCTAAGCACGACTCTTACTATTCAGACTTTGTGATTTTATATTTTAATTTTGAACTCCCTGCCTCTTTCCCCATCTTTCTCTCTCTCTCAGATTCAGAACCAGTTGATCCTAGGGGTGATGGGGATTGACGTGTCACTAGATGACATCAAGAAGCTCACGCCACGCTTCACTGTGAGTGACACACACACTAACACACCAGAACAGTCCTTATTCTCCTACTTCAGTCTCAGTGTTACTCTGACAGCCCTACCCTCTCTCATATGAACTCAATCATGTTGATGATACTTTAATAACCCAGAACAGTGATGTATTGAGAAGACATCCATGTTCCCTGTAGTGTACAGCCTATGATCAACTGTCTCCTCCAACCCTCTCTGTTCCTCCATTCCTTAGATCGGACCTAATGGATATTATTTTGCCATCGACCCCAACGGATATGTGCTGCTGCACCCCAACCTCCAACCTAAGGTATGTACTATTCTTACCTCTTCTATTCTGTTAACACGTCTTACAATCCCAACTCATACAGAGTTGACTGATGATCCTGAGGTGCTACTATGACTGCTGTGGATCTTATGCATGTTCATATGAACCCACACATGAGCGTAGCACAGGCCACCATAATGGTCCACCATAATGGTCCTGACCCACCTTTAGAGATACACAACCCACTGCTCCTCCCTACCTCTTCTATTCCTCCTCCCTTTTCCTTTCCTCCTCTCCTGACCTCCTCCTCAACACTCGCAGGCCAGGTCTTGACAGGCTGCAGAGGGCCATGTGTGGCCCAGGCTCTCTTTTGGGGCATGTTGTGTTCAGAGGGGGGCCTCTCTGGATCTGAGTCCTAGTTCTCCTGGGACACATGTTCACATGTCATCTCATCCAGCCATAGCTTTAAACACTAATCAAAATGGATACACTCTCATGGATCCAATCTATACATACACACACAGGCACTCACACTTAACCCTGACCAACACACATCATATACAGGGTGTGCATGCGTGTGTGTGAAGGCATGCAGCCTTTTTCAAAGGGAACCATTTCAAAGTGACTGGAGGTCTTGTAGAGTGTTTTATACGTTTCCTAAGGAGGAACCATGTGTGTGAGTGTGTCAGTCAGGTTTTGGAGCATGCTCCGTTACAGAGAGGGGATCAGAGATGAATGCCATCAGAAGGCCATGGTCTGACTAATGTGATTTTAACCATGCTGATATACCAGCCAGGTCACCCATGATACAAGTCAGTATTCAACGTCCATCCACGTCTGAGGACGTCAGGAGATGACGTGGAAACTGGCCACGAGGGGCAACAGTGAGCGCTGTTATCTTCAAGTAGGTTTCGGTTTTGCGAGGGCATCGTGGACGGGGATGGCGTAAGCATCTGCCTCTGATTCCAAAAGGTTGCAAGTTCGAATCCAGTGATAGAAAGTTGTTTTTGATATTTTTGCTTTAAGCCTACCCCAAACCTTAGTCCTTACCTTAACCATTCGGAGTTAATGCCTAACCTTAAGATTTCAGAGTTCATGCCTAAACTTAACCTTAAACACTTTGACATTTGAAGTTTGGAACAACTTCGAAATTTGAAGTTTGAGATTCTGATGTGAAACGGAGAGCTACACTGAGTATACAAAACATTAAGAACACAAGCTCTTTCCATAACATAGACTGACCAGATGAATCCAGGTGAAAGCTATGATCCCTTATTGATGTCACTTGTTAAATCCACTTCAATCAGTGTAGATGAAGGGGAGGAAACAGGTTAAAGAAGGATTTTTAAGCCTTGAGACAATTGAGACATGGATTGTGTATGTGTGCCATTCAGAAGGTGAATGGGCATGACAAAAGGTTTAAGTGCCTTTGAACGCCGTATGGTAGTAGGTGCCAGGCGCACCGGTTTGTATCAAGAACTGCAATGCTGCTGGGTTTTCACGCTCAACAGTTTCCCGTGTGTATCAAGAATGGCGCACCACCCAAATGACATCCAGCCAACTTGACACAACTGTGGGAAGCATTGGAGTCAACATGGGCCAGCATCCCAGTGGAACGTTTTCGACACCTCATCCATGCCCCGACAAATTTAGGCTGTTCTGAGGGCAATGTTAGGAAGGTGTTCCTAATGTTTGGTATACTAAGCGTATGCTACAGACTACCTAAGTGGGGAACACACAACCCTTTGTTGAAGGTTGCAACAGTCATGGTTTGATTCCTGCCTGGCCACACGTGTGTAAACGTTTATTATATTTAGATAAAAATGCCTGGCCTATGAATTCCTATTATTATCAAATGGATAATAATATGTTTCCCACTGAAATACACCCTGCATCTCTCTCATTACAGTATGTATCTGTTAGAAAAGGATCTGTAACCGCAAGACAAGACTCAGTAAGCCATCACCTTCCATGAGGTGAGACAGTAGGAAAGATAGAGAGTAGATGTACTACACAGAAGGTTAATGGCACCTTAATTGGGGAGGACGGGCTTGTGGTAATGGCTGGAGTGGAAAGGTGGAATGGTATCAAATATGGTTTCCATTTGTTTCATGCCATTCCATTTGCTTTGTTCCAGCCATTATTATGAGCCGTCCTCCCCTCAGCAGCCTCCACTGATGTACTATAGTAGAACATAGTATAGACTTAGATTAGTAGCCCTTAGGGCTGATCTTTAACTGTAAGACCATTGAGTAGAGTGTGTGTGTCCAGTAAAATATAGTCAAGTGATGGTGTTTCCTGATGCTATAGCCTTATGAGCAGCCATACTCATACATTTCAGGAGGAATAGATAATAATAGTGACTAGTACTTATTAGTTAGTTACGAACCTCCAATAAACTAACGTCACATAATTAGCTAAATGTTTCACACTGTTTATTTGGACTTTTCATATTTTCTATGTAACGGTTTCTTTCCTCTAATCCATCTGTCTTGTTGTCATTATGTTATGTAAGTGACTAGAGACGTTTGGGTGTGTGTGTTCGGTTGTGTGTGTATGTATGTGTGTGTGTGTGTATGTGAGAGGGTGAGGGAGAAAGAGAAGGGTAGGTCCTAGAGGAAATTATAGATGTTCTAGATAAGGCAGTTAGTTTCCTATGATGAGTTAAGTCATTGGAGCTAGAGCTGTCTGGCAGAGAGAAGCAGTGACTAAACTAACACATGATGACATGACCAGGGTTATAGCAAGCTGCTGGTTTGCCTTTCTCCCTGGATCAATTCATGAAACTGTAATTCCTATTTATATTCACAACATACACTTGCTTTTAAAATTATGTCCATAATCCAGTGAAAGGGCATGGGTATTTTCTCATGGACCCCTGTGCTGTCTATGGTCTCTCCCACGGGGGCCCACCCTGAAACACACACCCTGTCAATCTTACTGTGTATGATGTGTCCGTGCCTGTGTGCGTGCATGTGTGTGTGTCTGTGCAAATGTGTGATCAGAGAAACAGAGGGGTGTGTGAATATTGAGGGTGACTTTGGACTATTTGAACATATTCTCTATTTTCTCTCTTTTTCTTGTGTTTCGGTCTGTATCTGATTATGGTTGTAAAGAAAACCCATTTCATATTCATCACATAAATCCCTCGCTATATTTGGTGTTGGATTTTGATCTCTCTCCCCCACCCACTCACATCCCCCTCTTTCTTTCTTTCTTTCTTTCTTTCTTTCTTTCTTTCTTTCTTTCTTTCTTTCTTTCTTTCTTTCTTTCTTTCTTTCTTTCTTTCTTTCTTTCTTTCTTTCTTTCTTTCTTTCTTTCTTTCTTTCTTTCTTTCTTTCTTTCTTTCTTTCTTTCTTTCTTGCTTATTCATATACTTTCATCCTCCCTCCTTCATTTTACTGTTAATCAATGTGCATGTATTTTCTGTATCAACTTATGGCCTCTATCGCAACTAGCTCTCATGTCAGAATTAGACGTTCATCCATGTTTTTCAAACTTCAAATTTCAAAGTTGTTAAGTTTAGGCATTAACTCTGAATTTTTAAGGTTAGGGTTAAGTTTAGGCATTAACTCCTAATGGTTAAGGTAAGGGTTAAGGTTTGGGGTAGGCTTTAAAAAAAATCTCAAAACAACTTTCTATCGCTGGATTCAAACTTGCAACCTTTGGAATCAGAGGCAGATGCTTATGCCCAATCCCGTCCACAACACCCTGGCAAAACCGAAACCTACTTGAAGGTAACAATACTCACTGTTGCCCCTAGTGGCCGGTTTCCAAGTCATTTCATGACGTCCTCAGACATGGATGGACGTCGAATACTGACTTGTATCACAGGTGACCTGGCTGCTCTAACAAATTAGATGTTATTTTTTTCATGCTGAGCTCTTCATCTTCCTCCTCCTTCTCGACTGTTCCATCTTTATTTTCTCTCTTCATCCAATGTAAGGATAATTTATTAACCACCATCATCATCACAGTGTGTGTCTGTTGCTTTTGCAGAAACTAAATCCACATGAACCTTCTATAAAGGGTATGCAGTCTAAAGGTAGAGCAGCATTGTTTGGGACCAGAGTATCAGGTTCCATCCATTTACTGGTGCTTTAACAGAATAGTTCTGGATTACTGCTGCTACTTACATTATAACATTTTAAAGTCACTGCTACGCACAGAGGGTTTCACTGCTGACATTAACACAGTGTACAGTCAGTCTGTATCAAACACACACACACACACAGACTCAAACAGGCATACAGAAAACACACGCATAGACTAAACCATCACGCACACAAGCAACACACACAAACACACACACACACACAAACACACACACATACCAGCTAAAGCATTCCAGTCAGTGGTAAACCCCTACCTGGCATTGATTCTCAGCTTTATAAACTAGGCTCTTTTTCTGAATGTATTTAAAACTATACAGGTTATCATCTTGTATTTAACATGATTCAAAGGGCTATAGGGTAAGGAGCAGAGTTTTACTCTATGGCCTGAAGCCATGCTGAGAACCCATCACTGAAAAACATACATTGCAAAGTCTACTGCGTTTCATTACAACTCACTGTAACAACTCAACATGATTCAGAGGGACCGATACAAAACAGGGTCATTCTATTGAATTGACCAGCTTTATTTACTACAATAACCCAGTGTTTCTCTCCATAGTTATATTGTATTCACTGGTTTCTTGTAAATATTGAATGAATTTATATATGGGTACCTTGTGTGTGTGTGTGTGTGTGTGTGTGTGCACGTGCATGCCTGAGTGTGTGCTTGCTTGCCTGAGTTTGTGTGCGTGTGTGCCTGTCTGTGTGCGCGAGTGTCTGCTAACTCATCCACCAGACTAAACACCCTCCTCTCCTCAGAACCCTAAATTCCAGGAGCCTGTCACTCTGGACTTCCTCGATGCTGAACTGGAGAACGACGTCAAAGTCCAGGTAAACACACACACACACACACACACTCACACACACACACACACACACACACACACACACACACACACACACAGGTGTTAGTTGTGTCCTGTCTCCTACTAAATCTAATTGAGTGTGATTTACATAGTGACTGGCTGTAAATGAGAGGACATGTTTACAGGAGCAGATGACACCACACCGCTGTCTGTCTCTCCCTCTCCTTTAATATACTGTTGGAGTAAAGTTCAGCATATACAGTATGTGCTACAATCTCCGTGTTGTTATTCCTCTCTCTCTCTCTCTCTCTCTCTCTCTCTCTCTCTCTCTCTGGTGTACAGATGTGCACTGTGTTTTAGATTATAGAGAGAACGGTAGAGAGATCAAACCCTCTAACCATTCACTCATCTGACACAGGGTACAGTTGAAGAAGAAACATTTTCAGATTTATTTGGTTATTTGTCTCTCTCTCTCTCTCTCTCTCTCTCTCTCTCTCTCTCTCTCTCTCTCTCTGTAGATCAGGAGAATTATGATAGATGGGAACCCAGGTGAAGAGACCATAGAGACTCTGGTTAAAACTCAGGATGAGGTGAGATCAGCACAAATTACAGATACATATGTTACTAATACTGACTCACTGATGTGATCTCCCAGTGAAATCAGTGAATGATTTATGGGGAAGAGAGTTATATGTAGGTTATGCTTTAAGATTAGGACTGTTTGTGTGTGTGTGTTTTCATATATATTTGTGCATGTGTGCGTGCTTGTGTATGTGTTTGTGTGCACGTGTGTGTTTTCTGACAGAGATACATCGACAGAGGAGTACGGACGTACACCTGGGCTCAGGTCAATGGAACTGACTATAGGTGAGCAGGAGGACTGAGAGATGTTGATGCCAGTTCAGAAACAACCCCTAACCCCATAGCTGTAGCCCTAGAAACTAGTGGCGATCTGAAAGCATTGGATAGGTTGCTGTGGAATCGCAGTTGTCTTAGATCTCGCTTCATGAATAATATACTTCTGGCCAATAGGGGGCACTCTATGTCCCTCTCCATCACAGTAAAGCAATCACTCAAATGTGTTTATGCAGATGATCAGTGTTCTGTCACCTTGTGGAAGGAACGTGTTTTTCCAAGCATCGCCATCAGTCTGTCAACAGTGACCATACCTTTATTTCCCCAGCTTGGCCCTAGTCCTGCCAACGTACAGTGAACACTACATACAGGCCAAACTGGGAGACACCATCAGACAGGCTATGGGTGAGCACAGACAAACAGACACACAAACACACACATAC